>NC_041400.2:78844718-79217218 GCF_900747795.2 Erpetoichthys calabaricus
ATATCTAATATTATTAGTGTACATTACTTTTTAAAACTGTTGTGGTATTTTGTTTGGTAAAGGAAATTCTTCTGTTATGAATAATTGATTTGATATCACAGTTCACGGAGGTTGGTCAAAGTGTACTTATTTATTATATCTGTTGGAACTGTTATACTTGCATGTGTTGATAATGCCTATTGATGTACAGAGTAGGCTAGATTCTTCACAGAAAAGTGAAAGTGGGCACTGAACACTAAACTTGTCATTGTATCTTTTGCAGTGATCAGATGGAGAATTGAAGAGGTTCACAAAGAAAACACAAACATTTGGAGAAGTGATAAATTGCAATGCATGATGAGGAAAATCAACTTTGAGGGTACTTCAGAGTCAGAGAATCAGACAGCAGGTGAGGATGAGGCAGAAAACCATCTGATAACCAATGAGAATGAGGCAAACACCCTTCAATTAACAGGAACAAATGATGCCCATCTTGAAACCGAGCCCACCACATCAAGCCCACAAGAACTGGTGCCTAATCTCCAACCCAGAGTGACAGATACAGCTCCTTCATTATTTCAAGATACCTCAACTATGAAGCCTTTAGGCCATGATTGTGAAGTTGCAGAGAAGATGGTGGAGGAAGAGGAAAAAAAGGAAGAAGAGAAGGAAAAACAAATGGGCCAGGAGATAGAGGAGACCTTCATTTCACAGAATGATGAACCAGAAGGTGAAGACTTAGAGATGGATCTTGTCGTCCTAGATCCAAATCATCCACTTATGAAGAGATTCCAGTTTTCTCTGAAAAAACATCTATCAAAACAGCTGGACAAGCTCAACTTAGAGCATACAGAAAAAGTGAGTAAAATGAAAACATGGCAAAGAGAGCTAGAGGAACTAGGTGTAATTTTGTATACTGTCCAGCAGGATTTAGTAAATACACAGATGGGATTAGAAAAACTCCACAATGAGAAAGCTGACACAACCATCACACGAAAGAAGGTAGAGGATGAACTAGATAAAGTAAAAATTCTACACAAGAAACTGCAATTGATTAGCAATGAAGAGCACCATAATGTGTTACAGCTTCAAGCAGAAATTGATAACTTAACCCAGCATCTCCTATATATGGAAGGTATGACTAAAGATGTGAATTCTGAGATTAAAACTATGAAATATGTTACTCAGAAATCTGAAACAAGCAAAGCTGAAGTAGAGCAGCAGAAACATAAGCAAGACTTACTTGTTAATAAGTTGACTAAACACATGGACAGCCTCCGACAGCAGATTGCTATGTACAAGGCACAAGCGACAGCACAGTCTGAAGAAAAGGCAGCAGCAAGAACTGCTGTTTCTGAGGCCAGTCTTGAAATGGAGACTATCTGCATTGAGAAGAAGCAAATCATAAACCAGTGGAACAGTTGTCTTTTGGGAATGAAGCATCGAGATGAAGCCTACACTGCAGTGCATGAAGCTCTGGGACAGTCAAAGGAACAAGTTCAATCCTTAAATACAGAAGCTGAATGTTGTAAAAAGTCCATCATAAAGGAAGAAGAGGAAAGTGAGCTAATGACAATTATTTTGAAGCGTGTGGAATTTAAGAGCAATATCACAAAAAAAAAGATTTCTCTTTGCCTGGCTAACCAAGAAGCATTGAATACCGAGTACAATGAATACACTTTTTCTTTGCATGAGAAAGAACAAGAGTTATGTACTGTGATGGCAGACCATGTAGTTAAAAGGAGTGAACTAGAAGATCTACGAAGAATAACTGACAAAGAAATTATCATTAAGGTAAAGTTGGAAGACCAGATAATGGAAAAAATTCAGGAACAGATCACACTGGATCAAGCTGCAAAACTCTCATCCCAAGTAATCGAAAAGCTTGTCTTTCACAAAAGGCAATTGGAAATAGATATTACAAAAGTAGAGAATGAAGTAGCACAGATTACTCTTGATTGCAACAGCTTGAAACTGAAGTTGAACTCATTGGAGAAGGTATTAGATCAGCTAGACAAAGATATCCTAACAAAAGATGAAATCATTTCTCAGAGTGAAGCTGAAATTGCTAACCACATTACTCTAATTGACCGCAAGGAGAAAACCATCAGTGCATATAATCAGAAAGTTGACCAAATTGCTGCCAGACAGCAGGAGCTTAGATCCCTGAGGATGAAGCACATAACACTGACAAAATTTATTGAATTACATAAATCAGAGACTGAAACTATGCAGCAAGCCTGGTTACAGCATCAATATAAACTTGTTATGATGACTAAGGAGAGGGAGGAACTAACTGCATCTGTGGAAGAAAAGAGAAAGAAGCTTCTGGTTTTAGAACAAAAGAAAATACGCCTGGAAAATGAAATTCATCAGGAATTGAATGAGCAGAAAGACATTGAACGATACATTAAAAATTTGTCCAATGACATGGAAAAACTCAGCACACTGTTATTCAAGAATGGCACTATAAAGGAGTCACTGAAGGAAAGCAACCGACTTATGGAGGATGAGTTTGTACAAAGGCTGAGAGAAGCTGAAAGAGAATCGATTAAAATTAAGTTTAAGTTAGAATGGTTACAAGAAGAGAAAAACCGATTACTGAATAACCTAGTGGAAGCTGAAAAGCAGATTATGCTATGGGAGAAGAAAACATACTTGGCAAAAGAGACACGTGCTGCTGTTGACTCCACTGTTGGTCAAGGTGAAGTTCACTCTATGAAATGTGAGATACACCGAATGAAAGTATTGTTTGGACAACTAATGAGGCAACAGGAGAAGCTGACAAGAGATATGGAAGCTGTGGTAGCCCGTAGAGAGACAGTTGTTGTTAGAGAAGAAGCTCAGGGAAAGAGGGATAAAAAGATAATGAACCGCAGCAGCATACAGAACAAGATGCACATTCTGAAAAAGAGGATGCAAGATATCCAAAAGCAAGTAGCACACTGTGATTCTGCCATACAAGAACTTCTGGAGGCACATCAGTCACTCACTGAAATTTTAAATGAAAAAAAAACACACATCTCCCAGTTGCAAGATACTTATGAAATACTAATGCAGAATGCCAACAGACTGCAGGAGATAAAAGAGAAAAGTTTTTGTCAGTCTTTAACATATCAAACCCGACAAAAGCACCTTCAGGCCATCAAAGATGGCAAATATGTCCCTCTTGTTAAAACAAAGCAAAGTCTGGATCTCGAAATAAAGAAACAAGAAGATTCTATCAATTCAGTTTGCAGCATTATCAGCCGAATTTGCCAGGAGTATCCAGAGTATCATGGGGCACTCCGAAAGGTAACACTAGTACTGGCAGCAAGACAGCAGACTGTTAAGCAAAGTGCGTAATCAAAGTTTATTATTTGTTCTCAGTTTTAGATCCTTTCTGTTTCTTGGAATTTCAAATGAAAGAAATAACAAATATTCATAGATTTGTTTGCAAGTGTGATTATATAATTTTTATACTTGAGACTCTTGCTCTTCAATATATATGTTGTTAATCTGTCTAATGCTTTTAAATAAACAGATTGCCTGATTCAGTCAATAGTTTCTAGCATTTGTAGCCATGTTCTTTTCTAGATCCTGTCATGAACCTGTAAGGATAAAATTGTAAAAGTATTAGCAGATAACATTAGCACAGTAGTATTTTATAGGAAACAACCTGTGTAGCTATACAGTATTAATTCCTTTCACAGATCATTGTGCTTTAGTGTAAAATATTACCTGCCTTGACACTAATCCTAATCAATATTATTAAACAGATAGTTTTTACTTTTTCAAAGTCAATTTACAGCACAGAACTGCTGAGTACAGATCAGAGCAGCACTGAAATACAGAAATAATTAAAGAAAAAATATATAAATTGACATAGTAGTAATGTAATCTGTAATTTATAAAATTGTAGAGATGAAGTCTTAAATAAGTAGGGCAAATTAAAAACTTCAGTGCAGTTTTGAGGGTTCATAGCCACAGGTGAAAGGTATCGTCAAGTCCAAATCGGTTAGATATTGTGCAAAGCTTCTGCTGTCCCCTCTTGTGTTGACAATAAAATTGAAGAGATACCATTTGGTAGGCATTATTTAAGTGAGTCTAAAATGGTGATGCTTCTTCCATCTACCATGGTTCATGGCTAAGATGTGTCACTTGTAATGTTTGTAATGTAATGGTTGTCTAGGTTATCAAGATTACAACTATCTAATCTATTACTATTAGCTACTATAACAGTTGGAATGAAAACTTTTTTTCTGTTATAGATGGCCTGTCACACATGCTGCTATTATATCACTAAATATCCTGACAGCTAAAGGTTCTATCACCTGATTTTGCATTTAAGGATTCTTTCTTGGGGCGGCACAGTGGCGCAGTGGTACTGCTACTGCCTCGAAGTAAGGAGACCTGGGTTTGCTTCCCGGATCCTCCCTGTGTGGAGTTTGTATGTTCTCCCCGTGTCTGCGTGGGTTTCCTCCAGGTGCTCTGGTTTCTTCTCACAGTCCAAAGACATGCAGGTTAGGTGCACTGGCGATCCTAAATTGACCCTAGTGTGTGCTTGGTGTGTGGGTGTGTGTGTGTGTGCCCTGCGGTGGGCTGGCGCCCTGCCCAGGATTTGTTCCTGCCTTGTGCCTTGTGTTGGCTGGGATTGACCGCCATGGCCCTGTGTTAGGATATAGCGGGTTGGATAATGGATGGATGGATTCTTTCTTTGATTTCTCCATTAAGCAAATAGAATGGCAAAATGCAATATTAAAAAATGCACAAAACAGGCTGAACAAAAGTGCAAAGGTTTTTCAAAAATACCAAATGTTCAAAGCATTAAAATACTAAAAACCGAAAATCTTAATTTAAAGCAAAATATAAAATTATGTTGTTTGAGAGTTGTTTTTTTAAATTGCATACTCAGTTCTAAGATGAGCCAGACTAGGAAAAAGACTGAAAGTGGAATCTGTGGTATTTTAAAATTCTAGGTATGACTTAGCCAGCATACTTAGATTTAAAACTATACACTTAATTGTTCACTCTAAATAAACTAAACAAGGTTCTGGAATGCTGAACGGTTCTATATAAATAAAATGTATTATCATTATTCAACCAATTAAAACTTAATTGAAAAATTCTGAAATAAATCCATCCATCCATTTTCCAACCCGCTATATCCTAACACAGGGTCACGGGGGTCTGCTGGAGCCAATCCCAGCCAACACAGGGCACAAGGCAGGGCACCAGCTCACCGCAGGACACACATACACACACTAGGGACAATTTAGGATCACCAATGCACCTAACCTGCATGTCTTTGGACTGTGGGGGGAAACCCAGGCAATCACAGGGAGAACATGCAAACTCCACGCAGGGAGGACCGGGAAGCGAACCCAGGTCTCCTTACTGCAAGGCAGCAACGCTACCACTGTGCCACCGTGCTGCCCTCTGAAATAAATTCTACACATAATTTTAAGGCAAAGGGAAACACATTATCATTGCAATGAGAGTTACTGGTCCAACAGGAAGGACACAACAATGGATGAGAATATTGTCTGTTACAAAGTACTATACTTTTCAGCCATGACCAGCTGAAAAGTGATTAAAAAAATGATTTATTAGTGGAGCTCAGGCTTTATCATGTAAAAATAAAAAAATATCAATAACCTCCCATCCATTACAGGGACTATTAAGTGAGTACTCAGTGATATGGAATTTGTAGACAGACATGCTCTGTTTAAAATTGGACCAGATAATAGCTATCTTAGAATGCTTATGGACGCTAGTGCAAGTTAGGAGCTGGATACATGAAAATATCCAAGTCACTGAAAATCCTTTGGAGTACAGTCAAATCAGACATTAAGAAATGGAAATATCTCAGTTAGAGTTTGCCAGAAGGCACATGGGAGACTCAGAAGCTAGCTGGAATAAGTTATTTGGTCTAATGAGGCCAAATTTTGAGCTTTTTGCCAAGACTAAATACCATATCTGGAATAAGCGAAACACTGAACATTATCAAAAACACACTATCCACACTGTGAAACATGGTAGTTGCATCATCATACTTCAGAAATGCTTCAATGCAGCAGGCCATAAGGCTTGTAAGGTTAGAAAGTAAAATTAGTGCTGTAAGGCAAGTATTTTGTGCCTTGGAAGAACATTTGTTTACCAGAAAGTCAACACACCAAGCAAAAAAGTCAAGGCTGAACAGGAATGGCTTAAAAACAACAATACTACTGCCCTGGAGTGAATGGGTCAGAGTCGAGATCTCAGTTCAATTGAGAATATGTGGCTAGACTTGAAAAATGTTGTTTGTTCACAAGCCCCGTACAACCTGACAGAGCTTGAGCAGTTTTGCAAAGAAGAATGGGGAAAAATTTGCATTGTCCAGATGTGCAAAGCTGATAGACACCTGTGCACACAGACTCAAAGCTATATTGGCTACCAAAATTGCATCTATTAAATACTGACTTGGTCTTGGTGAATATGTATATAATCAGTTATTTTCTATTTTTGATCATTTTGCTAAGATTTGTTTTTACTTTGATATTAAGGGTCTTTTTCTGTTGATTAATGTCAAAAAAGCCAAATTAAGTCCATTGTGATTCAATGTTCTGTAACAGCAAAATGTGAAAACATACACGATAGTGAATATGTTTTATAGGCACCGTATAAAACCTTAATTAGTATGTTTAAAAAATATCTGTCTTTTTATGAAACAGATTATAAAACTAGCAAATATTGTCCCATTATATAAAATAGATAATCGGGCTGATCCAAGAAATTATAGACCAATAAGCCTATCCTGTTTCACAATTAAATTAATCACCGTAATTAAGGAAAAGATTGAGCATCACATGGTAAGAAAATTTGTTTTAGTGAGCAGTCAGCAAGGGTTAATGTGGGATGATTGTGTTTCATTAATATGTTGGAATTCTATGTGGAGGCAACACAAGCAAATGGTCAGAGAGGTGCATATGTTTTATTTTCCAAAAGCTTTCGATAAGGTCCTACATGAGAGGCTTGTGATCAAACTAAAAAATGTTTGAGTTCAACTAGAAGTGTACACATGAGGGCAAAATTGGTTTAAAAATAGGAAGGACACAATAGTGGTACTAGCAACTTTTTCAGAACTATGAGATGTTAAAAGGTGGTATCAATCAGGGATCACTGCTTAACTTGATGAGAATTTTAAAAAATAAACTGGTTATTTTTGCAGATTTTACTGAACCAGCTGGAATAATCTAGAATCACTCATATCATTACAGATGTAACAAGACTGAAGCAGACTTGGGCAGATGAAATTTTATGCAAGGAAATGTGAAGTATTACTCATATGACATAAAAATGTTAGGTCTGAGTGAACAATGGGAATTTATAACATGAAAGTACACCTTATAGAAAAACCTATGAGTCACTGTGAACTGTTTACTATCTGCATCCAGTATACAGAGGCAATTAACAGGGCTAACAGAATGTTAGGCTATGTAATCCACTGTGTGGAGTACAAGTTCAAGGGAGGTTATGCTTTAGTTATAAAACAATCTGGGATGCTATTTTCAGTCTTACAGGTTTACAGGTTATAAGAATAAAGCAAAAATCATACAGAAGTGTGTTAGTCAACAAGCAACAAGTCACCACTCTCAGGTGCCATCATTATTAAATATATAACCACCATATCTAAAAATGTATGCATTCCTTCCCTTAATAATCTCAGAATACATTTGGCATAACCTACCAGCAATGAAATTATTGACAAAATGTGGTAATGCAAAAAAGACTCTTACCAAATGTTATTATGTATTTCATTTTTTGGTCTCTATATTAAAAAAAAACAGAGAAGAGTGGCTGATTCCAAGACTGTGGTTTATGAGGTATAAGGGAACTTGAAGGAGTTGATTTTTTTTAATTTTAAGCAAATGAAGATTAGGAGGTGGCATGACTGAAGTGTTTAAATTATGAAGGGCATTAGTAGAGAGGATCTCAGCTTTTTTTATTTAATTCTTTGAAAAGAACACATGGGCACTAATGTAAACTGGTTAAGGGTAAAATATGCACAAATATTACATACATTATATTATAATAACTATCAAATTAGTTTTTTATTCACATAGATAGATACATGGAATATGTTCTAATAATTAACAGTACTTGACAGTACTTTATAATAATACATTATGTATGCAAAAATCATCTATGCTCTTTGCCATCACTCACAACAGAGGTCCAAACTTCTTCTGGAAGCAGAAAACCTGTGTGCGTCCGGAGCTTCATGAAATGGGTTTCCATGGCTAAGCAGCTGCACACAAGCTTAAGAACACTACACTCAATGCCAAGCATCATATGTAGTGGGATGTATAGCACAAAACCACCTGGAGCAATGAGAAATCATTCTTATCTGTCAGTCTATTGGACTACTCTGGCTTTGGTCAATCTCATGAGAATGCTACATTTCAGGGTGCAAAGTTTGCTGGAGAGAGGGATAATGACAGGGTTTGGACTAGGCCTCTTGGTTCCAGTTAAGGGTACTATTAATGCTACAGCATACAAATGACATTTGAGACAATTGTGCATTTCCATCTGTATGGCAACAGTTTGTTAAAGGCCCTTTTCTGCTCCAGCATGACTGTGCCCTTTGTACAAAGCCAGGTCTATAAAGACATGTAGGAACTCAAGTGGCCTGCACAGAGCCCTGACCTCAGTCTTACTAAATACCTTTAGGATGCATTTAAAATGCTGATTGCAAGCCAGGTATTTTCATCCAATGTCACTACCTCACCTCATAAATGGTCTGAAATTCCAACAGACACATTCTAAAATCTTGTGGAAAGAAGAATAGAGGCTGTTACAGGGGCAGAAACTCCATATTGATTGGAATGAGATGTTCAATAAGCTTGTGCTGTTATGATGGTCAGGTGTCCACAAACCATATATATATATATATATATATATATATATATATATATATATATATATACCATAAATACCCGCATATAGGACGATACCATGTATAGGATGCAGTGGATTTTTGACCCTAAAAGCCATGGAAAAACCTGTGTACCTGTTTATAGGATGCATCCTGATTTTGAGTTACCAGAGTACTAATTAAAAGCTGCTGCCGCCAGCGCCAGTGATTGTATCCATGTGTTTGTGTTAGGCTGGAGTATCTCTGAACAACAACAAAGAGCGAGAAACATACCGGTACTAAACGGCGAAAATGACGTATCGATGACATGAATATTCAAAATAAAACAATTTCCATACATTACAGGTGGATGTATAGTAAAATGAGCTTTCAAACACCGTCTCATTCTCCAAAATCGATACAGTATTAGCGATGCTACATCTGAAAAATACTTTAATTTGAAATGGTGTGAAATGCCAGTGCGGGGACAACGGCTAATTGCGCGCGGACTGAGGCATACTCCAGTAGCTACAATTGCAGCACTGCTAACCGACTGTCGCTTGAAAACAAACCTTGAAATTCAAATTGGATTCAAACCACTCCTCTCTGTCCCCGTCACACAGCCATCGAAGGCGAAGGAGAGGCACTGACACATGCGCACACGATCATAAAGTCCAATATCCCATTACGTAGTTTTAAAGAGGTAGCTGTTCATTATTACCCAGTCAATATGGAGAAGACAACACGACAGAGCTATACTGCAAAGTTTAAACTGGAAGTGATCACATACGCGAAAGAACATGGGAACTGGGTAGCTGAGCGGCAATTTGGTCCGACAGAATGCGGAATCAGAAAATGGAGAAAAGCCGAAAGTACCATCAAAGAAATGCGAAAAGTGGGCAAACAGAGGCTCGAAGGCTCACCACCCTAACCTGGAAAAGGCAGGAGAAGGGTACCGTAATCACGTTTGGGAATCGCTGTGTGCAGTGTATAAAACAGTTTGCGTGTGTGGCAGGAGAAGGGTACCGTAATCACGTTTGGGAATCGCTGTGTGCAGCGTGTAAAACAGTTTGCGTGTGTGGCAGGAGAAGGGTACCGTAATCACGTTTGGGAATCGCTGTGTGCAGCGTGTTAAACAGTTTGCGTGTGTGGCAGGAGAAGGGTACCGTAATCACGTTTGGGAATCGCTGTGTGCAGCGTGTAAAACAATTTGCGTGTGTGGCAGGAGAAGGGTACCGTAATCACGTTTGGGAATCGCTGTGTGCAGCGTGTAAAACAGTTTGCATGTGTGGCAGGAGAAGGGTACCGTAATCACAGTTTGCGTGTGTGGCAGGAGAAGGGTACCGTAATCACGTTTGAGAATCGCTGTGTGCAGAGTGTAAAACAATTTGCGTATGTGGCAGGAGAAGGGTACCGTAATCACGTTTGGGAATCGCTGTGTGCAGCGTGTAAAACAGTTTGCATGTGTGGCAGGAGAAGGGTACCGTAATCACGTTTGGGAATCGCTGTGTGCAGCGTGTAAAACAGTTTGCGTGTGTGGCAGGAGAAGGGAACCGTAATCACGTTTAGGAATTGCTGTGTGCAGCATGTAAAACAGTTTGCGTGTGTGGCAGGAGGAGGGTAATCGCGTTTGGGAATTGCTGCATGCAGCATGTAAAACAGTTTGCGAGTGTGGTAGGAGGAGGGTTAGATTTGGCGGTGGGGGGCTCTGTCATGTTGTGCGTAGTGAATTGTTGGTGGGCGGGGCTCAGTGAATTATATATATAGATTTATAATTTTTGTAATAAAAGTATCCATGTATAAGACGCACCTGGGTTTTTAGGCCTACTTCTTAAGAAAAAAAGTGCGTCCTATATGCGGGTATTCACGCACACATATATACATACACACACACAGATATATATATATATATATATATATACACACACACAGATATATATATACACACACACACAGATATATATATATACACACACACACATATATTGCATTCGTAGTCTGAGTCTCGACGACCTGAATTGCGTGGGTGGTTACCTACCAGGTTAATGCTTGTGGTTGGTCTGCCATTCAACAAACATCTGCCACGATGCCCTCTTTCAGTTGCGAGAAGCAGATCACGGAATGTTGCATAGTTTACTGTCAAATAATGGAAAGAGTACGTGACACGTGTTTCGCCCTCATTTGGGCTCATCAGGCATACACACTCTACTGCTCCCCTCTCAGGGATTGAACCTCGGATGTCAGCGTCAGAGACGAAGCCCCTTTACGCTGCACCACTGCGTGTGGTTCGTTTATTTAACAGCCTGTAGGTCCGGAGTAATTACATTCATTGCATTCGCAGTCAGAGTCTCGACGACCTGAATTGTGTGGGTGGTATACATATACATACATACATACATACATACATACATACATACATACATACATATACACAGTTAGGCCCATAAGTATTTGGACAGTGACACAATTTTCATAGTTTTGGCTCTGAATGTCAACACAATGAATTTGAAATGAAGCAAACCTGTATGCAATTAAAGTATAGACTTTCAGCTTTAATTTAAGGGTTTTACCAAAAATATTTTATGAACCATTTAGGAATGACAGCCATTTCCAGATTCTCAAAAGTATTTGGACATTTGACTGACATTTGACATAGCCAGGTGAGAACAGTTTCCTCATTATTTCAATGACTATTAAGCAGATTAAAGATCAGGAATCGATTCTAAGTGTGGAATTTGCATTTAGAAGCTCACATATGAGAAGTGGTCAAATCAACCTTATGATATATTTTTAAAAAGAAGGGACATACTAGTGAACTCAGCAAAACTAGAAGGTCTGGAAAACCAAAGAAGACAACTATGCTGGATGACTGCAGAATTCTGTCCTTAATGAAGAAGAACTCCTTCACCACATTTAGCCAAACCAAGAACACTGTCCAAGAGTTAGACCTATCACTGCCAAAGTCTACAATCAAGAGAAGACTTCATGAAAGTAAAGAAAGAGGGACGAAGCTTTTCTTTGGACAAATGAAACTAAGATCGATATATACTAGAATGTTGGAAAGAATAGTATGGAGAACAGAAGAATTGGTCTAAAGAATACTGTATCATCTGTGAAACATGGTGGAGGCAGTGTTATGGCATGAGCATGCATGGCTGCGAATGGAAGTCAGTCACTAGTGTTTATTGATTATATGACTGTTGGCAGAAGTAGCAGGATAAATTCTGAAATGTACAGAGAACAGAAAAAACAAAACAAAAAAAAACCCCAGATGGCTGGAGTAAAAAAAAAAAAAATCTGCAGGGGTTCTGCGGCCACGAGACCACCCAGCCTCCTCTAGGCATTCTACTTAACATTCTGAAATATAGGATGGAGCGAGATTACTTAAGGCTTTGTAAACCATAAGCAGTATTTTAAAGTCAATTCTGAATGACACAGGTAACCAATGTAGTGACATGAAAACTGGAGAGATGTGCTCGGATTTTCTTTTCCTAGTTAAGATTCTAGCAGCTGCATTCTGCACTAGTTACAATCGATTTATGTCTTTTTTTGGTTAGTCCTGAGAGGAGTGAGTTACAGTAATCTTGCCGACTGAAAACAAAAGCATGAACTAATTTCTTAGCATCTTGCAGTGTTATAAGAGGTCTAACTTTTGCTATATTTCTTAAGTAAAAAAAATGCTGTCCTAGTACTCTGATTAATATGTGACTTAAAATTCAGGTCAGAGTCAATAGTTACCCCTAAATTCTTTACCTCCGTCTTGACTTTTAATCCTAATGCATCAAGTTTATTTCTAATACCCTCATTATATCCATTTTTGCCAATCACTAAAATTTCTGTTTTCTCTTTATTTAGTTAGAGAAAATTACTACTCATCCATTCAGCAACACAAGTAAGACATTGAATCAGTGAATCAAGAGTGTCTTGGTCATCAGGTGCTATTGATAAGTACAGTTGTGTGTCATCAGCATAGCTGTGGTAGCTCACGTTATGCTCCAAGATAATCTGACCTAACAGAAGTATGTAAATCGAAAAGAGCAGCGGATAGAGGATAGAGCCTTGTGGAACACCATATAGAATATCATGCGTCTTTCAAGTATAATTACCACAACTAACAAAGAATTTTCTACCTCCCAGGTAGGACTCAAACCAATTTAAGACCCTGCTAGAGAGGCCTACCCATTGACTAAGGCGATTTCTAAGAATATTGTGATCAATGGTATCAAATGCGGCACTCAGATCTAAGAGGATGAGAACAGATACACGACCTCTGTCTGCATTTACCTGCAAGTCATTTACTACTTGTGAATTTCCCCTTGGGATTAATAAAGTATCTATCTATCTATCTATCTATCTATCTATCTATCTATCTATCTATCTATCTATCTATCTATCTATCTATCTATCTATCTATCTATCTATCTATCTATCTATCTACTTTAACGAGTGCAGTTTCTGTATTGTGATTTGTTCTGAAACCCGACTGAAACTTATCAAGAATCGCATGTTTAATGAGGTGGTCATTTAGCTGCATAATGACTGCCTTCTCTAGGATTTTACTTAAGAAAGGCAGGTTAGAAATAGGTCTAAAATTTTCAAAAGCAGAGGAGTCAAGATTATTTTTCTTGAGCAGGGGTTTAACTACAGCAGTCTTAAGACAATCTGGGAAGATCCCTGTATCTAATGACGAGTTTACTACTGTATGTCAAGAATACTATCAATTAGCACACCAGATACTTACCTGAAAAAACTTGTTTTTTGGTATTGGGTTAAGGATGCAGGTAGATGGTCTCAGTTGAGAAATTATTTTATATAAATCAGGTAAATCTATCCTGGTGAAAGAATTTAATTTGTTTATAATGGAATACCAGGGTTTAAAAGGATCAATAGATAGATAGATAGATAGATAGATAGATAGATAGATACTTTATTAATCCCAATGGGAAATCAGCAATATTGGGGAGATGTACTATATTATTTCTAATATCATTAATTTTCTGATTAAAAAATACAGCAAAAGCCTCAGAAGTTTCACTGGATGTTTTTTGGAGGCATTCCATTGAGTGACCTGGGTTTAGCAGATGATCAATTGTAGAGAATAAGACTCTGGGATTACTAGAATTGTTATTTATAATTCAAGAGAAATAATACTGCCTCCCAAGATGGACTATGTTGTTGTATTCTGTTATTTTAACCTTCAATATGTCATAGTGGATAATCAGTTTAGTTTTTCTCCATTTACACTCAGCTCTCCGGTATGTTCTCTTTAGATCAGACACTCTGAGCCTTCCATGGTATAATAGTGCTTGAAGATTTTTTAACTGCCTTTTCAGGTGCGACTATGTCAGCAGCAGCTCTCACCGTAGCATAAAAATTTTTCACCTTACTATTTACATTATCCTCATTAATGTAGTAAGTACTTCAAATGGACTGGTTGCTTAGAATGTTTGTAAATTTTGAAGCTGCTGATGAATCAAAGAAGTGTTTTTTAACAATATCATTATTTCTATATTAAATAGTAAGAGAAAATGGTCTGATAGACCAATATTAATGATCTGCTTCACATCAACTTTTAGTCCTTTAGTAATTACTAAATCCAACGTATGCCCTGCTTTGTGCGTTGGCTGACTAATGTGTTGGCTCAAATCAAAAGAGTCCAGGAGGTTCATTAATTTTTTTACTTTTGGGTCACACTGATTATCGATATGAAAGTTAAAGTCACCAACTATTAGGAACGTGTCATAGTTCATAATTACAATTGACACCAAGTCTGAGAATTCCTTAAAGAAAGATGCATTGTATTTAGGAGGTCTATACACGGACAATACTAGACACTGAGAAACTCCATGAATAACAACTGCAAGATACTCAAAGGACTTGAATTTACCAAAGCTGGCGTCTTTACACTTTAACCAGCTCGAGTAAATATTTGAAAAATAGCTGTCTTTCTTACCTTGGCGATCCGCATGAGCAAAAGCTGTAATTTGGAGACGCAGATTCAATTAAAACAGCTGCACCATCAGAGCTAAGCCACAGGCCCGGTCTTAGGTATTATGGGGCCCTAGGCGAAAGGGGGGTCCCCCTGGAAGCTCTGTGAAATGCGTGAAAATTAGACCAAGGAGTCGATCCGGGGCCCCCCAGACGCCGGGGCCCTAGGCGGTCGCCTACTTCGCCTATGCCTAAGGCCGGGCCTGTAAGCCACATTTCACTTAGTGCAATAAAATCAATTTTCTTATAACTAATAAGATCGTTGATGGAAAATGTCTTGTTGGTTAATGGTCTAACATTTATCCATTCAATCCATCATCCAACCTGCTATATCCTAACTACAGGGTCACGGGGATCTGCTGGAGCCAATCCCAGCCAACACAGGGCGCAAGGCAGGAGACAAACCCCGGGCAGGGTGCCAGCCAACCGCAGGCGCTAACATTTAATAAAGCCATATTTTATGTCTCAGAAGAGCAGAATTGAATTGTAGGAGCGTTATGGGTATTTGAAATAGAAATTAAGTTATTTTTATTAGAGCCACTCTGTGTATATTTTTATTTAATCTATAGTCTGTTTTTATAGTTTAAATACATTGTTCATCTAGAGGTGTAATTGTAATTAAATTATTGTATTTACAGTGATCCCTCACTATATCGCGCTTCGCCTTTCGCGGCTTCACTCTATCGCGGATTTTATATGTAAGCATATTTAAATATATATCGCAGATTTTTTGCTGGTTCGCGGATTTCTGAGGACAATGGGTCTTTAATTTCTGGTACATGCTTCCTCAATTGGTTTTCCCAGTTGATTTCATACAAGGGACGCTATTGGCAGATGGCTGAGAAGCTACCCAACTTACTTTTCTCTTTCTCTCTCTTGCGCTTTCTCTGATCCTGACGTAGGAGGTGTGAGCAGGGGGGCTGTTCGCACACCTAGACGATACGGACGCTCGTCTAAAAATGCTGAAAGATTATCTTCACGTTGCTACTTTCTGTGCAGCTGCTTAGTGAAGCAACATGCTGCACGGTGCTTCGCATACTTAAAAGCTCGAAGGGCACATATTGATTTTTGCATGTTTGTTTTTCTCTGTCTCTCTCTATCTCTCTCTCTCTCCCTGCTCCTGACGGAGGGGGTGTGAGCTGCCGCCTTCAACAGCTTTGTGCCGCGGTGCTTCGCATACTTAAAAGCCAAACAGCCCTATTAATTTGTTTGCTTTCTCTGTCTTTATGACAGTCTCTGCTCCTGACGCGCACTCCTTTGAAGAGGAAGATATGTTTGCATTCTTTTAATTGTGAGACAGAACTGTCATCTCTGTCTTGTCATGGAGCACAGTTTAAACTTTTGAAAAAGAGACAAATGTTTGTTTGCAGTGTTTGAATAACGTTCCTGTCTCTCTACAACCTCCTGTGTTTCTGCGCAAATCTGTGACCCAAGCATGACAATATAAAAATAACCATATAAACATATGGTTTCTACTTCGCGGATTTTCTTATTTCGCGGGTGGCTCTGGAATGCAACCCCCGCGATGGAGGAGGGATTACTGTATGCCACACTATCTAGATTTTTTACATGCATTGAGGTTAGTTATTAGAGTATTAATGCAGTTCACTTTTGAGGAAGATTTTGTTACAGAATTATCATGTCCTAGCACAGCATTACGGAAAGGGTTACGAGTAATAGTAGAGAGTCAAGAGAGACGAATTACCTTAGAGATGTTTTCGGAGCCGAATCTATTAGAATGCAGACCATCCCGCTTGAAGAAATGTGGCCTCTCCCAGAAGAGGTCTCAGTTGTCTATGTACCCAATGTTCTGTCCCCCACAGAAGCCTTTCAGCCAGATGTTTAGTGCCAACAAACGAGTTTAATATTCGTTTGATCTTCTAACGAGAGGTAAGGGACCCGAGATGAAAATTCTTGCAGCTGGGGTCCTCTCCTTCGTGGCTTTAGTTAATGCTGTGATGTCCGCCTTGAGAATCTCCGACTGTCGGTATCTCATGTTGTTTACCCCGGCGTGTATTACAATGGATCCCACTGCTCTGTTCTTGTGCCTCTCAAAGACTGTTGGCACCCCTTCACATAATATCTCGAACACAAGCACCAGGTAAACAAGAGACAAAAGATTTCTGATTAGGGCATGAGATGTTTAGGTCTCATACAATAGAATCTCCAATTACAATTACATCACCCGGGGTTGAAGGCAGACTGGGGGAGCAGAGAGGGTTGAAACAGTTCTGGGTGGAGATGCTTGCCTGTGCCAATGCAGGTGATCTAGCCTTAAACCCCTGCCTGCATAGCTGAAACAGGCCGAGTTCCTCATCGTTGACGTCATCGCTCTGGCAACGAGGCGTGGGGGTAAAACTCACTTGGCCTTGACAGTAAGCGGCACTGCGTGGAGTCGATGTTACTGAGACGATTTCAGATGTTGGGGAGAATTTTTCCAGTATATGAGCCTTAAAATCTCTCAGGTGTCCCCGTCTGGAGATGAGTTTCTGGATTTGGATATCGAGAGCCTGGAGTTCTTTGACAACGCGGTCCATCTCACCATTGGCCATTGTCTGCTTTCGCTTCTGCTTTGTGCCCTAGGAAAGAAAGAGAGAGAAGGTTAGAGTATATATATCCACAAAAATACTTTATTGGAGAGGATGAAAGTAAATAATCTCTTTAAAATATAAGGTTTCCAGGTCCACAAAGAATTTTGTTAGTTCAGTCCTTCTTCAACAAATTAGCTCTCAAAAAACTAAAATACAAACTTAGAATCAACCCAATAAATGGGGACCCTATTGTAAAGGGTCTTGTTGAATGCATCACTCCCACTTGACTGCATGCATAAGTTTTATGTTTTATGTATTGAATAGTACTACTGAATTATTTTTGGTTGACCATGTTTAAGGAAAACTACCCCAAATTTACTTTGATGTCTGGAAAATTAGAATTTTGAGGAACCTTTGTTATGAAACCTATTAAAAATATAAAACAACCAATTATAAAATGTTTTTCAGTAGAGAATTTACCATACGAAGGCTGAAGATTAATCCCCCAGCAGATAGTTCTATTGTACAAAATTTAAATAAGTAGTAGAACTTGCTTCTACTCAAAAAACACCCCACTCCTTTAATGTATTGATAAAACGTTTATAGCAAAGTTACCTTAGTCATCTTAATGAAATATTTCCAGTTTCCCATGATATGCTCAAAGCAATTTCTTATCTAGAAAAACATTTTCCCTTTGCAGTATGGGAAATTTTCTTTGTGCCTGGTGCCATCAGCCTGTTTCTGGCTTGCTTGGATGGGCCTTTTAAATCTGCAATCCTCTAGGCATACCTTTACTCATGCGTGTTATGATTCACAGCAAACAATCCTGGTAGAAAGAACAATAAAACTGCCCAAACCCCCTACTAGCCTGCCTAGATGAAGCTCACTTCGAGGCAGCCCAAGTGCCTACTCTGATGCCTAGCTTCAGCCCATTCAGGTCCAAGTGGGGCATTGGCTTCAAAAGTGCTAAATTAATGGCAAAATCCACCCCAAAAAATTCTAAAAGCTCCACAACAGAGGGGATTAACATAAACCCCTGGCTTGTTTAAGAAAGGGCAATGAAAAGAATCTTTAAAAAAAAAACAAGGATTTATTGACAATAATGGAAAAAATAACAAAACACTCATAAATATAGTAAACAAAGGTATTTGCCTAAAAGGCAATTCACAGTGACCAAGTCAGAAAACAAAAATCCAGTAATCGAAATCCAAAGGCAGGCAAAATTTCCAGCAAATGATATAAATCAAAATTAAGGCAATGCTCACAATACACAACGCTCCTTCATCGAAGAGCATTCAAATGAACCTCAACGAACTCACTTTCTCACTCTGCCTATATTTCTATCATAAATCAAGTTGATTATAAATGTGCACTACAATTTAGCACTTTAACTGTTAACAAATTTGGAAATGTATGGAAATTCATTTGAATTTCTGCTTTTAGTGTTGAGAAATTTGATGTTATAATTTTTGTACTACATGACAACATGTTGCTAAATTATCACTTTGTGTGATTTTTTTTGTATGGTATTAATCAACTTAAATGTATCATCACTGGTGCTTGTACATTGTGAAAGACAGTATCTGTCCCTGGAATCCTTATGTGGAGGCTCCTTCCATGTGCCTCCAATAATCATCTCTCTGTTGCATTGATTTCCTCACACTGCTCACGTGGGGTTAGAGGCAATACCATCAGTTCCCACTTTTCATACCTCTATAAGCTATCCAAGCCAGGATCCTTCCTGAGACTCTGACAGTCCCCCTCTCATTCTCTCTCTCTCTCTATCCCTCTGACACTCCCTCTCACACACCCAAACACACATTTTCTGGACGGGCTCCTTCTATAGCTGGTATCTCAGACCTTTGCAATGTCTCTCACAGGTCTGTATGGCCCCATTCAAATGATCAGGTATTTAATAAAGAAAAGTCCTCAGAACTCTTTTTGCAAAGAGAAAAGTAAAGCGTATGCATTACCCAAACCAGATTCACAGACTATGGAAGAATATATAAAAGAAAATCTACAAAACAGATTTATTATACCTTCCTTTAGTCCAATGGGAGTGGGCTTTTTCTTTGCCCAGAAAAAAAAAAAGATTCTTTATAACCATGCATTGACTATAGGGACCTAAAAAATTTTACTATTATAAATAATTACCACTTCCTCTAATTTTCAAGTCACAATATTTCCAAAACTAGATTTAAACAATATCTGTACTTTCATTTGAATATGTAAAGGTGATGATTGAAAACAGCTTTAAATAAATCTATTGGATGTTGTGAATACAAACTTATGCCCTACTGATTTATAAATGCTCCAGCCATATCGGATTTATTTGTTAATTATATATTTTAAGATTTTTTGGGCATTTTTATTTTGTTGTATATATTTTTTGTTCAAAATGTATTGATCAACACATTCAACATTAAATTATTTTATAGAGTTTTCAAAAATACTTTTCATCAAATTAGAAAAATGTGAATTCCTGTAAGGATTTGTCAAATTACCAAAATGTGAATTTTAATTAGTAATTGGTTATCTTTCTAAGACATTGACGGTCTCAGAGTTACAGAGGAGGCTGGTGTTGTAAACACTGAACATAAGCTGCAAGCAAAGCATAGAGAAGTTTATGACAGACATGTTAACAAAACAAAAAAATGAAGAACTAACCCAGACTGTTAAAACTACAAAAACACAAATACAAAAGTAGATACAAATACAAATACCCTTGGCTTCACTAGCACTATGGTTGGCAAAAAAAGAAAAGTGTGTTGTGCATTGTAAGAGAATAATTTTAGGGCAACATAGCATTCATCATAAGAAACAGTATAAAGGGTTAACAAATGTCAGTAACCTGTTCAAGAATATCAGGAAACCAAATAAAGGTCAAGTGAACAACAAAGACAAAACTGTAATACACAAAATGTACTAAAAGATGACTGAAAAAAACAATCAGTAAATATCCTGTAAACAACACGACAGAAAAGGCATCAAGTGTAAAATTTTGCCAGATCGATATGCGGAACAATACAGATTTCCATACTAGGGTTAACAATGGCTGCCAACAGGGCGGTGGTGGAAAATAGGCTACTGTTGGCCAAAGAAGGTCAAGAAGACGGGGAGACATGTCCAGAGGCAGGAGGAGAGAAGGAAGATAAAGAAAATGGAACTGAGGGTAGGAACTTTGAATGTTGGCAGTATGACTGGTAAGGGGAGTTAGCTGATGTGATGGAAAGAAAGAAGGTTGATGTATTTTGCATGTAAAAGACTAAATGGAAGGGGAGTAAGGCCAGGTAGATTGGAGGGGGATTCAAATTGTTTATTCATGGTGTGGATGGGAGGAGAAATTGTGTAAGTGTTATTCTGAAGGAACAGTATGTCAAAGGTGTTTTAGAAGTGAAAAGAGAGTCAGACAGAGTGATGATTATGAAGCTGGAAATTGAAGGTGTGATGATGAATGTTGTTAATGCAAGTTGGGTGCACAATGGATGAGAAAGAAGATTTCTGGAGTGAGTGGAATAAAGTGATGGACAGTGTACCTAAGGGACACAGAGTGGTGATTGGAGCAGATTTCAAAAGACATGTCGGTGAAGGGAAAAGAGGAAATGAGGAGGTGATGGGTAGGTATGGGGTCAAGGAGAGGAATGTAGAAGGTCAGATGATAGTGAATTTTGCTAAAAGGATGAACTTGGCTCTGGTGAATATGTATTTTAAGAAGAGGGAGGAACATAGTGTAACATGCAAGAGTGGAGGAAGATACACACAGGTAGATTATATCTTAAGCAGGAGGGTCAATGTGAAGGAGACTGAAGACTGCAAAGTGGTGGCAGGGGAAAGTGTAGTTAGGAAGCATAGGATGGTGGTCTTTAGGATGACATTGGAGATCAAGAAGGTGGGGGGGGGGGGGGGGGTGAGGGCAGAACCTAGGATCTAATGGTGGAAGTTGAAAAAGTAAGACTGCAAGGTTGAGTTCAGGGAGGAGGTAAGATAGGCACTGGGTAGCAGTGAAACGTTACTAGACAGCTGGGCAACTACAGCAGAAATAGTAAGGGTGACAGCAAGAAGGGTGCTTGGCGTGACATCTAGACAGAGGAAAGAGAAAAAGGAAACCTGGTAGTGGAATAGGGAAGTACAAGAGAGTATACAGTGGAAGAGATTGGTGAAGAAGAAGTGGGGTAGTCAGAGAGATGCAGAAAGTAGACAAGAGCACAAGTAGATAAGGCATAAGGTGAAGAGAGAGGTGGCAAAGGCTAAAGAAAAGGCATATGATGAGTTGTATGAGAGGTGGGACTAAGGAGGAAGAAAAGGACCTGTACCGATTGGCTAGACAGAGGGACCAGCAGGTTAGGGTGATAAAGCATAAAGATGGAAATGTACTCACAAGCAAGGAGGGTGTGTCGAGCAGAAAGAGTACTTTGAGAGGCTGATGAATGAAAAAAATGAGAGAGAGAGAGAGAGAGAAGGTTGGATGATGTGGCGATAGTGAATCAGGAAAAGCAACGGATTAGCAAGGAGGAAGTAAGAACAGGTATGAAGAATGGAAAGGCCATTGGTCCAGATGACATACCTGTGGAGGCATGGAGGTGTTGAGATGGCAGCGGAGTTTTAAACCAGATTGTTTAATGAAATTTTAGAAGGTGAGAGGATGCATGAGGAGTGAAGAAGTGTACTAGTACAGATTTTTAAGACTATGGGCTCGTTTATACTTCAAGCTCAGAACACGTACGCGCACGCATCATGGCTGCCATGCGTTCCCAGCATTCATTTGATGCGTCCTCTGAGCACGTCCTCAGAAATTAACACCATGCGTGCGCGAGTTGCAGTACCAGCAAATAGTCGTGGGGCGCAGTGTGATAAAATTTGGAATGTGATGTCAGAGTCTCTGTTTACTCTCTACATGTGACAGAAAGCTGCTTTGAGGATCCTACAGGATCTGGGGCTTCCTCCTGACCTGAGAGCAGTGGTAAACAGGAATAGATCATCACACAGAACACATTAAATGTATGATATTCCAACTCTCTACACATTTAGAATCCTTAGATTTATACTTGATATCACTTTCATGATGAAATGCATTAAAGTATGTATGTTACATTTTACAGATAAATCGTTAATTTTGTTTAAAAAAATGCATAATGTTAATAATTACACACATGGGGGTGACACGGTGGCGGAGTGGTAGCGCTGCTGTATCACAGGGAGTCATGTCGCTGGTGTTCCCTGCCTGGAGTTTGCATGTTTTCCTGCTGGGTTTCCATGGTGCTACAGTTTCCTTCCAAAGATATGCAGATTTGGTGGCACTAAAATGACGCTAGTGTATGTGAGTGCTTGTATTCACCTTGTGATGAGCTGATGCCCCGTCTAGGGATTGTTCCTGCCTCGTGCCCAATGCTTGCTGGAATGGACACATCTCTGGATTGATAGATTTAATCATTAAACATCCTTTTCAGAGATATAGCTGTAAGGTGTCATTGGAATTTAATGGGTGTACCAGGCAATTCACAGCACAGCGAAGCCGAACCTGTTCTCACCATGATGATATCTCACACTGCCACCTGGTGGATTCTTCCAGATTTACATAAAGCACGTGCGCAAGTATAACCAGTAAAATGCTTGCGTAACAGTAATGTCTGCTGGAGCATGCTTCACGTCACATGAAGTATAAACCTGGCCTTAGGGGATGTGTGGAGCTGTAGTAACTACAGGGGGATGAGACACAGCATAAAGTTATGGCAGAGTACTTAAAGCAAGGTTAAGAAGGGAGGTGATGGTTAGTGAGCAGCAGTATGGTTTCATGCCAGGAAAGAGAACTACAGATGCAATGTTTGCTATGAGGGTGTTGATGGACAAGTATAGAGAAGACCAGAAGAAGTTGCATTGTGTCTTTGTGGTCCTGGAGAAAACATATGACAGGGTGCCTTGAGAGGAGTTTTGGTATTGTTTGAGGAAGTCGGGAGTGACAGAGAAGTATCTAAGAGTTGTAAAGGATTTGTACAAGGGAAGTATGGCAGTGGTAATGTCTGTGGTAGGAGTGACGGATGCATTCAACATGGATGTGGGATTACATCAGGGAATGGCTCTGAGCCCTTTCTTATTTGCAATAGTGATGGACAGGTTGAAAGACAAGATTAGATAGGAGTCTCCGTGGACTATGATGTTTGCTGGTGAAATTGTGATTTGTAGCAAGAGTAGGGAGCAGGTTTAAGAGACCCTAGAGAGGTAGAGATATACTCTAGAGAGAAGAGGAATTAAGGTCAGTAAGAGTAAGACAGAATACATGTATGTAAATGAGAGGGAGGTCAGTAGAATGGTGAGGATGCAGGGAGTAGAGTTAGGATCAACAGTACGGAGTAACGGGGATTGTGGAAGAGAGGTGAAAAAGATAGTGCATGCAGGGTGGAATGGGTAGAGAAGAATGTCAGGAGTAATTTGTGACAGATGGGTATCAGCAAGAGTGAAAGGGAAGGTCTGCAGGTCAGTTGTGAAACTAGCTATGTTATATGGTTTGGAGACGGCGGCACTGACCAAAAACAGGAGACAGAGCTGGAGGTGGCAGAGTTAAAGATGCTAAGATTTGCATTGGGTGTGACGAGGATGGATAGGATTAGGAACAAGTACATTAGAGGGTCAGCTCAGGTTGGACAGTTGGGAGACAAAGTCAGAGACGCAAGATTGTATTGACTTAGACACATGCAGAGAAGAGATGCTGGTTATATTGGGAAAAGGATGCTAAGAATAGAGCTTCCAGGCAAGAGGAAAACAGAAAGGCCTAAGAGAAGGTTTATGGATGTGGTGAGAGAGGACAAGCAGGTGATGGGTGTAACAGTGCAAGATGCAAAGGACAGGAAAATATGGAGAAAGATGATCCTCTGAGGCAACCCCGAACATGGAGCAGCCCAAAGAAGAAGAAGAAGAAGATTTCTACCACAGTATCATAAAATATTAGCCATTGACAATTTAAAACTAAACAACATGAAACATCATCTGTGAAATCTTATATATCCTGATCATAATGAAAGACTAGGGGGCTCTGCCCCCTGCTCGCTTTGCTTGCCCACCCCTGGGTTTGGTTTACCGGATATACCATTTAAAGAGATTGTTATTTTCTTGGGAATTGTTACATAGGCATTATTTTCACTTCTACATTAAAACTTTTGTAAAAACAATATTTGTCCCTTGTTTCCGTCCCGGGCGTGGTTAAATGTCTTTCTCGCAGGAAGTATAATGCTGCTTGCATTGTGAAGGGAGGGGCGGCTGAACGCACGCTAAGGAGAAGCGGTCGGATCATCAGCTGGCTTGTTGCTGCTGGCACGCCGCGTGTTCTACTTGTTGCGCTGCACGTTGATCAATTAAAAGCATGTACAGCAGCTGTCCTTTTGCCACTTTGCATCTCTGCCGCTTGCACTGGGGGGGCTTAACGCACGCTAAGGTGAAGCGGTGCCCTGGCGTGTTGCAGGACGTATAACGCTGCTCGCGTTGTGAAATTGGGCGGCTGAATGCACTAAGGAGAAGCGGTTGGATCATCTGCTGGCTTGCTGCTGCTGGTGAGCTGCGTGTTCTGCTTGTTGCTTGTCGTTGTTTTAAGAGCTGGGAGCACATTTAGTGTGTCTGCCAAATGCATTCCAACAACTGCTAGGTTAGATGTCCGTGAACATGTTTTAAATGTTGTCTCACGGGACAACAAATTGTCTTCTGAGAAGATCACGTCTCTTCTCCCTAGTCTCCCTCCCAAGATTTTTTTTTATAATAGAAACTGAATTGTCATCTTGCTTAGCAGTGCTGCTTTATTAAAATCACATCTGTGCCTTCAAATGCTCAGATCACTTTATAGAAAGTAGCCTATTGTGTCACCCACACTAGAGCAGAGTAATTAATCCTACCTGCTGCTATTTACATTTACAACTATGACTGATAAAGCAACAACTAACAAACTAAAAGTTATCCCTTGTTTATGTAATAACATGTCAAGTCAAATCTTATTGTCAAGATCAGACACAAATTTTTAACTCTCCAGATGGATGAAACAACTGACAGCAGCAAAGACTGTTTATTGATCACATACATTAAATATGCTGATGGTGGTGATTTGAAGGATCATTTGCTTTTCTGCCAACATGAACCTAACTGAGCCATTGCAGATGAATTATTCAATATTTCAAACATACTTGAAAGTGGCTAATCTGGATAGGGATGATTCTGATTTGGATCTGCACAGCTGAGGCTCAGGCAATGGCTGGGACAACAGGAGGATTGAAAGCTCTCATCAAGTGCATTTCTCCCAAAGTGCAATGTGCTCACTATGTTTTATAGAGAGGCACTTTCATCCAAATAGATTATCCCCGAGCTGAGCCCACAGTAAACTGTATCAAAATAAGACCAGCCAAAACCCACATTTTTTCCACACTATGCAAGAAAATAGGATCTGAACATACTGCTGTTTTATTTTATAGTGATTCGCAATGGCAGTAATGTGGGAAGGTTATATCCATTTGAACTAAAAGATTAGATCAGAATCTTCTTGGATGAAGAAAAAATTACATTGCTTACAAGTTTAATAAAGACAACTTCCTCAAGATACTTCAAGGACATATTTCAGAAACTCAATGAACTAAAAGAGATTGATATCACAAATGCATCATTCACAAGACATTACACTGCATTTAAATTTTTATCCATCTCTGAGGAGGACCAACCTAAATTTGAAAAACCTACCAAAGCAGCATATGTGTGGTCCTTCCACTTGTTGGGAAAGAATCCAGCAGTATGATGCTTGTTTCAATGAATTTTTTGAATTCAATTCATTTTTTTCATTCTCTGTTTGATTCTAAATGTGGCAATTCAATGTAGGCAATTCAGAGCCAATGCATTTTCCTCAACAGCGAGTGGTTGTGTGGCCCTCAGTTTACTTAATGTTTTAATCTACATGGCTGTATTTTGTCAGATGATGACAATATTACCCTAAAAATCTGTTATCATTTGTGACAGACCAGGCACCAGCAGCCAATTGCCATTGTTTGAATGATTTTTTGAGATGTGTGTGAATTTGCATGTTTTGCTAGTAATTAGTAAAAGATAACCATTAACTTACTGTACATAATAATATCGTCATGTAAGAGAAATCTTCACACATAAAAAAAATTCTGGTATGGTCCCACCAGAATTTTAATGGCAAAAACGCATATAGGCAACTATCACAAGAATTTTGTGTATCTTAGAACAACCAAACAGTTACCCTCTGGACAAACACTTTATAGTAGGCTTTTTGTCCATTTGATTTTGTGATAGATTATTGAGTAGGACATAAGAATAAAAAAGGAGATGTCTGTTATCAGGGACACCGAGAGAAATTCCGGGCTCTGGTGCAAAGAAGGTGTGTGGGCCCTTATACAAAATTCTACACACACGAATGTGTGTATATTATTTATTTCTAACAATCGTAGATTACATTGATACATTTAGATAAGTATGTATAGGTATAAATGCATACTTACAGTAAGTAATATATTTATGATAGTAAAAGACATTTATAATAGCATTTATTGTCTGCTGAATAAAGGTGCTTTCCTGGTCTTTTTCCTGGTGAAAATCTGAATTACATAATCAAAATGAATCAGTTTTTCTAGATCAGACTCAATACTGAGTCTTGCCAAATCTACTAGTCGCGCTTGTGACATAGTGGATCTTAGAAAATTTTTTATCAGCTTTAGCTTGCTTAATGGGCGGCACGGTGGCGCAGTGGGTAGCGCTGCTGCCTCGCAGTTAGGAGACCTGGGGACCTGGGTTCACTTCCCGGGTCCTCCCTGCGTGGAGTTTGCATGTTCTCCCCGTGTCTGCGTGGGTTTCCTCCGAGCGCTCCGGTTTCCTCCCACAGTCCAAAGACATGCAGATTAGGTGGATTGGCGATTCTAAATTGGCTCTAGTGTGTGCTTGGTGTGTGGGTGTGTTTGTGTGTGTCCTGCGGTGGGTTGGCACCCTGCCCGGGATTGGTTCCTGCCTTGTGCCCTGTGTTGGCTGGGATTGGTTCCAGCAGACCCCCTGAGTTCGGATTCAGCGGGTTGGAAAATGGATGGATGGATAGCTTGCTTAATGAGCACTCTGCAGAGGTGACAGTGGCAGGAATTGTCAACAGAATATGCAGACCAGCGCATATATTTGGAAAGAGTCCTTCCAGTGTGTACTTTTTCAAGGGAAAGCAAGGAGGAGTAATCCGAGCAATAAGTTTGAAGCTAGGAATGAACATGTGAGAACACTCGTTGATAGTCACTTTCACAAGTTTTTGTTTGTTAAATCTTGAATGCACCATATTATGTCACGGCTTTCTATTGCTTCGTGCTCATTTAACGCTTTGCAATCGTGTACGCAAGTTTTCACGCCGTTCTTTGTCTTAGTTTGTAAGGACGTCTCCTTCTTGAGATAACGGCATGTTTCGGGTTTCATGATGTTTCTTTGTATTATGCTCCTTCGGCACTTCGCAGTGTCTCAGATCGCAGCAACTACGTGACGTACTTGTTGCCGGCTGATGACTTTTTTCTCACTGCGCCCGGAACTCCTTCCTCCTCGTCACTTCCCACCGAGCAGGGAATACCCTTGTAGACCACGTGACTTCTCTCCCAGGGCCTTCATGAATGTTTCTTATGTCGTAAACTGTTGACTGCTGCTAAGTACCCTGTGACTCATGTGCCTTTTTAATTTTGAAACTAAACAGACTTGCAAAATTTAAAAAAATACGATAAAAATTAAATGAATTAAATAAATAAATGTTTGTAGTACTAGGGTGTTGTACCGTGTTAGCCATTATGAATGTAATACAGAAACTGGAGTTCCCTGTGTGGAACTCCAGTTTCTGTAATAATAATAATTCATTACATTTATATAGCACTTTTCTCAGTACTCAAAGCGCTATCCACACAGGGAGGAACCAGGAAGCGAACCTACAATCTTCCACAGTCTCCTTACTGCAAAGCAGCAGCACTACCACTGCGCCACCTGTGAGGACATCTTGCCTGAAGAAGGGGACTGAGTTACCTCAAAAGCTTGCATATTGTAATCTTTTAGTTAGCCAATAAAAGGTGTCATTTTGCTTGACTTTTCACTATAAATAAATGTTCAAATTATAATAAAAATTATGGGACACGTTAGGCTTCATGGGCCCCCTTGAGCTTCACAGGCCCCGGAGCAATATACCGGCTGCACCCCCCTCTCCTTGGGCCTGTCTGTTATATAGCTGACATAAACGTACCACATAATCTTATTTTTTCCTTTCCCTTTTTTCTCCTCCTCTTCTTTTCACCTCCTCTCTCAACCTCTCTTCACAGTGACTTCCACCTCCTGACTGATTACATCAAGATCCCACAATGTCATTTTAGGCAGTCTGATAATGACCTCTGAAGTGGTGAGCTAAACTGGGTACACTCTTCTGTTATGTCTGGGCATCCAGGGGTTAAAACATTATTTAAACATTAATTTCCTGATTTATTTTTCCCACCAGAAGCAAAGATTTTGTTTTACCTTGTGAGATTTGTATTTGGTGCAAGTTATCACAGAGTTTTCTAATGAGTCTTTTACAGCCAATTCCTATCTCTAGTCAATTGGAGGAGTAGATAATCTTGGATTTCATAACATATATACTATAGCAAACCACAAATGCCTTGAACACATTATGGTAGTGGGTGGTGCAGAGATAGTGCTGCTACCTCACAGTAAGGAGATGAGGGTTCACATCCAGGTTCCTCCCTGCATAGTGTTTTGCATGTTCTCCCCATATCTTCATGGGTTTCCTCCCACAGTCAAAAGACATGCAGGTTAGGTAGATTGGTGATACTAAATTGGCCCTAGTGAGTGGTTGTGCAATGTTTGCCCTACAATGGGCTATTGCCTTGTCCAGGGTTTGTTCCTCCTGTGACCCTGTTCAGGACTAAGTGGGTTAGAAAATGAAAAATGACATTACATTATGGCAGGATATGGGTTTAAGTCTTTTGGACTACTAATAATTGTAATCTTTAGCAATGAGTCCTGAATTTTCCTTGCCTAGTGATTATTAAATTTATGCATAGAGGTAATACAGACAACAGTGTTTCAGGATTGAATTCTTAAAAGAACAGTCACTGCAGTCTTGTTTTGAGAAACTGTTGATGGGTTAGCATAATATTCTTGTGTTTTCAGCCTTACCTTGTTTATATATGCAATTGTATTTTTTACTTGGCACAACAACAGAATAATAAAATATAAGGGTGATATAAAATAAAATACAATATTATATATACTGTATGTATAAGTCAATTTGACTTGTACAAATACCTTATATGATGTTGTAGGGCCAAAACATAACACTAAATAATCTTAATACATAATTCGCCTGCCTCCTCACTCACTCACTCACGTCCGTCCGAAGCCGAATGTGCAGTCGCCTTCTGCGCAGCTGCCCGAAAAACCTTACGAGACCGACATCCAACCCCAACATTGCGGCAGGCGGCGGATTTACGGCCGCAAAAATTCAAAGAGAAAGGCGACTTCAATTAAGGCTCTGGAGGCTTGAAGGGCGATTTCGACTACAGCTCGAGGCCTAATTACGCATTCTGATTCAATTACGCATTCATTCAATACACCTATATCAGGTTTGTGGTGCTTATACTTATTACTATTCCATATTGTACTGGAACATTCATCATTCAATATTATACTATAGGCCTGGAAAATTCATCAACTAACAGTACAACCCTGTACAGTAATGAGTAAAGCGGACTACAATCATTACAAAACAACTTCTTCGTTACTTATCATTTGTTCTTCATACACTGCTGATACAAACTCGTGCCCGTTTCATCTTACGTTGTCGAAACGGGCTCTTTGTCTAGTAAATTAATAAAGCCTTAAAGTAAGTGGTAATTTTTATTTGAATTACATAAAGCCATACCATTTTATATTTCTTATAATGTTATTAATTACTGGGCCAACTGCTAATAGGTATTGTAAGTTAAAATGCTTTCAATATCGACACTAAAAATGGATCTAATCTACCCTTTTACATACAAATAGTTCTAAGACCCCATTACCATTCATTGAAAATATTTAGTGTAATGTGTTACATCCACAAAAACGAGCACATGAACATGATACTGTAAAAACCAGTGCTCCATTATACAACTTTTCATTCATCCTTCATTCTACTTTTGATTGAAATATGTCACAAAAAGTCACAAATGCTTTCTGTACATGTTTAGGTAAAAGTGAATGCTGTTGCATTAAAAACCATGCTTACTTAATGGTTTCCATTACTATCACCAACAAGGTGAATCTGATAATCAAGGGATTCCATTGTTTGTACTTTTGATGTTTTTCCCATATCATCACATTCAACCATGATGTTTTTCCCATATCATTACAGTCAACCAATCAGCTTTAAACTCATCCTCTTTCTTTATAAACAAGGAGCACATGAAAAACAATTAAATGACTAATCTTTTTTGCTGGAGGCCATCCCACATGAATGTGTTGTTATTCCATTGCTGAATACATTCATACAGTTAACCATACTGTAGATAGATAGATAGATAGATAGATAGATAGATAGATAGATAGATAGATAGATAGATAGATAGATACTTTATTAATCCCAATGGGAAATTCACATTCTCCAGCAGCAGCATAATGATACAATAAATAATATTAAATTAAAGAATGATAATAATGCAGGTGAAAAACAGACAATAACTTTGTATAATGTTAAATGTTAACGTTTACACCCCCGGGTGGAATTGAAGAGTCGCATAGTTTGGGGGAGGAACGATCTCCTCGATCTGTCAGTGGAGCAGGACATTGACAGCAGTCTGTCGCTGAAGCTGCTCTTCTGTCTGGAGATGATACTATTTAGTAGATGCAGTGGATTCTCCATAATTGATAGGAGCCTGCTGAGCGCCCTTCGCTCTGCCACAGATGTTAAACTGTCCAGCTCCATGCCAACAATAGAGCCTGCCTTCCTCACCAGTTTGTCCAGGCGTGAGGCGTCTTTCCTCTTAATGCTGCCTCCCCAGCACACCACCGCATAGAAGAGGGCGCTCGCCACAACTGTCTGATAGAACATCTGCAGCATCTTATTGCAGATGTTGAAGGACGCCAGCCTTCTAAGGAAGTATAGTCGGCTCTGTCGTTTCTTGCACAGCGCATCAGTATTGGCAGTCCAGTCTAATTTATCATCCAGCTGCACTCCCAGATATTTATAGGTCTGCACCATCTGCACACAGTCACCTTTGATGATCACGGGGTCTATGAGGGGCCTGGGCCTCCTAAAATCCACCACCAACTCTTTGGTTTTGCTGGTGTTCAGTGGTAGGTGGTTTGAGTCGCACCATTTAACAAAGTCATTGATTAGGTCCCTATACTCATCCTCCAGCCCATTCCTGATGCAGCCCACGATGGCAGTGTCATCAGCGAATTTTTGCACATGGCAGGACTCCGAGTTGTATTGGAAGTCCGATGTATATAGGCTTAACAGGACCGGAGAAAGTACAGTCCCTTGTGGCGCTCCTGTGTTGCTGACCACAATGTCAGACGTGCAGTTCCCAAGACGCACATACTGAGGTCTGTCTTTAAGATAATCCACGATCCATGCCACCAGGTATGAATCTAATCCCCTCTCTGTCAGCTTGTCCCTAAGGAGCAGAGGTTGGATTGTGTTAAAGGCGCTAGAGAAGTCCAGAAACATAATTCTTACAGCACCACTGCCTCTGTCCAAGTGAGAGAGGGATCGGTGTAGCATATAGATGATGGCATCCTCCGCTCCCACCTTCTCCTGATATGCAAACTGCAGAGGGTCAAGGACGTGTTGAACCTGTGGCCTAAGGTGGTGAAGCAGCAGCCTCTCCATGGTCTTCATCACATGTGATGTCAGAGCAACAGGCCGAAAGTCATTCAGCTCACTAGGACGTGATACCTTTGGGACTGGGGTGATACAAGATGTTTTCCAAAGCCTCGGGACTCTGCCCTGTTCCAGGCTCAGGTTGAAGATGCGCTGTAGAGGACCCCCCAGCTCCGATGCACAGACCTTCAGCAGTCGTGGCGATACTCCATCTGGACCCGCTGCTTTGCTGGCACGAAGTCTCCTCAGCTCTTTGCTCACTTGTGCTGTTATAATTATGGGTGGGGATGTCTCTCCTATGCTGGTATCAGCAGAAGGATGTGTGGAGGGTGCAGTACTCCGAGGTGAGAGTGAGAGTGGGTTAGGGTGGTCAAACCTGTTGAAGAAGTTGTTCATTTGGTTTGCTCTCTTCATGTCTCTCTCGATGGTGGTACCCCGCTTTGAGCTGCAGCCAGTGATGATCTTCATCCCATCCCACACTTCCTTCATGCTGTTATTCTGCAACTTCTGCTCCAGCTTTCTCCTGTACTGCTCCTTCGCCGCCCTGAGCTGGACTCGGAGTTCCTTCTGCACGCGCTTGAGCTCATGCTGATCACCGTCTTTAAAAGCCCTTTTCTTCTGGTTCAAAAGGCTCTTGATGTCACTTGTAATCCATAGCTTGTTGTTAGCATAGCAGCGTACAGTTCTTACTGGAACTACAATGTCCATACAGAAGTTGATGTAGTCAGTAGTGCAGTCAACAACTTCATCAATGTTCTCACTATGAGATCCCTGCAGGATATCCCAGTCTGTAGTTCCAAAACATTCTCTCAGAGTATTCTCAACCTCCGGGGTCCACTTCCTGAATGATCGTGTGGTTACAGGTAGGACTCTCACTTTTGGTTTATAGTGAGGCTGAAGCAGAACCAGGTTATGATCTGCTTTCCCAAGCGCAGGCAGCGGGGTGGCGCTGTACGCGTCTTTAATGTTTGCATACAGTAAATCAATAGTCTTATTTCCCCGGGTGTTACAGCCCACATACTGGGAGAAGGCAGGTAATGTTTTGTCCAGTGTCACATGGTTAAAGTCCCCAGCGATTAGCACAAGCGCCTCAGGGTGCTGCGTTTGTAACTTAGCAATAGCAGAATGGATGATGTCACTCGCTGACTCCACGTCCGCCCGAGGAGGAATGTATACAATAAAAACAATGACGTGTCCAAACTCTCTGGGCAAGTAATAGGGACGTAAACTTACGGCCAACAGTTCGATATCCCTGCAGCAAGTGGAGATTTTGATGTTAACATGTCCAGAGTTACACCACCGTGTATTGACATAGAGAGCGAGTCCTCCTCCTTTGTGCTTCCCACAGGTACTTGCATCTCTGTCCGCTCTAACTATGCTAAACCCGGGTAGTTCCACATTAGCGTCTGGGATGGTGTTAGTTAGCCACGTTTCGCTAAAACACAACAAACTGCATTCTTTGTAGGTTCTGACATTTTTCACCAGCGCAGCCAGATCGTCGATCTTATTTGAGATTGAGTTTACATTCCCCAGAATCACAGAAGACACCGAAGGCTTAAAACGCCACTTTCTCGCAAGCCGCTTCATTTTTAGCTTAGTGCCGGCTCTGCTGCCACGATACCGCCTTCTTACCTCTTCGGGTAAATAGGGAACCACACCGGCACTGGCATTTTTTCTCAGCGCTCGAAGTTGAGTACTTGAATAGGCGAGTCTCGGCGTGTAAAAATCCATGCCCATGTTGTAAAAGTAAGTGTGTCCAGTGAACAAATCCACATAAAATAAAGTGATAGGAGTGATCAATAAATAAAAATAGAAAAATAAAAGTTGAAAAGTACACATACACATACAGTCATACGCGGAGCTGCTGAAAAGGCTGCCACTCTCGGCGGCGCCGGAAATACATCATGTACATAGTCACATTAAGCCAGCCTTTGAATGTGCAATCTAGCAAACATGCACACATTTGGAATTTGAGAAGAAAATGGAGTATCTATAAGGGACTGAGCACATTACTGAGATTAGTGGCCAGGCTAGAAATCAAACCCAGATTCCTAGTTTTTGTAGATGATATCAATATTGAACTGCCATGCTGCCAATTAATATTTCATTTCAAGCCTATTTATAACATGTTTTCTTCCTTCTTTTTTCTTAGACTTTTATATGTGCCATTAATAATGTTACAATGCCTATGTGTTTTATTTGTAGAAAATTAAACATTGAAAATATACAACATGTGTGTAGCCTCTAGGATGCGTTTTAAAGATAAAAAAAAATCATTAGCAAAGAAAGGCAGCCTGAGGTAGAAGCACATCAAGAAATAACAGATGTCTTGCTAGATTAGGACAATTTTTTAGTAACTAACTTTTAGACTAAGTGTAAGCTTGCTAGACCAGTGTCTACATTTGTTGGTGTTAGGATAGAATGGTCAATGATCTGAAATTTAATTAAGGTCACAAGTCTCACAAGTACGAGGAGTAAAGTGATTGAAAGGGTAATCTGAGTATGTATAATAACAGCAAAATGACAGTACAGTAGATAATAAAAAGGGGCAAGCTAAAGTGGGCGCCAAGGTCAGTTCCAAGATAAGAAACAGACACATAGTAATATAGAAAACAAGCAATATGGAGTAGGAGACAATGAAGTTGAAAGAGAGAGAAACCAAAAATAACAGTAGACTGCACCAATATTCCTTTTTTTTTAATATGTTAAACATAGTGGTTTTGTGTGGAGGAGGAGATTGTGTTTTTCGCAGGGAAATGACATTTTTGGAAATTTATCTGATGTGCTTTGCTGCTCAGCAAATGAATATCAGAAGTGTCTTGTACATGTTTACCAAATATTTAGAGGTGCGTATGTTTAGAATGGTAGAGAAACATCGTAAGAGTGAAAGTTTGAAACATTTAGGTCGAAAAGTACAAAGAAATTTCTGTAGATATGCATAACATTAAAAAGAAGACAATATGCCATTAATGCAAAGAGAATATGAGATCCAGCGCATGCCTACTATATAAGGAAAGGGGGCACTGAATTGATTGATAAGGCCTAAAAGAATGAAAATTACAATCAAGAGCTCAATATGCTGGCAACATGGATGTTGGACCACTTGAAATGTATATTTAGAATGCTGGTGGTAAGCACTGGACAAATTCTATGATGAAAAATTATAGTAAAGGAGTCAACAGACAGCGGTATTAAAATATGAACAGAAGAAATGAGCAAGACCAGGATATGCTTGAAATCTAGAAACATAGTCCAAATGAACTAATAATAGTCTTAACATCCAGGTTTCTTGACTAAATTAGTCAAGATTATTTGAATAAAAATTCACTGATATCATAACCTAAGTGATTGTTAAAGCAATAGGCTTCTGCATTGTTGATATTTAATTTATTGCATAAGTAAGCAAAGCCATGCATAAAAATTTAGTGAACGATTACCTCTCAATGGCTAACCAGGTGGGTACAATCTGTTTGTAGTCCCTTCCATAAACCTACAGAATCTACTGAATGTTTGCTAGCTAATAGTAAAACTGAAATTTTAGTGTCATGGCTCTCTCCATTTTAAATCTGAGAATACATTTTTTTTAAGACTGGACGCATTGTATTTCACATAAAGTTAACAAATTCTTCTTTAAAAACTGGATGAAATTGTGTCTTTGTTTAACAGTATCACTTCTCCCATCTAATGTGAGATAAAAGCTTGGCCAATTAACACTAGAATTACCAGAGCCAACGAAAATCTCATAAATCAGTCCCACCTTAAATCCCTTTGCACCTCTCCGTCAGTGTCTTTTGTCTTCTAAATGTGTCGATAAGTCCAAGCAGCAAGCAGCCTGCATACCATCAGTTTTATTTTCTCAGACACATTCACTCTCCCTTGCCCCCACCCAAACCCCTCCCCCCCATCTGACTCTAACTAACAGCGCCAAAATAAATTCACACATGATCTGACGCTGTTCGTTTTCAAATAATATTGCATTAGTGCGACAATGTTTTCTGATTGGTACTATCCACATTACTAACCGAGAATGCTAAACCGGATGGACGCAGGGACATCCGGCAATGGGCCGTGGCCGCAAAAGACGTACTGCGCAGGCGCCCCACAAATCACCCCCCAAACCCCCCCCCCCCCGGAAGCAACGGGAACCGGATGGAATGCAACGTAAAATAAAAAATGAGGCGTCGCGCACAGAAAAAAGGAGTCAGACCACAGAAAAAAGGAGCACGAAACCCATTGCACACGAAACGGGACACACACAAAGAGGAGGATTCAACAAGCCCCTAGCACACAAAAAAAAAGAAGCCGCGAGCACCACACAAAGCCCATTGGACACGAAACGGGACAGACTACGGACATAGCACACGAAACGTACACAAAAACGACGATTCAGACCCACGACCACAGTAACATAAATAACAAATGACACACAAAGCCCCATTTCTAAATGAACCGTCCGTATTAAACATACGTCATCTCAACACGTTCACAATATGCAGCATAGGTAGATCTCATTACAATGAGGCACTATTAACCGTTCAACCGCAGAAAAGGCTCCATATTAACAGTGAGTGCGATCCTCCTTATTACTTATCCATATTTCTAGAAGAAAAAATGTCTCGGGGCGGCGAGGGGACAAAATAAATAAACGCAGACGTCTACACCGCGCATCTCAAATGCCGGAAGACAAGCAGGCAAGGCTCCAAAAAGAGAAAGCTCAACTGACCGACATACAAAAACGGGCAAGGCTCAATACAAACAATGCACGCCGTAAACTACAACGGGCTTCTCACACAGCACAGGCAAATCGATTACAGCTCCAAAACAACACGTCCCAAATACTGGACATACAACGACGCGCCTCTCAAACGGCACAAGCTAAACATACACGTCACGGACATCAACGACAGACACCTGCTAAACGCTTGCTTTAGCTGACAACGCGTTCAATAATGAGTCCACTATTCAGGAAAATTCATTAGGATTAATGAATGTCATTTGCAATCATTGTCATTCACTTAACTTCCCTGAAGAAACAACTAGCAATACAAGTAATGAATTTACACGTTGTTCTCAAATGGGTCAAATTAGACTGCCTCCTTTACATTCATATCCTGAATATCCACAGAACCTTCCTAGGGTTACCACTTTTAATACAAAAAAATAAGGGACACATACTGCAGCGGGGGCCACATCCGAGTGCCAACACTTTGCAGACTCTACTTAAAAGACCCGCCCTCCTCACTGGACAGTTAAAATGACCAATCAAAATAACGATGACATCAAGTATTACCCAATCAAAAGTAGGAAAGGAGGCATCTTCATAAAATGCGTGTGGGATGATTTGCATGAGACGCTGCTTTAAAAAAAATGATAAAAAAAATACGGGACAAAACCCGTTCCGTATTGATTCAAAACGGGACGTGCAATTTCATTCTCAAATACGGGACGATTCCGTATTTTACAGGACGGGTGGCAACCCTGCCCATTACTAAACGAACCGTCCGTATTAAACATACGTCATCTGAACACATTCAAATTAGGCAGCATAGGTCGATCTCATTATACTGATCCACTATTAACCGTTTAACCACAGAAAAGGCTCCATATTAACAGTGAGTGCGATACTCCTTATTACTTATCCATATATCTAACGCTGAAGAACAAACAAGTAATGAATTCACGATCACAGGTACAAAACGATACTGCTCAAGTGACGGGACCAAACACACGAACCCGCATGAAAAAAAAAACAATACACGTCAGCGCATACAACGCGCTTCTGAAACCCCGGAAGAAAAAATGTCTCGGCTCCAAAAACGCAAAGCTCAATTAACACATTAACAGAAACGAGCGCAGATGGACAGACACAATGAACGTACACGCATGCAGCACGCACCTCAAAGTGCTGCATCGAAACAGGCAAGGGTTCAAAACGAAACACCTCGAGTCTCAGAGATACAAAAACGGCAGCGAAGGGACAAAATAAATAAACGCAATTCATGAAAATTCATTGGGATTACTGAATGTCATTTGCAATAATTATCATTCACTTAACTTCCCTGAAGAAACAACTAGCAATACAAGTAATGAATTTACACGTTATTGTCAAAAGGGTCAAATTAGACTGCCTCCTTTACATTCATATCCTGCATATCTACAGAAACTTCTAACTGACGAAGTACCTGAAAGTGAAAACTTTATGAACTGCATTAGATCCTACAATAGTTCATTTGCTTTTGCATCTAATGCCATCCAGTCACTTACTCAACACCATTGATAAACTTCTACAAACGTTGATAAATAATAATATTCCCTTTGGAGCAAAGGTACTTTTATTAGGGGGAGATTTTACACAGTGCTTAGCTATTGTTCCACATTCCATGCGCTCGGCTATTCTGCAGTCCACCTTAAAATACGCAGACAATTGGCATTGCTTTCAAAAGAGTTACGGAGATATTTGGAACAGCAATCTCATTACACCAAATACCCCTTTTAACACAACAAACTATGTCCAAAAAATATTAATGTTGATCACATTAGTAACCAGGTCATTTCATTACTTCCTGGAGTTGCACAGCTCTTTCTAAGCTCTGACAAAGTTGACTCTGATGACGACAATGACCATCTTAATTTCCCCTTAGAATATTTGAACACTATTAACCCAGCCGGATTAACACAACACAATCTTAGCCTTAAAAATGGAACAATAATCATGCTATTAAGAAACCTTAACACTAAACAGTGTTTATGCAATGCTACACGTTTAGTCGTCAACACCATGCCACACAATGTTATTGACGCAAAACTTCTTACAACATCACATGCTAACGATACTGTTCTAATTCCTAGAATTAACCTTACAAGTTCTGACCTGGAATTACCTTTTACACTTAAACGGCGACAGTTCCCCATTAAATCTACCTTGGCCATGACCATCAACAAATCACAAGGACAAACAATACACAAAGTTAGCATCTACCTCTCTGAGCCCATTTTTGGACATGCACAACTTTATTTGCTTCCTATATGCGTCATCTACACCTTCACACTATGCTATATCTCATTCATACATCACGCTGTTTGTAATTTCACAACACCAGGGGTTGGCGAGCGAAGCCCCCTAGTTCAGGTCATAAAATGATTTCTTAAAAATGTCACATATATTTGTCTTTCTTTTTTGCCCGTGCTGCATTGCCATCATGCACCAGTAGGTGTGAGCTTATTCAGTGCGAGCAGGAACACGCAGCTGGCAGGTTGCTTGTGCTATAACATGATTGACTTGGTGGCAATCAACACACATGTACTGTACAAGGCACGCATGGGGGCCACTGAGAAAAGGAGAGTGTTCATGCCTCACCTTGCAGAGGAGCTTCGTCGTCGCTTCTTACAAGAAAAGGCGATGGATAAAGCAAAACAGGATGCAACATCGACAAGCTTCTGTTCCAGCCCCTTCAGTGTGATAGGAACCACAGCACAGAGAGAAATATGAACATTGCAACAGGTACACATGTCGTAAACGTAGAAAGGATGGCCCTTAGGTGTGTGGGAACTGTTAACATTTGAATCTGATGATTGCATATAGCGCGGAACTGACCTCTCTGTACTATTCTTTCCTCTGCATGTCCTGGAATGCAAAAGAAACAGCACCATGCAGCAACATGTGAAGACTGTCAAGATCGGGTAAAAAAAAAAACGCAGTCACTGATTATAAGCGCAAGAAGGCGTGCGAATGAATATGAATAATGTTGCATCAGTGTCACAATGGTTTCCAAAATGTACTATATAGGTCATAAAATGAGTTATTCCAAATATCATATATACCTATGTCGCTGTTTTTTTGTCAGTGCTGCTTTGACATCATGGACCATAAGGTGCATACTAATTCAGCGTGAGCAGGAACACTCAATAAAACTGAATAAAAAAGAATTCAAGTGACGGTGAGATACGAAGCAGGCAGATTCACCAGCGTTTGTGTGTCAGTTTATCCCTCCAGATCAGATAATTTCCAGTTCAATTGTCTCAAAACACCACTCACATCTACAGTTATTCCCAGTTTCAGATGTTGTATCGTGATCGTGACTGAGAGAATAAAATTGGAAAAAAAACGCTAACTTTTACAAGTACTATAAATTTACACCGGCTGTTCTAGACACAAATCAAATGTATGTTTTTATTGTATAATATTAACAATAAGAGCAGCCCGCTACTTGAAATGGTAAATTTGCCGGGGAGCTGGTTTTGAACTCACAACCTCCGGATTATAAGTTGGTAGTTCTAACCACAGCACCATGGAAGACGTCGTAGTGTCTGTGTACCTTTTGTGAAAGTGTTTATTTGATATTGGGTCATCAGCTTTCACACATTATACAGTTTATGTCTACATTTTATTATTTATTACTAAAACATGAAAAACGTTTCTGTTTTAACGATGTGTTTACATAGATTGTTGTAGACACAAAACACATATCAAATTATTTCCTCTTACAATTCTGGGTAGCTCACTCCCAGATAATCAATCAAGGCAGGAACTGGGAAAACTTCTTGCCCATTCTGAGGCGGTGGGGGGTGATGGTATAGCAGGCTGCTTGGGCTTATAGACACATTTAGAAGACAAAAGATGCGGATGGAGAGGTGCGAAGGGATTTAAGGTAGGGCAGATTTACGAGTTTTTTCATTGGCTCTGGTAATTCTAGTGTTAATAACTTATTTTAAATAGGTCTTTAAATCATTGAAATGATGTTTAATATGTTTTACATGGAAGAATGGGATTTTACTAGAACACTTTACAGAACAGAATTAAGTCAAAAGCTGTATATGTTAACAGTGTATAATAATATAGAAAGAAAGACAGAAGTTTAAAGATAAGTAATCCGTGGACAGTGATGATGTCTGCATGTATTAGCATAGGCAAGTAAGAATTTCACTGTACTCTGTACAATAATGACTCTTTAAACCTTTAAATTATTGTAGAATTATTATTCAAATAATATGGATATTGGCATAGTTCAGATGTCATGCATATACACTTAACCCTTTAACCGCCAACTCCCTAAATATTCCCCACGCCAGGCGAAATCTGAACAATTTTCGTTTTTTTACTTTTTTACATTTTTTTTTACATTTTTTACATTTATTCAAGCAGTATTGACCACTAAATGTTGTGCAAGTTCTAGAAATGGGCAAACACATAATAAAACACAAAATGTACCTTTTCTCAGGCTTCTGGATTTATTGTCTACTACAAAATGGAACAGTCAAAAGTAATTCAAAAGTCAAAAGTAGTTCAGTCAATCATAGTTTCATTCCAGTATTTGAGTTTGCTGTGCCACAGGCCAAAGCAGGGAACTGCACAAAGTCCTGGATTGCTGGGACACTTTGAGCAGAAGGTCTTGACGTCTCTACGCTGACCCTTCTTTGAACAGACACGACAGCGTTTTTCTGAAAGTCCAAAGTCCTTACATTCATCTGGCAACACTGCTGAAATACTACTCATAGGATCCTCTTTGCCAGTGTATACACGAAATCTATAAATGTAACCTGAATTCTCAGCTAAGCAAAACATCTTGATACCAAACCGTGCCCTTTTCAATGGTAGATACTGTCGAAACTGTAAGCGGCCCTTCCACAACAATAAACTTTCATCAACTGTAACTGACAGTCCTGGCATGTAGGGCAACTGAAATGCTTCAAATAAATGATCAATCAAAGGACGTAGCTTGAACAAGCGGTCGCAGTTTGGATCTTTCTTATCTGGCTCATTTCTGTTGTCATTCAAATGAAAGAATTTCAGCAGCAAAGAGAATCGGTTACGTGTCATGACAGCTGCAAAAATAGGTGTTGCATACATAGGATCTGTAGACCAGTACATCTCAATATCTGGTTTTCTGATTATTCCCATCAACATCAAAATCCCAATGAATTTTTTCATTTCGTTTTCCTCACTGTCTACCTAAGCACGAACACGGGAATGTGGAGGTAAATTGGGATTTTTCTCAATAAACTGTGCTGCATACAGATTTGTCTGATGAGCAAAATGTCTGATCAAATCAGGTGACACAAACAGCTCATAAAACTGCTCAGCAGTGTAATTGTTTACATCAACAATAAAGCCACACGTTGCCTCAAACGGATGCAGAAAAGGTAGTTCACCTCGGGCAGCAGTCCAGATGAGATGCTGGGGATACACCCACTCATCGCCGTCATCCAATGCGTCTTCATTCACAGTATCATGCAGCGCACGTTGCTGCTCATCATTGTCGCTAAAATCTTCTTCAGAACTGCTACAATCATGATCAGAACTGTCCAAAATCGCCTGCAAAGCCTCACTTGAAGTCAGTTTACGTTTCGCCATATTCACAGCTGTTACATGCGAATCACGTCACATGACCGGCCAAAACAACCACAGACTTGTCGAAATACAACGTAGTAATAATACCCACGCCAAACCGTCAGTTGTACTACTTGCCAGGCATTCATATAACCACAGGCAAATGTGCCAGATAATTCCGGCAGTATGGCGTTAGCAATAAAACAACGGTGCCGGATATATCCGGCAGAGGGCGGTTAAGGGGTTAAGGTAACCTCTTTCAATGTTTAATACCAACATCCAATATTTAATAGTTTCTGACAATCAAGGTTACATTCATAAGGACATCATCTGTTAACAGGTGTCATCTGTTATTGTGTCCATAATTCCACCCATTAACCATTAATCTTCTCCATATAAGATAAACTCTAAGAGATTAAACATATGATTCAAATAATTAAACATATTACAAATGTATTCCAATCTACAGTATATATCTGGTTTCTCTCCACCTTTACAGATTCTTTATAAACAGATAATTATGTTCTACATCTATTAATTCTCTGTCATATTCATAAACTGGACTTTAAGTGTACTGATACAAATAGGTAGGCTTTCTCTTTCATTTCCACACACTCCACTTTAAACCATTGTAATATCCTGCAAACAGTGACAAAATGTACTTAAAAAAGTGCAACAACCAGGTCACTGTCCTTGGCTTCATCTTCTTTTCTTTTAGTAATGTTAATATTTTTACTGTTTATGAAATTATTTTTGTTTTACATTATTAAATATATATTTGTTTTTCTTTTTTTGTTTGCTATAATTATATTAATAATTTTATATTTTATGTTATTTCTATTAGCTATTGTCTTTGTGATGTTCCTTGTCTTTTATAAGTTGAAACTAAGACAGCGAGGGACTCTGACATTGCAGCTGTGGGGACCATCTCTGGCCTATATAAAACCTGAAGAGGCCTCAGTTCAGTCCTGAGACACCTGCTTACCTATTTGTGTTTGTTTGGCTCATCATCTTGGATCCCTTGTGTGATTTGTAAGTTCTTGTTATGATTTTTTGGTTTTGAACTCTCTGCTTTCATTTAAAGTTTTGTTTTTTGATCTCTTTTTTTAGATTAATTTATTTAGTAGTCTTTTAGTAGACTACTAGGGGGCTCTGCCCCCTGCTCGCTTCGCTTGCCAACCCCTGGTGTTGGGAATGACAAAGAGCATGATGTATGAATGAGATATAGAATAGTGTGAAGGTGTAGATGATGCAAATAGAAAGCAAACAATAAAGTGTGTGGCACAGTGTAAAGGTTTATTGGAAAATTTCTTTGTACACGCCGTTTAAGTGTAAAAGGTAATTTCAGGTCAGAACTTGTAAGGTCAATGAAGATGGTCATTATCGTGATCAGAGTCAAGTTTGTCAGAGCTTAGAAAGAGTTGTGTCTCTCCAGGAAGTAATGGAATGACTTGGGTATTTATGTTTTCCACATTAATATTTTTTGGACATAATATAGTGCGTTGTGTTAAAAGGGGCATTTGGTCTAATGAGATTGCTGTTCCAAATCTCTCTGTAACTAAGTTGTCGCAGATAAAGGCTTGAGGAATTGTAATAATATGTGGCTGAAGTCCATCTGTATTGGTGAGTGTACCATCTCTCAGTTGTAATAAGCAATTGTTATGATCTGGTTCTGGACATCGTATCTTTTTTACTAACTGTATCTTTTGAAAGCAATGGCAATTGTCTGCGTATTTTAAGGTGCACTGAACAATAGCTGAGTGGATGGCATCTGGAAGAATAGCTAATCACTGTTTAAAATCTCCTCCTAATAAAAGTACCTTTCCTCCAAATCGAGTATTATTATTCATAAACGTTTGTAGAAGTTTATGAATGGTGTTGAGTAAGTGACTTCATGCCATTGTACATTCATCAATAAACAACATTTTTTGAAGACGGATGTCACGTGCAGTGCCCACCGTTAATGTTCATAGTGGATACCGATTTGTAGGATCTAATGCAGTTGATAGATTTCACTTTCAGGTACATCGTCATTTAGAATCTTCTGTAGATATTCAGTATATGAATGTAAAGAAGGCAGTCTAATTTGACCCTTTTGACAACAACGTCTAAATGTATTACTTGTATTGCCACTTGTTTCTTCAGGGAAGTGAACTGAATGACAATGATTGCAAATGACATTCATTAATCGGAATGAATTTTTCCGGGGTATGTTTTGCTTGTGCCGTTTGAGAGGCGCGTTGTTGCATATGTAGTATTTGGGACGTGTTGTTTTGGAGCTGTAATCGATTTGGCTGTGCTGTGTGAGACGCCCGTTGTAGCCTTCCTTGCCGTTAACGTATGTCTGAGACGGGAGGTGTTTCGTTTTGAATCCGTGCCTGTTGCGATGCAGCACTTTGATTGATAGTTTGCGTCATGTGGATCCAGGATGTAGATTTGTGCATATTTGCGTTGTTGATTTGTTTCAGGGTGCACTGTTCCAATGCGATGCAGTATTTGTGCACATATGGGAAAGCAGTATGGGCCATTGCCTTTTGGTGGCCTGATATTTACTAAAAGCAAATGAACTATTGTAGGATCTAACGCAGTTCATAAAGTTTTTACTTTTAGGTACATCGTTAGTTAGAAGCTGTAGTTGAGCTTTGCGTTTTTGGAGTCGAGACATTTTTTCTTTTAGAAATATGGATAAGTAATAAGAAGTATTGCACTCACTGTTAATATGGAGACTTTTCTGCGGTTGAACGGTTAATAGTGCTTTATTGTAAGGAGATCCACCAATGCTGACACCTATGCTGTCTAGTGTGAAGGTGCTGACGTTCACTTTAGAATATGTGGCTTTAGGTGTGACTTCTTATGGATGTGTGGGGGGGGGGGGGGGATTGTTGAGCATTGTTGTTGCGCGAGCGTCTTCTTTCTTTTTGTGTTCCTGTGTCTTGTTGAATCCCCCTCTTTGTGTGTGTCCCGTCCTTCGCTTGTAGGGTCTGTGGGGTGGTTTTGTGTTCTTTTTTTTGTGTTCCATGGGCTTGTTGAATCCCCCTCTTGGTGTGTGTCCCGTCCGGTGCCTGTAGGGTGGGGGGGGGTGCCTTGCTGTTGTGCGCGAGCCTCTTTTTTTTTTTTTTTTTTTCGGGTCTAGTTTCGTGTGCAATGTGTTTCGTGCTTTTCCTGCGTTTGACTTTGCGCCTCATTTCTCCTTTTTGTATGTGCTCACTCCTTTTTTCTGTGGTCTTGTCCGCCAGTCGCGGCCCCTCATCCGCCTTTGTCGCCCTCTTTTCTCCGCCTTTCTCCGACTCTCGCGGACTCTTTTTGCGCCTGCGCCTCTCGCGGCCCCTCATCCGCCTCTCTCGCCCTCTTTTGTTCGCCTTTCTCGGCTCCTCAGCCGACTCTCGCAGACTCTTTTTGCGCCTGCGCAGTACGTCTTTTTGCAGCTACGGCCCATGGCCGGATGTGCCTGCGTCCATCATCCGGTTTAGCATTGTCGGTTAGTAATATGGATATGCAAGGCAAACTGTGGCCTCAGAAGAAGCACAGCCAAAACAGACCTAGTTTTAGAAGTTCAGAACCCAAACACCACAGCAAGACATTTTGTTCTTGGATAAGATTATGAATAAAATCCTTTACTAGTAGTCAGATTCTCTTATAATTCTGGTGAAAACTTAAAGCATTTGATTTATACAACAAATTTTAGTATGCATTTAAGGAGTTTTATTTGATTAGGATACATCTTCTGGGTTTCAACCCCTACTTGCTTTTTGGCTTTTGACTCACCCTTCTAAAATTATGAAAACAAAATCTTGAAACATTGTTAAAAACAGATCATAATATAGAGAGATCAAATAAAGCTTACGTGAAATAAATTTTAATAGCTGGTGGCTAGTGTAAAAAATGGCAGAAACTTCCCTCAGAGAGATGAAACATTTTAGTTGCAGTATTTGTACATCCATTCTGACCAAACATCCCACCCACCTTCTCTTGAAATCTCTGCCCCAATTAGTACAGTTGCAAATGAATAAGGCTATATCAACACTCAAATAAGAACAACTATAATACCTGTAAAACAAACAGTGCTCTATAACTATAACTAAAATAACAAATACAGTGGTATTGCTGGCTGAGCAGGAAAAGATCAGAAAACAAATTAGCAAATTAAAGTTAGCTGCATATGAGACAATATTTGATGCTCATATTAGACATATTGGGAAGTTGGTGGGGTGATGGGGCTGTTTCACTAAGGGTCACCCAGTTTCTAAGCAACAGGCTAAATAAACAATGCTGCTTATTCTTAGCGCTGGAGTGGAAACACATTATGCTTTTTTACAATTGTTTGGATCTCCAAGTAAGAACTAAAGATATACAGCTTTAAAGAACTAGGATCCAACAGAAAATCTCTCTATTATATAAAAAAAATCTTGGAACAAGACAAGACTTTTTCAGAGACTAGGGGAGACATTTTCAGAGAGCAAATTTCATGTCCCACGAGATGAGACTTTGTGCCAAGAGATGAAGTGAAAACCTAACAGGTCCAAGCGGGGGTGGAAATAAAAGACAAACAGTAGAAGAAGAAAAGACAAAGTAGAACGTCATTAATGAAAGTACTAAAATTCAAAAGTCTCAAAAATAATGATAGCAAAGATCGCATTAGAACCAACAAATGGAAATTATTACTCGGTGAAATAATGTAACAGCCAAAAGAGACTGAATATATGGACATAGGTGATATGACAGAAGTATATTGTTCGGCTTTAAACTTTAAGTTGGAGACTTGTAGATTGTCTAATTCGTGTTGCCATCAGGGAAAAGCTCTCAGCTTCAAGTTGGGTCGGAAATAAAAGACAAATAGTAGAAGACAAAGTAGAACGTCATAAAGAGGTTCAAAAACATTGGCATGATACACATGTAGAACAGGTTAGAGATTATGAAAGTACTAAAATTTGAAAGTGTCAAAAAACTGATAGTAAAGATCATGAAAGTGAAATCTATATACACGAGCGGCATAGACACGAACAGGCCAGTGAGTTTGCGAGCAGGGGGCAAAGCCCCCTAGAATTATAAGTAAGAAAGTGTTGCAAAAAACGCAAATACTAAAAAAAAAAAGGGGGGGGAATGGGTTATTAGAATATCTAACACCGCAATTTGTATAAAGATGGGTATTTTCTTACAACTTTTTTTGTTTTTTTTAATTCCTTGTAGTTCTCCATTCTTGGTTTTCCTTGGTTAAAATTCCATAGTTCTCAGATAAATTGGTTCAGGAGAGAAATGGAACAACTTATTTTAAGAGTTGTTTAACAAAATGCCACTATCATTGATAAGTAACAGAAGTACTGCTCTCACCAAACAAAGAGCTGGAAGATGTTTGTAGTAGACAGAAATCACCACATTGAGAATATAATTGTGTCACTAAGCTTTTGCCTGCTGCACCATTAATAAGGGTAAAATGTATGCACTCTAAGGACTGGAAGCCAAGGTAGTGGAAGAGTATATTAATAAGAATCTTCAGAATGGGTGCCACACATGTGCATCTCGCGGACAGCTTAAAGGCTCTGGTGGTGGTAATTCCTCACCATTCCACAGGGGGCACTGTATTCTAATCCTTCTTTCTCTATCTCCCTCTACAGACCGGATGATTGACAACTTCACTATCTCTGATGTAACTTCAGATGTCCGTTCCCCTGGACCCACCTCTTCCTGTCTGGCTGGCACTTAACCGGAAGTGTCACCATTTTGAACAGTCTGATCTGAAACTAGCGTCCTTAGTGACATTTCTTTTTTTTGCAGAAAAGCTGCATTTAATTTGTTTTATGATATATGGGGTTGTGACATTACCCAAACTCTTTTTCTTTGTCTTAGCCTCTTTTACAGAGTAGTAGTCGGCAGGATCAATGATAATTCACATGATGAGTGAGTCATAAGATGTTGCAACAACTTTGCGGACCATGACAGTGCAGTTACTGGAACTTTGAGCCCACGTGGTAGAACAACAGACTCAGCTTGCCAGGGAGGAGGTGCATAACTGGGCACTTGAGGCCATCCAGCAGGAACAGTACATGTCCCATGTGTTGTTGCCTTTTCATCCTGATGGCGATGTTGAGACTTATTTTCTTTTATTTAACTGTATTGCTTCTCATTTTCACAGGGAGCAAAAGGAATGGGCACACATACTGGTACCATCCCTGAGGGAGCAAGCTCAGCAGGCTTATTACGACCATGAGGAACAGGCTGCTGAGGACTACACCCAACTTATAACCGATGTGCTGCTGAGGTATGGGTTAGGTCTTGATCGATAGGCAAGGGATTGTAGGGAGAGGAAATGTGACCTAGAGTGGCCAACACACTCCCAGGCTTTTGATTTATGTGGCAAAGTTGGCCATTAGTTAAAGCTGGGGGAAAACAATGCCAAGAAATTCATTGAGGTCACAGCTTGCGGCCCAAGCAAAAACCCACATCTCTCCTCTGCTGCTAGGATTGTGGGGAGGTGGGCCAAACCATCCATCATACCTTTTGCTTTGGTGAGCCGATGCATTGTAGCTGGGTGCAAGAAGAGAGGTATTGTTTCACCACCAATCCCTTGTCTCATCCCTACACTTGGGAGGTTGTAATTAATGGGCATAAAGTCATGACAATAATAGATTCCATTAGTAACATTTCCATTGTTGATTGCCATTTCATGCTCCCACGGTAGTGGGAATAAGGTACAAAGAGTCTGACCTGCATTCATAGGGAAACTCGTTGGTACAGGTCCACTGCAAAACATTTTTTCTTAACAAGTAAAAATTTCTTATTTTAAGGTAATATATCTAATATTTTGCCCCAAGAGATTAAATATTTCATGTTGCAATGATACTTGCTAGATTATTTTGCTCAATTCAAGATAACTGGTCCTAAGATATCTGACTTAGATATAAAAGTGTAATTCCAAGACAATTTCAACTTAAAAAAAGCACAACTGTGAGAGAAAAGCCTGTTATCAACTACAGTAATGAGCATAGCAGGACAAGTATTCTTATTTCAAGAACCAAAACTTTCTAGATTTGTCTTGTTTTAAGAAATGAGTACGACACAACCCCGAGACTTAAATTAAACTCTTTATTCCAGAAAGGTTTTAGAATACAATCTTGATTTTGTTAACAACTACGCCATTTCAGATTAACACTTGCCTAATTCAGTGGCCTTTCTCTGTAACTAGTATGATTTAACAGCTGGATTCCCTGCAAAGGGTAGTACTTTATTATATTCAAATGGTAATATTTTTCTTCAAATCAAAATGGTTTCCACATTTTAAAATAAATGACCCTTGTATAAAAAATGTGTCTGGTGGTTTGATGCAAGAGTATTTTCACTGTGTCAAATAAATGGCTTAATCCAATCAGTGTTGCTAGAATTTATTAACATAAAAAGAAAAGTTCAAGAATTTAGGAATCTTTAAAAGTTTTATATAGTTCAATGATATCCCCATGGTAGTACTTCAAAAGAATATACATTTTGTTTTTCAGTCATGTAGTCTCACTGGAATTAAAATTAACCAGCTTCATAGCATCAACAAAACAGCTGGATTTATCCAAGTTAGGTATTTTAATTTCAAATGACAAAACATCTCTATCAAAGATACAGCACCATGAACTTGAAACTCCAAACAATATAATGTGTAGTGTTGATATAGTTCAAAAGTTGTTTTAAACTCAAAGCCACAAACGAGAAGCAAATAAAACAATGCCAAATCATCTTTGGTGTTTAAACAGCAAAAAGCACGAGCGACTGTAGCTGTTATGTGATGTAATATACAGGATCGTTCCATTATTTTAGAAAAAAAAATAATTTACGTCAATGACGTTGAGTATATGAAAAGCTAACGGTATAATTACACTGCTTTTGGTTTTTTTTTTCAAACATAATAGCCAGCGCTCTTTTTGACCCCTTCTTTGTCATGTAATGGAACATACCTTTCTTTGAGCATGCGTAAACACGTTCCCCGTGAAGCGTCCTTAGCTTACCCGCGCATCAGATGTTACCTTTTGAAATGTTCTCACCGTAAGGTTATTAACAACGTTACATAGTTAGCTAAAATACTGCTTTGCTCTTTGCAGCTGATAAGTAACATATTTACACATATAACCCAATGGATTCACTTGACGAAGTCACACTGGAAATATTAAAAGGTAAGTTTCTAATTGACATTTACTGTTGCTGCAGTGCACTCTGTTTTTATGAATCCACAAGAATTCACCTCTCCACGTTGATACCTATAATCATTACGACACAAAACAGAAGTACAATACAATACAATACAGTTTATTTTTGTATAGCCCAAAATCACACAGGAAGTGCCGCAATGGGCTTTAACAGGCCCTGCCTCTTGACAGCCCCCCAGCCTCGACTCTCTAAGAAGACAAGGAAAAACTCCCAAAAAAAACCTAGTAGGGAAAAAATGGAAGAAACCTTGGGAAAGGCAGTTCAAAGAGAGACCCCTTTCCAGGTAGGTTGGGCGTGCAGTGGGTGTCAAAAGAAGGGGGTCAATACAATACAATACAATACAATACAATACAATACAATACACAGAACAAATCCTCAATAAAAAACTAAACATTTTTTTAGAAATACGGAGCAGAATTTAACAGTAGGTGATATCACATAATAAGATTTAGATAATTTTAGACTCCTGGAGACCTCATCCATCAAGCTACCTCCCCCATTTGGCCATTCCACGGCTGAAACAGTGTTGGGCCAGCCAATCCAAAGAAAGGACCCCTCTTTCTCACAATTCCTGCTATATCCTCCATCAGGGATGACTTTACCTTAGGCAGGCAAAACAACTTCGCAGGTGGGCCGTGGCACCAAGTGCCACATTTGAGTACCGAGAAGAGAAACAGAATAGGTGAGGGTTAGTATCCAATTCTAACTATCATGTTACTTATGTTTTAGTGCTAATGACTAAAAACAGAGATGCAGTATGTACAGTTAATCAGCAGCTCTAGTCAGGATATGCTAAACTGAAGTAGTGAGTCTTCAGCCGGGATTTAAAAGCTAAGACCGAAGGGGCATCTCTTATAGTAGCAGGCAGACCATTCCACAGTTTAGGGGGGCAAGCTAGTTTTGTGTAACCATTACATAAAATTTTAAAAATAAATGCAGGTGTTTATGTTATACATATTTATTTTTTCATTTCCGGTTTTCACCTTTGCAATTTATCCAGCAAACACTGGCCTGAATTATAACTTGCACTGCATGCAGTTCTTGCATTCGAACATATTGGTACATTTAGTGCTTCTCTTGCCTTTTTAGGTATTAATGAGTGGTTTGAGGCTGCACAGCAACACCGGACTCTTTTTATCGAGCGCCATGATTGTTAGATTTCATATATACAGAGAGTTATTATGAAATAAATGTTAGTTAAATATCGTTGATTTATTTGTTACAGTGATTTATTTAAAAAGTTGTTAAAGACGTTATGATACAGACTTCTGCTTGCTTAAAAATAAATTGAAATGTTTCTTTTAAAAACAGTTTTAACTGTGTTGCACACGCCTCATGTTATTACCGGTAGTAAAAGCGAACACGACCCAAGTCGCTTCTGTTTGAGATACCTTTAAAGAAAAATGTTAAAATTTAGAGGCCAGTATTTTAAAATTATTATCGATTTTGAGGTATCCAGAATTGTAAGCTCATTGCTCGAATATAAATAAGATCGCTGCACTTGAAACTGCAATGGGAGCACCTATCCCCCTTAACTTCGTTATCAATACCATACATGAGTGCGTCATATATAAATATACATATTCTAGAGTCAGCCCTAATGGCACAGGTGAAGGCCCCAGTCTGAGAGAAATGTTAACGCCCTACTAATTTTATCCACTCACAAATTAAGTTAGTAAGTCGTATGTATCGTGTCCTTGATCAGGCAACACGGTAAATACACCTCTGTAGGATATCTCTACTTGCTTAAAACCTCAGTATGATACACTTGTTCAGAAAGGAAACAAAATGTAAAACATTTATAAAAAGGTATCATGATTTGCACTTGTACCATCTTTCAAGAAACTCTTAAATTATAAAAATTTGTAAATTTAGCACTTAAAGCCTAAAACCTGAGTTGGAAGTAACTGCCGGTAATTGTGCAAATGACGTCCAAATACAGTATGAATGAATTACTGGTCTTCTCTGCTGCTTTCAAGTTGCAAATGATACAGAAGATCTTCTAGGGACTCTTTCATGTGAAGATCTGAACATTTCCTTCGAAGAAAACCTCATAGCCAGCAGTGCATCAAGAGGTCAGCATTATTTATTTATTTATTTTTTTTAAGAAATGTTGTTGAGCAAACAATGTAGTTATTATCACTTTTGCTTTGTTCTTTTTGTTGAGATTAAAGGCTTCTGTAGCAACTTTTATGTCAGAAGTGGCCATGTCCTGATGATATTTTAGATCAAGCAGGGGAGAAATATAAATGATAATAGGGAAAAGGAGGACATTTCTGATATGAAAGTGGCGACAACATAAATATATATTTATAGATGTGGAATTTTGAAGAGTAGAAACTTGGGCTTGGTCCTTCTCAATTAAAATTTTCCATAATTCAATAACAGCAGTTTGAAATGTCATACCTGAGCACAGGACAGCTCATGCATCCATCAGGGCCGTTTCCCCAACATGTTCACCTCACCATATGAATCTTTGTGTAAACACATATTTATATATGTTTGTCATTTATACAAAGTCTATATTAATTTACAAATGTTTTGATAAACTTTATCATGGTGCCAGAGAATGATAGCATGTTACATGTTAATTAGCACACAGAAGTAAGAATTTCACAGTACTCATGTAGCATTTATTTAGTTCAATACAACATATTGTGAAAATACTCCATATCAATAGATATCTGAGCACATATTGTTTCTGTGTTTTATCAGGAAGTAAAGATGATGACTAGTATCTTGTTTTTAGTTACCTAAAAATTTTAACAATGAAAATATAAGCAGTCAGATATTTGAGAAATGCTGTCTTTGATTACTAATTTCATTTACGTTAAATAAAAGTAAATATTTCCATTTATGTCCAGCTTCACCAAAGTTCATAATTCATAAACAGTTTATTGATAACTGGTGACTATTTTCAATGTCCTTTTCCTGTATTTTTTTAACAGGAGCTGCAGTTTTCTGTACAGCAAAATAACTTACAAGACAGCCGTACATCTCCCTCCTCTTCTGAATGCAATACTCTAGAAAATGCCAGTCTTTCACCTACCCCTCAATCCAGTGAGCAAGAATGTTCCACAAAACTTTGAAAAGAAGCCAGCCCCTCTAAAATCATTCAACTACCAAGCCCTGAATACATACTTCAGAGTGACTGAGTTGGAGCAGGTCAGAAAACACTGCAGCGCATAGGGAAAGAGGAGCATTGTATTCTTTAAAAGGATCTGTGCTGTAGATTAATTAGAACTACAGTGACCAACATAGTGCCCATACTGAGGACAACAACAAGGGAAGACAAATATACCTCCAAACATGAGGTTTCTTCAATGGCAAAACGTATAGTCAAGTATTATCCAAAGCTATATGCAGCTGAAGATCAAAATTCATGGGTGAGTGTAAGTAACTAGTTTTAGTTATAGGGGTTTTAGACTGAGCAGTCACACCTTGTATTCACTTGCACACTTTTTAAAAGAGTGTAATCTCATTACAGGAACCTGTGTTTAAACAACTCCTGGAAAGGCTACAGAATATCTGCACACCTCAGAAGCGACAGGACTGTATGCCTCAAATAAATAAAGAGATGTCTCGGCATCACCACTGACAAGCCTGATGCTGCTGAAGTCGAGAATTCAGGCGAGGCCGATTCCACTGCATCTTCGGGGAATTCTATTGCTTCAGCGATGCTTGTTATTGTGTCACCTTCTAGTCGTACCCAAGAAGTTACAGCAGAGAAAGAATGTGAACCATCTAGTAAGTGCACAATAGAGATGGTCATATCCCATCTTAGTTCAGACTGTTTAGAAAACACAACCGATTTGATTATTCATTTATATGTTTTTGCAGCTTTTGACACAATAGTTGACAGCCACTAAATGCAGGCCAGGCACTACAAAACACTACAGGACCTTTACAAGAAGCCAAAGCCAAATGAATTTGCAGTTACCCAGCTCCTTGATCATGAATTTAATGCACAGAGGTAATTTATAGATTATATGGGAGGCTTACCCATGCTTTAAAGAACTGGATCATGTAAGTGCATACAACACAGACATCTGACTGAAATATTTTTGAAAATGGTTTCTTAAAACAAAATATGTGCTGACTTAGAGTGTGCTTATTTTATAGGTAATGGATGAAATGTGTTGTATTCTTAGTTGGAATAATCTTAAATACATCACAGAAGTTAAGAGTAGATGGACCAGTTTTTATGGAAAAGCACAGCTGTATGGAGTAATGAAGAAGATCCTGAAGCCTCCACATATGCACGATGATGGTAACATTTGTCATGCATATTTTATTCAAACTCATTTTAGTTAGTTATGCACTTTACTCAGTGTTGCAGCATGATAGGCCTAAATGAAAGTCAAATTGAAGTTGTTTAAAGTTATGATATTTTGCAGTTGATGCTCAAAGGGTTGCACTTTTTTATGCCATTTTTTTTCCATAAAGAATCAAGTCTATATTATAGTAAGCCAAACTTTGAGAAATTTTCATGCACAATATTATTACTGCTCTCTTTGCCAGTAACTATTGATTTGTGAATTCCAGGTTCCCTTTTCTTCATTGTATTAGAAAGTTGTACTGTGTTATTCTGAAATAAAATGTTCCCTTTAATTATGTTTTTAAAAAGCCATTTATTAGCATTGTAAATAGTTTTGTCTAGCTTCTTTTTAAGACACAACAGAATAATAAACTGACTGATACTATCCTTTATTAGGTATAAATAATGAAGGAATATTTTAAAGAATACTTAAAACTTTAAATATGATCTATGTAAGGTTCATTTCAACTGTTCGTTCATGTTCTAGCATACTAGTAGGTAAAAATAATACCAGACATCATATCATTTTTGTTAAAAATCATTCTCAATTTAAAGCTTGCTGTATGTTGTTGTTTTCATTAAAAGGAGAATGTTTGAGTAATATTAGAAGATAATGCGAAAGAGATTTAATAAGTTTTTTTTTTCCATTAGTGAAAAATGCCATCACCATGTTTAGAGCTCTGCCATCCATGTTTCCTTCACTTTCTTTCCCCCCAAAAAAGTTGGGAAACAAAACATGAGGCATTAGTTCATGGCCTTAAGGTAAAACTTTGCATTTTTACATTGCTTAAAGGAAAAATAAAGACAGTTACTGCAATTTTATCCATCTGTGACTGGCAGCAATTTTCAGGGTTGTTTTTAATGTTAGCTACAGGAACGACATTATACATTAAACGGTTTGATTTAAAAGGGCTCAACAGAATATAACAATCTTCAATTTTTTGTGATTTCTTTGCTATTTCAATTACAAGCTGTGTATAACTGCTTCTGTTAAAATTAGCACATTAATTCAGTATTATAAATAAGTAAATGTATAATAAATCTGTATAGGACTACAGAGGATAAAATAAATTCAGCCTATTTTCTTTGTTGGTTTTTGTTTGTCTTAAAGACCTCAGAGAATCCTGATGCCTTTCTACAGCAAAGACTGACCACTGACTAGAGCTGCCCTTATTGTGGACCAAGATAACTGCATGCTACCTATTGGAAGTGAGCCTGTGACAACTTTCCCTCAAGAAATGTTGCAGGAAGGTATCATGTGCCTTATGGCATTCTATTATGCACTGCATCTAACAGGGCGGCACGGTGGCGCAGTGGGTAGAGCTGCTGCCTCACAGTTGGGAGACCTGGGGACCTGGGTTCGCTTCCCAGGTCCTCCCTGCGTGGAGTTTGCATGTTCTCCCTGTGTCTGCGTGGGTTTCCTCCCACAGTCCAAAGACATGCAGGTTAGGTGGATTGGCAATTCTAAATTGGCCCTAGTGTGTGGTTTGTGTGTGTCCTGTGGTGGGTTGGCACTCTGCCTGGGATTGTTTCCTGTGTTGGCTGGGATTGGCTCCAGCAGACCCCCATGACCCTGTGTTCGGATTCAGCGGGTTGGAAACTGGATGGATGGACTACATCTAACATATCCTAAGTGCATTGCCGCTGTCCTCTCTGCAATTCAAACTGAAATATCACTGGACACAATTTGAAGGGAAAATACAAATATGCTAGAAGAAAAATTGTGTGACCCAATTGTAGAACAGGAAATGCATGTCTATGATGTACTGTATATAATTACCATTACTATATTTGAAAATCAATTAGATAAATTGTAGATAATTTGATATTTTGTGGACTGTAACATGTTAGGTTGTATTTTCTTTATCTTGTTTTTTGGCAAAGTTACCACTGTTAAAATTTCCATCCATCCATCCATCCATCCATTTTCCAACCCGCTGAATCTGAACACAGGGTCACGGGGGTCTGCTGGAGCCAATCCCAGCCAACACAGGGCACAAGGCAGGAACCAATCCCGGGCAGGGTGCCAACCCACCGCAGGACACACACAAACACACCCAGCACACACTAGGGCCAATTTAGAATCGCCAATCCACCTAACCTGCATGTCTTTGGACTGTGGGAGGAAACCCACGCAGAAAACATGCAAACTCCACGCAGGGAGGACCCGGGAAGCGAACCCAAGTCCCCAGATCTCCCAACTGCGAGGCAGCAGCGCTACCCACTGCACCACCATGCCGCCCCTGTTAAAGTTTTGTTTATGTAATTAAGTTTGTTATGCATTTCTGACTGTGACAAGATGAGGCAGTCCTGAACTACAATGTACAATAATGATATGGATATGACGATTGTGTTATATACAAGGTAATCTTCCTGTGTCAACTAATTTTCATGTGCTTATGTTTTCCTCTGTTTCTGTATTTTAAACGCAGCAGTAGTGCTGTTGGATACTGATGTAATACTTAAATAAACAGCAATGCTAATGATTATGTCTTTATTGTAAGTTATTTTATCTATTCAGGAAGCCAACATATATCAGGAAATTATATATTAATTATGTGTCTTGAATGTAGGAATGAATTCCTAATTCAAACCTCTGCTAAAATATTTGGTTTCAATTTGAAATGAAGACCATCCTAAAAGGAGAGCATTGTGCTACTTTTACTTTATTCTTTTGTAGGTGGACTGAAATTTGTTGTATATATCATGCAAATATAGCTTAGTATGTGTTGAAATTAACTACTTTCAGGATTTTTTTAAAATCCAAGTCAATATATCTTACCCCATTGGCATATTATTTCAAGCATTTATTTCTTAATAATCATATTTTTTTTCTTATTCTGTGATTTTTGTAAAATAATTTTCCTGTTAACATATATGCTCTGAGATTAAATATTGGACTACCTATTTCAAGATGAGCTATAGCTTGTTTCAAGTAACAAGACTTTCTTTCTCCACTGGTATTAAGAATTTTCACCTTATATTAGTGATTTATTCTCTTGTTCCTTGGCCGTCATTTTTCAGTGTGCTAAAATTAAGAATGCAAAACAACTGAATTAAAAATTATTTTCTAATATTCAGTGTATTTCCACTGTAGAAAGTCTAATCTCAAGTAATTTGTTCTAAAAAACAGCATTTTCTACTTATTTCAAATCTTTGAACACCTATAAGAGCTTTCCTATTTCTAGACTGGAACTAACTTATTTTAAGATTTCTTGGCAAGTAAAATTATCTTGCTGCATGGACAGATAATTTCACTAATATTAAGTCATTTTCTCCTGAAATTCAGTGTTTTTATCTTATTTCTAGGCTAAGTTTTTTTGCAGTGTCCACCTCTAGTATAATCTCCTATTGGAGATAACATGTACAATCAGAGTGACTGTTATCTGCAGTCCACCCTATCCTGTAGTACTGGGGTGAGAGTGGTCACATAGCAAAAGCACAGAAGCATGAGCCACTCCAGAAAAATACTGGGCCTAATCATAGATGGTGAAAATCCTTCTTGAGCAGTCTCCACACTCTGTTCCCAACCAAATACACAAGGACTTGACCCATTCTGATGCCTCAACAGAGATGCAGGTGGAGCCATTGTAGCCCATCGCCACTCCTATTGAGGTTGCCACTGATCCTCTAGTCTGACTTCCTTTAAAAGGTAGCAGTGGAATGATGATTCCCTAAAGTTTGCTAAGAATGTGGTTGTTCTGGTTGACGGACAACACATCTTACCCTGTGCCACCTGGACCAAACTTTGTATTATATAATGATTTGTTTTATCATGCAGTTAAACATGAGGGTGAGGTGAAGACACTGCTGCTAGTTCCTTGCACCTACCTGCAGCTAGTCTGTGAACTAGCTCATACCCATCTCCTTGGTGCCTATTTGCAAACCAAGAAGATATTAGAGAGGAGTAAACTCAGATTTTTTTTTCACATGGAATAAATTAGGAGGTATGCCGCTTTTGTTCATAATGTCCTGAATGTGAATTGCAGTAGATTCTTCAGAAGGAATGTGCTCCTCTGATTTCCATGCCGGTTACTGATGTTCCCTTGGAGCGTATTGGGGTCAATATCATAGGACCCCTTGAGCCCTCAGCCTGGGCCGTAAATATGTACTTGTGCTGGTGGATTACGCTACATGATACATTTAGGTGATATCCTTCAAAGTTGTCAAGTCCAAAAATATCTCACAGGAGCTGGTAGGGGTCTTTGCACACGTTAGCATTCCTAAAGAAATCACCAGGGAATGCAATTCACTTCAAAGACGTTCAAGGAGGTTGCCAATTTACTCAAAACTTGAAGACCTCAGTGTACCATCGTCAAACTTACAGTCTAGTAGAGCAGTTCAACCAAATGCTTAAACACAGTTCTCTCTGGAATTGAATGAAGTATTTAATAATCTTGAGAATTAGATTAAGCTAATGTCATGCGAATGCAAAAGCTGCACTCTGAGCAGGGTGGAGCTCCTTTTCTTTTCCTTTCAGGAAGTGAACTATATTCTCTTTTTTCAGGTTTCTTTTTCTCCTGCAGTCCTTGGGGCACATGCTTGGAAGGGGACAGATCAACTGTACCTGATGTTGACCTCACTGAGTATGTCTTGTGTTCCTCTATTCCACTGTACCTACTAGGTACAGATAATTCCTGTTGGTTTACAGTCTCCACCTGAGAATAAAGAAGAACATATTTTTAAGCATCAGGACCTCCAAGACCTATCCCTTGGAAATTCTCTGTGCTCCCAACATGGACATGACAATCAATGGAGTAAGCCAAGGCAACACATAAAAAATAAATGTGTAAAATTTCAATAATTAGTATTACTACAACATCCAGTGAAAGGTACCTAGAGGCATCCTATCTTCATGTCCAAACCATCTCAACAAGGCACCTCCCAATTAAGAGGAACAGTGGTTCTGCTTCAAGGTACTCTTTTATTGTCAATATCCTAACCTTATCATGGACAGTAAGAACAGCAACCTTGCACAGAACATTCATTATGTCCGCTTGTGTTCACAATCTTGTTCATACAGTCACTACCCACAGCTCTAATGGATTAGACAATGGGAATGTAAACTGATTGGTACATACTGTAGCTCCTACTTCACTATAAACTGTCAATGTCAAGATCATCTCATGCATAATAACCTAAGGTAGTTCAACTCCTCCATTTGAGGCAGCTGCTCAAACCTTACATGTAGAGAACAAGCAGATTTTTTTTCACATGCCAAACACACCATATTAAACTTTGAATAGTTCCAGTGTGGGCAGCACAGTGGCGCAGTGGTAGCGCTGCTGCCTCGCAGTAAGGAGACCTGGGTTCTCTTCCTGGGTCCTCCCTGTGTGGAGTTTGCATGTTCTCCCCGTGTGTGCGTGGGTTTCCTCCGGGTGCTCTGGTTTCCTCCCACAGTCCAAAGACATCCAAAATTGTCCCTAGTGTGTGCTTGGTGTGTGTGTGAGTGCACCCTGCGGTGGGCTGGTGCCCTGCCCAGGTTTGTTCCTGCCTTGCACCCTGTGTTGGCTGGGATTGGCTCCAGCAGACCCCCGTGACCCTGTGTTAGGATATAGCAGGTTGGACACTGACTGACTGACTAGTTCCAGTGTATAACAAAACAAAATTAGGAGAGCCAAGAGAACACAATCTGCAATGTGAGAGATGTAGCTTTTATGTTCCTAGACTGGATATCCTTCAAACCTTGAATGTCACGTGATATCCTTTAAAGTAAATCATAAACAAGAGAGGTGACAAGATGAACTTTTGGAGTTCAACATCCAAACCAAATGGTCTCTCCTTAAAAGTAAGTATGCAAATACAGCTTCAAAAATACAGGACCTGAATGGTATGCAGCACTATCTCTGGAAACTTGTCTTGAGGCTCCTTCTACAAACCACCACTAAGAAAGTACATGGTCATACACATTTAACACACCCACAAAGCAAAAACAGACAGAGCTGGAGAGCCCCCATAACCTCAGGTTGTAATGACACCCTTGGGAAAGACTGTTGTTCACAAGGAAAACAGAAGATGACTTTTTAAAAGGCAGAAGGCAAAATTCTTAGTAACAGGAAAAGGTAAAAAAAAAATATCGGCATTATGCCAACATTCTAAAATCCGTGATCAAAAAGAACATAGCAATAGGTCAAAGCAAACTAGAAAAAATAAGTTCTAACTTACCCATGACCAATAATGCAGAGCAATGCTAGAGTGAGAGAGAGATCAGCCTTGATCAAGCCTTGTTTGCAGAGTCAATGTGGTGTACAGTGGTGTGAAAAACTATTTGCCCCCTTCCTGATTTCTTATTCTTTTGCATGTTTGTCACACAAAATGTTTCTGATCATCAAACACATTTAACCATTAGTCAAATATAACACAAGTAAACACAAAATGCAGTTTTTAAATGATGGTTTTTATTATTTAGGGAGAAAAAAAATCCAAACCTACATGGCCCTGTGTGAAAAAGTAATTGCCCCCTTGTTAAAAAATAACCTAACTGTGGTGTATCACACCTGAGTTCAATTTCCGTAGCCACCCCCAGGCCTGATTACTGCCACACCTGTTTCAATCAAGAAATCACTTAAATAGGAGCTGCCTGACACAGAGAAGTAGACCAAAAGCACCTCAAAAGCTAGACATCATGCCAAGATCCAAAGAAATTCAGGAACAAATGAGAACAGAAGTAATTGAGATCTATCAGTCTGGTAAAGGTTATAAAGCCATTTCTAAAGCTTTGGGACTCCAGCGAACCACAGTGAGAGCCATTATCCACAAATGGCAAAAACATGGAACAGTGGTGAACCTTCCCAGGAGTGGCCGGCCGACCAAAATTACCCCAAGAGCGCAGAGACGACTCATCCGAGAGGTCACAAAAGACCCCAGGACAACGTCTAAAGAACTGCAGGCCTCACTTGCCTCAATTAAGGTCAGTGTTCACGACTCCACCATAAGAAAGAGACTGGGCAAAAACGGCCTGCATGGCAGATTTCCAAGACGCAAACCACTGTTAAGCAAAAAGAACATTAGGGCTCGTCTCAATTTTGCTAAGAAACATCTCAATGATTGCCAAGACTTTTGGGAAAATACCTTGTGGACTGATGAGTCAAAAGTTGAACTTTTTGGAAGGCAAATGTCCCGTTACATCTGCCGTAAAAGGAACACAGCATTTCAGAAAAAGAACATCATACCAACAGTAAAATATGGTGGTGGTAGTGTTATGGTCTGGGGTTGTTTTGCTGCTTCAGGACCTGGAAGGCTTGCTGTGATAGATGGAACCATGAATTCTACTGTCTACCAAAAAATCCTGAAGGAGAATGTCCGGCCATCTGTTCGTCAACTCAAGCTGAAGCGATCTTGGGTGCTGCAACAGGACAATGACCCAAAACACACCAGCAAATTCACCTCTGAATGGCTGAAGATAAACAAAATGAAGACTTTGGAGTGGCCTAGTCAAAGTCCTGACCTGAATCCAATTGAGATGCTATGGTATGACCTTTAAAAGGCGGTTCATGCTAGAAAACCCTCAAATAAAGCTGAATTACAACAATTTTGCAAAGATGAGTGGGCCAAAATTCCTCCAGAGCGCTGTAAAAGACTCATTGCAAGTTATCGCAAACGCTTGATTGCAGTTATTGCTGCTAAGGGTGGCCCAACCAGTTATTAGGTTCAGGGGGCAATTACTTTTTCACACAGGGCCATGTAGGTTTGGATTTTTTTTTCTCCCTAAATAATAAAAACCACCATTTACAAACTGCATTTTGTGTTTACTTGTGTTATATTTGACTAATGGTTAAATGTGTTTGATGATCAGAAACATTTTGTGTGACAAACATGCAAAAGAATAAGAAATCAGGAAGGGGGCAAATAGTTTTTCACACCACTGTATAAAGGTGAGTCAGACTGTATCTAGCCAGTAATTTTTAATCGTTCCTCACTAAGATGTTACAGTTCATTTATCTAGAACCAGTTTCCATTGCCAAGGACAAGTATTTTTTGTTGTTTTTCACTATTACTTACAACCCTATTACATTTGACCCACACCCTCCACTTTTTTGAGTGGTGACCCCATATGGTGGCTCCAAACAGTATTTTTTTTGGGGAGTCTGAGCCTGACCAAGCTATATGGTAACCTTGACTCTAGGTAAATGATAATTAACTACACTTTCAGGCAAGGCTCCGGCAGTATCACATATTTTTGTGTTCCTGTTCCAGGAATTCTTTTTGACTTAATAAGACCATCCATAAGGGCCAATTAATTTTTAATAAGTTAGGAATACACTATGGTCTACCTTCAGAAGGAAGTTCTGCATGACCTTACTCCTGGCTCTTGCTCCAACCTCACTTCAGTCTCCAGGCCTCAAGGAATGTCCCTTTCTGGCTACCCTATATAAACCTGCTATGTTTTCTGTTTGATCAGTTCAGTTTGGACTCAGTCTGTTAAGATTACTCTTTATTATTTTCTCTAAAGAGAAACTATTATTCAAGCATATGGGGTGGCTACAGCAAACCTTTCTTTGTTTTTATTTCTTTCTTACAATTTTTACAACTGCACTTCTATATTATTAATTACTAGGGGGCCCTGCCCCCTGCTTGCTTCGCTCGCCAACCCCCGCATATGGGTAAGCGGATATACAATTTAAACAGATTGTTATTTTCATAGGAACGGTTACATATGCATAATAGAACTATTTTAAATTACAGCAAGTAATTAACCATAATAAAATAATAGTAAAACATAATAAATTGAAAGAAAATTATGTTTCATGTTGTGTTAGAGGTATTCATTGAGTTATACGTTTTTGTTCTGTTTGGCTTTGAAATTAACACACAGATACTTTTTAAACTTACACTTTTACTGTAAAACTTCAGCAAAAACAATATTTGAAATTAACTGTTCTTCAATATCGAATTGAATTTTGATTCCGTATTTGGACTTACATTGTGAGTGAATATTGTTTCTTTCTCTCTAATAAAGAAACTGACATTTTGGAATGTTTGTCCCTGTGATTTGTTAAATGTCATAGCAAAAGCTATTCTAACGGGAAACTGTAAACATTTTTATACGAATGGCATATCAAGATCTCTTTTGGTGTCTAATGTTATCTGCGGAAGTAGTTATCTACGTTACATTTCTTGTCACCCGTTAAAATTTTACATGCTAGAATTGTTTGACCAATTTTCATTATAACTAATCTTGTCCCATTGCATAGCCCATCACTTATGTATAAATTACGCAATAACATTACGATACATCCTTCTTTCAACAGTAATTCGGCTGGTGGAAGACTGGACGGTGTTAACGCTTGTAGATATTCTACGGGATATTGCAAGTTGATGTTTTCATCTTCCGCACTATCACCACTAACTGCTTCAGCATAGTCTATGAATATGCATTTAATCAATTTGCCCTGTAACCGATTGACAATTTTTGCGTTAATTCATTTGACTTTATCATTTCTCATCGCTAGGATTGCCCATATACTCATTTCTTCTGTTGATAACCCTTCGGGATTAAATTCTTCAATAAGATTTGGACATAATAAGTCTTCTTTTATTGGGAGATTTTAAATGTTAAAGTTGCCAATGTCTAGTAGCCAGATAGCAAAATCAACCATATCTTGATCTGGTTGCATATTTTTTTGTAATTTGAATTTTTGGATCAAAGACCTTAAAGGCCCACTCTTTAGGTATGCATCATAAATCTGCCTTCAGCCTCCTTTCTTGACTACTGGTAGAACTTGACGAAAGTCTCCTCCCAGTATAAAAGTTTTACCCGCAAACAGTTGATTGTTTTGTCAATTACATTTAATACTGTTTGTGGGATCATTGACGCTTCGTCCCAAATAAAGATTCGTTCTTTTGCATTTCTTGCTTCATCTTCATTTCCATTTCAATGTAACATTTTCGTCTGTGATATTTAAAAGGTAAGTTAAAAGTTTTGTGAGCCTTTTTACCGCATGGAAGAACAACTGCTACCATACCTGTCCACGCTATTGATGCAATGTTTTTGCATGTGTTTGCAATAATGGACTAAACACTTATAGAAAAATGTTTTACCTGTGCCGCCAGGTTCATCTATGAAGAATAACCGCTGACGAATTTCACTGAGAATACATTTTTGAATTGTGTCGAAAACTGCTCTTTGACCATCGTTTAATTGTGAGAACATTTCCCAATATAATTCTCCATGGCCTTCCACAGTTAAATCTTCATCTGCTGTTATCTCTTTCTATACCTCAGATTCGTCTATTTCTTGTGGAAGTCCAAATTGCTGCATCGTTAAATCTTCTGCTTCTAACAATTCTTTGATGATTGAAAGAGCCTTTTGTTCATTAGACGCTTCGGATAATGGTCCTTTGAACGCTTCCCATAATTTTAAAGCATCAACTTCACCCATCATAAGTAAGTACACGAAGAAGTGTCTTAATTTTTCAGGCATCATTACAGAAGTGGCATCAGACATCATTCTGAACATACAGTATATTCGTCCAATTTACATAATCCATCTGCTCATGTAGCTTCCTGAAAAGTACCGTACGTAGTTTCATCTACAGTTAGAACATCTTTATACGAAGTTGCTCCTTTCAATTCACGTAACAACAATTTTAAATGAAACTGTTCGATATCTTTTGGTGATACAACATTTAATCGAGCAACATTTTTGCAAGTAATTTTTCTTGTATACCACACTCCTTTTGGTGTCTGTCACGTATAATGTTGAGGAATTTGTGCATATGTATATGCTTTTGCATTTACGTCAGTTTTATTAAGTTCAAAATAAGCCAATAATTTTTCATTTTTAGTCTTCGTTACATGTAAAGCTTCAGCTTTTTTGCCTTATTTAAATTGAAGCAAATTCTGACCTGGTAAGTGAATTGGTAATTATTCAACAGAATGACTTCTACCATGCATTGGCATTTACATCAAATGCCCCCCTTTTTCCATTGCACTCAATTACCGAGTATCTAAATATGCTTGAACTTCATCCTGTGACTGTTCTTTGGATAAAGTTACGCATACTCTATCGTGCCCTTTATGAATGTACTTGTAGATGTACTTAATACTTATAACCGATGCGCAATACTTGACATTAATATAACAATCAAATAGTTTGTGCAAATACCGGTTATACGGTAAAATCATTGAATTATCGATCATCACAATTTTACCATCTTTCTTTCCGTGATAAGTGTGTTGTTTGTGACGATTATCTATGCAGTGATAGTCAGGAAAGCAAGCCTTCATCATATCTGTTGAACTAACAAAAGTGTTAGGAAATTTCTTTAAACACTTTTTTTCTTTTGAGTTCCAACATACTGAGTCTTTTAAATGAGGTCAGTGAGACATGTGTTTAATGACTTTGTACCATAATTCAGGATAGATTTCTCTGGTTGGAATTTCAGCACAGACAAACCGATCTACATCAGTAGCAGTTAATAATTTATTTTGCAAAGTAACCAATAAATGCATGTGAGGCAAACCCTCTTTTTTGAAATTCGATCGTGCAAATGTATGCTTTGATTTGACCGAACACCAATTCGAGTACTTTCAATAAAACTAAGACTTCTTGATAAAATAATCTACTTATGAAAGTCGGAATATCCAGAGCCGAAGTAGTCGGTGGCATTGTTCTAAATAATAGAAGAATTTCTGGCCACTGTGGATTGCAAGTCATTGTAATAAATAAATCGGGCCAACCGATATATCATGATCCAATGGCAGTATCCTGAACTAACTGTTGCAATGCTCTTGGACTACCTTAATATGATACTGGTAATATTACTGCTTTAACTACTTTGAATTTGTCAGAACTATTGATATTTGAATTTTGAACGTGATCAATGAGACCTTGCATATGTTCCGTTCTAAGTTTTGCTTGATTTGATTTAATAAACAAGAGAGATGATTAGCTTTGACTTTTAGATACGCATTAATAATGTAATGTTGCGATAGATGTTGAGATGACAGGAGTTAAATACTGCACATTGGGATGTATCACTAATTTTGACCCGAAATATTGTGTGGGTGTTATTTGTTTATCCAAATTCGTGTGATTCATATTATACAACCATCCTGTTTCACCATCAAGGAAAAGCAAAGGAATGAGTAAAGGATCGGAATGAGGCGAATTATTATACAGAAATGACGAATTGTTCGGTGCTTTTGGATAAACACGAATATCAACTCTGTCTTTGATATCCCTGCCTTTCAAAACTATTATTGCTGAGAATTCGTCACATGTTGGTTTATTATAAATGCGACTGTAATCTTTTGGATTCATATAGAAATCCAAGAAAACTTTTTGTCCGTGTTTTGCAGACAAATTTCGTGTAAAGTGCAATACTTTTGGACGTATTGATTTGTATCTATTATTGGCTGTAGAATTTCTAATATGTCTGATCGTTTAACTCTTTCGATTCTATGTTGCATCACTTCTCCATGAACATAAATATAAACCTGACCGAATGGTGGTTTCTTCGAAATTAAACTTGTAGTAGCTTTAATTGTTGCGGGACCACAGATTCTTATAGCGTATGATCCAGAATCGTGTAAATCTACATTTTGAGCATTTAATGATGCGAACGTGAACAGATTATTGTAGATTCGGATATTTTGCCTGTAGTGTTTGTGGATTTCACTTTCACCAAACAACAAATCTTAATTCTCACGCATATGCCTCTTCACTGGGAAGAAACACTACTTTTCCCTGATGGCAACACGAATTAGACATCTACAAGTCTCAAACATATTTTCGGCGCATGACCAACTGCATGAAAAGTCACAATCACGTGTTCACTAAATTTTAACAAAAGGTGTAATTAGCAGATTTTGGAACTCACATCTTCAATTTCTCGGATGGGTTTTTTCTGTTTTCGCAGCTTAAGGATGGTTTCTTTCACCTGCAAGTAGAGCTCCTTTGACCACATGTTGTCTGTTCACAGCAAAATCTTCCACATGCAAGCACCACACCTCAAATCAACTCCAGGCTTTTTATCTGCTTAATTGATAAGGACATAATGATGGACTTGCCCACACCTGCCCATGAAATAGCCTTTGAGTCAATTGTCCCAATTACTTTTGAGCCCCTGAAATGAAGGGATTGTGTTAAAAAAATGCTTTAGTTGCCTAACATTTTTATGCAATCATTTTGTTCTCCCCATTGAATTAAAGCTGAAAGTCTGCACTTCAACTGCATCTGAGTTGTTTCATTTAAAATGAAGTGTGGTGATGTACAGAACCAAAATTAGAAAAAAGTTGTCTCTGTCCAAATATTTATGGACCTACCTGTACTTCTGTCATATCACCTATGTCCATATATTCGATCTCTTTTTACTGTTCTGTTATTTCACTGAGCAATAATTTCCGTCTGTTAGCGTTAATGCGATCTTTACTATCAGTTTTTTGAGACTTTTGAATTTTATTACTTTCATAATCTCTATCTTGCTCTGCATGTGTATCGGGCCATTTTTTAACCTCTTTACAACGTTCTACTTTGTCTTCTATGCTTTGTCTTTTATTTCCAACCCCGCTTGGTCCTGCTAGGTTTTCAATTCCACTTTGTCCGGGCTGATTATTACTTTCCTTATTTTCCGAATTTGCACTTAGATTATTATTGTTCTTTTGTCAATTATTTTCTCTACAACGCTTTTGGGCCTCGTTTCAATGTGCTGCCCTTTCTTCTTCGCTTAGTCGTTGACGTGTCATCTAGAATGTACAAAATTATTGTCCAGAAAAGGACTACAACGAAGGAAACAAATAGACTGTATGTTTAAAAGTACTGTCCAGAAAAGCTTCTTTAAGGGATGAAACGGAGGACTTTTCATAAACAACTTAAAATGAGGAAAACGAAAAAATTTATAAGAGCTGCGAGCACAGGAAGTGTGTCTAACAAAAGCATTCACAGGAATGAGAGGTGACAAAAGCATTCACACAAATGAGAGGCGAGAGGAACATGGTCGTGGGCGGTGAACCTGAAATAGCTGAGACCAACTTGAAATAAATCTCTTGGCAATAATCTTTTCTCATCTCAAGATTTTCTTTTATAATAGAGAGACAAAAAATAAGGACTGTCATCAGTATATGCATTTGTCAATCTGTATTAAACAACGGGGACCAATTTTTTTTATATGTTTGATCTTTTTAGCACATAGAGATTAAATTTACCAATTTTCTTTGAAATATGTCAAATGTTCACTGTACAGATTTTTAATATGTAAGCAAGTACAATTTTAAAAGCATTGGTGAATTTTCTATTTTTAATCTTAAAACAGAGAAACTTGTGTGTTCTTAATCAGTGAATAATTTAGTGTGAGAAGTTATTTGAACTTGTAAACCTTCCTCTTTTACATGCCTAATAGAAGCTCTTCATAGCAAAAATGATCAATAATATGAGTTACTGAAAAAGAAGCAGATGACACATGTGTGGGCTGCAACTCACTGCCATGTTGGAGGGTTGTGTAAACGTGGTGCAAACTTCAGCTCAACCAGTTCCGTTTTCCTTCTGCTTAAGGCCATTAGGACATTAGAACAATCTAGATGAAAGCAGGCCATTCAGCCCAACGAAGCTCGCTAGTCGTTTCCACTACCCGCTTAACTCTTCTAAAATAACATCAAGTCTCGTTTGAAAAGTTCCTGTATGCTGTCCAAGGCCCTCTGTAATGATTCAATGCATTCTAGATTATGTACCAATCCAACAATCTTGGTATTATTTGCAAACTTAACCATCTTGTTAATTATATTGCTTTCCAAATCATTTACATACAGTATATTAAAAATAGCTGCGGCCAAAGCACTGACCTGTTGTTATCTTTATCCAATTCTGAGTGGGTTCCTCACATCGTAATCCTCTGCTTCCTGTGTCTAAGCCAATTCTGCACCCATCTACACACTATACCCTAAACTCCCACGTCATTTAATTTGATGCCCAACCTCTCATGTGGCACCTTATCAAATGCTTTCTGAAAGTCAAGATAAGTACTATCATATCTTCCGCTTTCATCATATCTTTGTTACTTCTTCATGGAATTCCAGCATGTTAGTAAAACATGGCCTCCCTCTTCTGAACCTATGCTTGCTGTTAAGTAAAACTCCTGTTTTTGACATGTGTTGCTCAACCTTTTCCTTAACAATTCCTTCCAATAATTTATCTATGATGCATGTTAAGCTTACTGGCCATAGATGAATGAATGTGTGTGTGTGTGTGTGTGTATGCGTGACAGAGGCAGAGACAGATTTGACAGTATGTGTGTCCAAAAAGAATAATCCTTTGATTTCAGTCTGTAACAGCCGGTGTAAAGTTTTGCTACCTATAAAAGATATTGCTCAAGGGATATAAGCAGACACACAAACGCTGGTGAATCATGTCTTCTTGGTATCCTGTTGTTACTTGAATTTTTTGTTATTCAGTTTTATTCTTGAATAAAAGCACACTTGTTTTGTTATACCTTTGCAAAAGTGTTTATTTTATATTCCAGATAGCCACTTGAATGAGATCAAATCTTTCTTTGCCTCTGTCATGCATGCACACACACTTTCATACATGAAAATGTCACTATTTGAAAACACTATGCCATTTGAACAAGAGTTGTCATTTGAACTTTTTTTTTTTTCGAACTGGCTTGTACTCCGCGTTATGGTGCATGGTACTGAAAACGCAGACAGACATTTTTTGGCCGCATACACTGTCAGCATGGCACTGCCAGATCTAAACACTAGCATGGAGAGTTGCTTGCATACTGAAGTGACATTAGCTGCAGGTGGAAGTCCCATTTTACTTATGGTGCCAAGCAGAGCTGCATTGAGGTGCAGCAGTCTATTAGCCAGTAAAAGTGCTGTGAAGAAGCTGTCTGTTGTTACAGTTCTGCCTTTGTCCATAAACTGCTCCAAAAGCTTTATGACCACAGATTCTATAACTCAAAACACAGCTTTCAACAAAACATTGCGAGATGTCCGAAATCGCAGCAAACCTGCTTTTTTTTTTTTTACACGTTCTGCTCTATTTCGTTTCCCTTCCGGTTTGTACACGCTGATATGTTCCTCACGTGTTCAGTCTCTCCCTGTGCATTGTTCTTGGTCAGACATGTGTGCTTTCACTGTGAACTCTTTGTGCTCTACAGTATTTCATGTGCTTTTGCATTAATTTGGCAGTTAACCATGGTTTCTAAGCAAGTGAAGAATGGTGAGAAGAAAAGTTCGAAGAAAATTGAAATCGAATTAAAGAAAGAAATTATTGAAAAGTATGAGCATGGCATGTTACTTATCTTGCCGCAGAGTACAAGAAGTCAAAATCTATTCTAAAGCAGAAAGAGGCCATTAAAGCAGCTGATGTTGCAAAAGGAGTTATAGTGTTAACCAAGCAGAGGCCACAAGTGCTGGAAGAGGTAGAAAAACTGTTGCTAGTGTGGCTGAACGAGAAGCAACTTGCAGGGGATAGCGTAAGCGAGGCGATGTTATGCGAGAAAGCCAGGAAGATTCATGGCGATTTGCTGCAAAACTATCCTATGAGTGGCTAGTTCTTCCTCCTCACTTCCTTCATGCCAGAACTCGACTCATGCATGATTAGTTTACTTGGTTGTTTATGGTTAGTTTTTGTATAAATTAAGGATTTTTCAATATTCATGTTTTTCCCTGTGCTTAAAACTCATTAAAAAATGTGTTTACAGCGATCAGTTCATAGCGCACATTGTTGCAATGTTACTTTTCTTGGTTGTTTATTAAATTATGGATTTTTCAAATGTTCATGTTTTTTCCTGTGTTTAACACTCAATAAAAAAAGTGTTTACAGCGATCGGGTCATAAGGCTATTAGCATGAACTACTGCAATGTTACTTTCTCGGTTGTTTACGGTTGGATTTTAAATAAAGTTCAGATTTGTTCAAATGTTACTTTTTTTTCCCCGTGCTTAAAACTCATTAAAAAAAGTGTTTACAGAGAGTGGTTCATAGCGTGATTTGTTGCAATGTTACTTTTCTTGGTGGTTTATTAAATTATGGATTTTTCAAATGTTCATGTTTTTCCCTGTGTTTAACACTCAATAAAAAAAGTGTTTACAGCGATCGGGTCATAAGGCTATTAGCATGAACTCCTGCAATGTTACTTTCTCGGTTGTTTACGGTTGGATTTTAAATAAAGTTCAGATTTGTTCAAATGTTACTTTTTTTTCCCCGTGCTTAAAACTCATTAAAAAAAGTGTTTACAGAGAGTGGTTCATAGCGTGATTTGTTGCAATGTTACTTTTCTTGGTGGTTTATTAAATTATGGATTTTTCAAATGTTCATTTTTTTCCCTGTGCTGTGCTTAAAACTCATTAAAAAAAGTGTTTACAGCGAGTGGTTCATAAAGCTATAGCGCAAACTCTTGCAATGTTAGTTTTCTCTGTTGTTCAAGGTTTTCTCAGTGTTAATCAATGTTTTTACATTAGTTTACTATTACCCTGTGCATTCTATGGTATAATTAACTATATTTGTGCTTAAAAATCTTTAAAAAAATATATTTACATACAGTTCGTACTCTGGAATGGATTAATTGTATTTACATACAATCCTATGGGAGAAATTACTTTGGGTCTCGACCAAATCGGGTTACGACCAGAGTTTTGGAATGAATTACGGTCGTGACAGACGCTGTACAAGGCTTTTAAGTAAACGGAGTACCGCGCGAGAGGTTTATTGCGCGTTATAGCGCAAGTAAGAAGGGTAAGGAGCAATGTGAAGGTAGACTGTCAGCTGTTTCAGGGGTTTTCCAAGGGGCATCTGTGTCCTCTGAGGGTGCAATCAGCGCTCCATCATACAGTATGCAATCGGGGGTGCTGCCATGAGAATACATCGCAATGTGAGCGTGAAAATGGGCGTGCACAACATTTTGGTACGTACACATCGTTTATACATGTGGCCCCATAAGATGACAACAAGGCCAAAAAAAAAAAAAAAGCACTAAGCAAAACCAAAAACTCAAACAACCCAAAACCCAAAACATGAACTAAATTCAAAGTTAGACGATCCTAGCTAAAATATGTAATAACAAAAAGAACCAGTTAGGAGCTCATGAAAGGTTTTAGTTTAGCACCTATCCTGGACACAATGGTTAAGAAGATGAATGAATGTGGGCTGATCTGCAAACCTAGACAATGGCTAAGTTGTAGCTTAGAACATGTCACACTGACAATGTCATGGGATGCAATTTCCTGGAGACATAACCTTGAAAATGGACAACTGTGTCTAAGCAATCAAGGTACAAAATGGCAATATCCATTAAAAAACAATACAGCATAACAAAAGAATAAAAAAGCACTATAAAATGATGGAATAAAGTAAAGATGAAATAGAAACCACAAGATCTAAAACCACAGAAAAAACAAGGTATTAAAAGTTAAAGAAAACTATAACATGCAGCTGCACTATCCACAGATTAAATTGATTCAGTATTACACTGACATTATCATTTACCAGCAAGATGCACAATAGCCTGGTACCTGTAATGTTTAGTAGTAGATTAAGTCTGCCTTCCAGCTATATGTTTCCAGACTGTTAAATAAGTCCCTGAAGGCACCCAAGAGTTATACTGTGCGAACATTTTCTAACTTGTTACCTTTATTCCTTTCTAGACAAATGCATATGTAACACTATACTGTATATGTGAACTACTGAGAGTACTTAATGTATCCTATGTAACAAAAAGGTGATATATTGGCACCTGACCCGACACGGGAGGCACACTGATAAAACAAATAAATGTTTTATTTCAATTTCTTCGCCTGTGGACAACACCTTCCCCGTCCCCACAAGCACAACACAGTCCCACAAACTCAACACCAAACTCTTCCTTTTCTTCTTTCTCCACCACTCCTCTACATCAAGCTTTGTCTCCCTCCTCCAGACTCTGGCTCCTGAGTGGTGGCTGCTGGCTCCTTTTATAAGGCACATGGAAGTGCTCCAGGTGGTTGATTGCCCATTTCCGGCTGCACTTCCGGGTGTGGTGAAAACATCGCCCATAAGGGCCCAGCAGCTCCTGCTGCAGCTCCCCCTGGCAGCGCCTGCGGATCCCAACAGGGCTGCACCAAACTCCAACTCCCATGAAGCCCTGCAAGAGTCTGAGGCACCGTTGCAACCCAGGAGGGTTGCCATCTAGCGTCCCGGGGGAGGTATTGGGTAGCCCATGCTTGCTCCCCAGGAACATATACTGAAAGGGCGTCCCGGCCAGGCAAGGGCCCCGGCCGTCCGCCGCACCTATTAGTAACATTGAACTGTTTGTATATTCAAGCATTTTAGCTGCTCTATGCTTCTTTTCAGCAAACAGTATTGTTGCTATTACTTTTTTCCTAGCTTTTTAAGTATTACATTATCAGAGGAAAGACCTGCTGGTGATCCCTGCTGTGCAGCATATCAGGGAATTAGGAATGAGAATTGTTAGATCTCAACTTTGTTTGAGGAAGTAGGATGAGAGGGAATGGAGAGATTACGGTTACATTCTTATTTTGTGTTAATTTAATTATTTAGCATTTAATGTGAAAACATTACAACACTTAGATGAAAACAGGAAAATATATGGATTTGTAAGGGAAATTTAGAACTTAAATATAAAAACGGTAAAAAATACCTGTGTTAGTAAGAAATACAAAAATCAATCACAAAACAACTTTGGTCATTCATTGAATGTAATCATTTGGAAAAATCAAGAGTTTAAACATTAACTGAAAATAAAAACATATCACATTTTAGCACACTAAAGTTAAACAGTCTTCTGATTAATGATTACCCTAGGCTGAAGAAAGGATGATATGACTATGCATTAGATGCTAATTATGTCAACAAATACGGAAGTTTAGCAATATCAACGAATCACTTTTATTCCTCTCAGATAATTTCTGATTCAGAAGGCTATTATTTTATAATAGTGAGAAAATTGAAAGAAAAATGTATGTAGCTATAGTATTAGAGAAAATAAATATTTAATGTACTTTCTGCAGTTCACAATATGTGTAATCATAAACCTGTAATTGCTGGAAATAAATCCTAATTTAGACTGCTCATCACCAAGTGCAACTACAATATCTAAATCTACCTGAAACAAGGTCATCAGTTGTCAGACCCAAAGAGAACTTCCTCTACTATACTCAGGACTTAATTCTTTTTTACTGCTCAATGTATCATAACTGTTAAATCTCTCTATTATAATAAAAAAAATCCTGGGATGAGACGACATTTTTTAGCTTGGGATGAGTGTGACTTTTTCAGAGAGCTACTTTCACGTCCTACGAGACGAGACTTTGTGCCATGAGATTTAACCACACCCGGGGCCGCAAATAAAAGACAGAGTAGATGACAAAGTAGAACGTCGTAAAGAATTCAGAAACGGTGCGATACACATGTAGAGCAGGTTACAGATAATGAAAGTACTAAAATTTGAAAGTCTCAAAAAAAATGACAGTAAAGACCGCATTAGCACAAACAAACGGAAATCATTACTCAGTGAAATAACAGAACAGCAAAAAGAGATTGAATATATTGTTCGGATTTAAACTTTAAATCGGAGATTTGTAGATCATCTAATTCGTGTTGCCATCAGGGAAAAGTAGTGTTTCTTCCCAATGAAGAGGCGTATCCATGAGAATTAAAAGATTTGTTGTTTTGTGAAACTTAAATCCACATACGAGAGCAGCACAGATGCGAAGTGGATGGCACGTAGCGCAGGCTGGGGGGGGGGTTCTATATTGATGATAATTTTCTAAACCTGCCAATGCTTTCAGTAGTGATGCTATTTTTTGTCTAACCATACTCCACTTTCCTGGAAATTAGAATATCAAAAACTGCTAATCCAACTTGCAATTTAAATAATAAATAATAAGGGATCTAGAGAAAAGTCTTTGATACAGTCAAATAAATTTACTGAGTCACTGCAATACAAACACACATTTGGGTTTAAGTCTGTGTATAGATTAAACTATTATAGTCAAACCCAAAGGGCCAAAATATATATATTATATATTATATATATATATTATATATTATATATATATATATATATATATATATATATATATATATATATATATATATAGAATTCCTTTATTTAAGTGGATGAAAGTAATGCTGTTCTTTATCACTGACTTTATTTGAACCTTTCATCTTTTGACAGATTATAATGGAATGATTTAAAAAAAATCTCCCGTTTATGCAGATGGCATGGTGCTTTATATGACTGATCCATACTTCTTGCTTGATGTGCTAAAGCTGTGCATAATTTCAGAGTTCAATTCTATAAATATTTCACAAATAATAAAATGGTTACTTACCTTTTCATCAATACCTCTGCAAAGCCAAGGGTGTTTCAAAATGCCTTCAACAGTAATGCGGTCAGAAGGATGAGAGCAAAGGCATCGCTCAATAAAGTTCCTACATTCTTAAAAAATGAATTCAGCAATTAAGAACATCAAGCTAGAAAATTAGAAAGCTGAATAACTTTTCAGAAAATTGTTGCTCACCTTGTGAGATGTCGCTGGTAACGGAAAATTTACCTTCAACAATTTCCATTTTATTCTTGAACGGCATTCTTCCACAGATCATCTCAAACAGGGTAATACCAAGAGTCCACACAGTAAAGGGTTCTGCTCTGTATTTTTCAAACAAAAACCACTCTGGAGGCCAGTAGGCAGGTGTACCTTCAAGCAAAATAAGAAAAATTAAATTCATGTCCGTTTCTTCGGCAAATGAAACTGAAGATGGAAATAGACCTACCAGGAGCTTGGGTATAGAACTCCTCTTGTAACATATCACCATAGCTAAAGTCAATCAGCTTGATATGGCCAGTGATTTCATGGTACATGATGTTGTAAGGTTTGATATCATTGTGGAAAACCTTTCTTGAATGACAGTGTATAACTGCCTTCACAATTTGATGGAAGGCATTTTTAGCTTTTTCTTCACTCATGGGTCCCCTTTTTGTGTATATATACTCTTCAAGGCTCATATAGGACTCCAGCAATTCCATACAAATAAATATATACGTCCGTCCTAGAATATACTCATACATGTGGATAATATTGAGACATACAGGTACAGCACAGACTATTTCAAGAAGACCCACCTCTAAAGGAACCTTTTCGTTTTCACCTGTCTAGGAAGCAAAATTAAACAAAAGGTAAAAGGAAATATAAGACAGTGCAGTTAACATTACTCACACTTTTAATTCAGCATTATGTCCAGAATAATCATTTGTGGATTGTTTCTGAAATTGAGGTAGAAAACTTTATCGGAGAAAACTTTAGCATGTGTCTGTAGACTTGTAAAATTTCCCTACACTCTGCTTCCATGGCTGCAGTCTTCTTTAATTCTGTGATTTCTGGGATTATAAGTAAAGGTGTGAAAAATGTATGAGAGTTGAAAAGTTTCAATTAAACCTAGTATTCGTTGCACAGTATACCAAAGTATTTTTCAAGGTAGTGAAACTGTCTCTATGAAGTTGTATTCTGTCATCAGTGGAAATATTTAGAAAATGACCATGTTGCATATACAGGTTAATTAAAAATGCATCTGGCACCAATTGACTACAATCAGCATGCTGGTGTTTTCCTTGCATAGTTTCTCGTTCACATTTACAGTCTATTCTTGAGCAATCTGATAGCTTTTAATTCTTGTGAGCAAACTCTTTACATTTTCCCTGAAGGCTCATGTTTTTCATAATAACCAATACCATATGGCAGCTTTGGTGGTAAAATGCAACAAGCAAGTGCTTTCTTCTTTGTTTTGTTGATCTTTGTAGTGACAGAAAAAAATGACAGAAATATGATTGTTGTGCAGTTGCTGTAGAAATAAGCAATGTCAATAAAATCTAAAAGTGGAATAAACATTCAGGTGCTGGTCATAAAATTAGAATATCACCACAAAGTTGATTTATTTCAGTAATTCCATTCAAAAAGTGAAACTTGTATATTAGATTCATTCATTACACACAGACTGATGTTTAATCAAATGTTTATTTCTTTTAATTTTGATGATTATAACTGACAACTAATGAAAGTCCCAAATTCAGTATCTCGGAAAATTAGAATATCAATTAAGATCAATGCAAAAAAAGGATTTTTAGAAATGTTGGCCAACTGTGATTACACACACACATATATATATACATATATACATATATCTATCTTTATTCATATATCTATATCTACAGTGCATCCGGAAAGTATTCACAGCGCATCACTTTTTCCACATTTTCTTATGTTACAGCCTTATTCCAAAATGGATTAAATTCATTTTTTTCCTCAGAATTCTACACACAACACCACATAATGACAACGTGAAAAAAGTTTACTTGAGATTTTTGCAAATTTATTAAAAATAAAAAAATTGAGAAAGCACATGTACATAAGTATTCACAGCCTTTGCCATGAAGCTCAAAATTGAGCCCAGGTGCATCCTGTTTCCCCTGATCATTCTTGAGATGTTTCTGCAGCTTAATTTGAGTCCACCTGTGGTAAATTCAGTTGATTGGACATGATTTGGAAAGGCACACACCTGTCTATATAAGGCCCCACAGTTGACAGTTCATGTCAGAGCACAAACCAAGCATGAAGTCAAAGGAATTGTCTGTAGACCTCCGAGACAGGATTGTGTTGAGGCACAAATCTGGGGAAGGTTACAGAAAAATTTCTGCTGCTTTGAAGGTTCCAATAAGCACAGTGGCCTCCATCATCCGTAACTGGAAGAAGTTCGAAACCACCAGGACTCTTCCTAGAGCTGACCGGCCATCTAAACTGAGCGATCGGGGGAGAAGGGCCTTAAGTCAGGGAGGTGACCAAGAACCCGATGGTCACTCTGTCAGAGCTCCAGAGGTCCTCTGTGGAGAGAGGAGAACCTTCCAGAAGGACAATCATCTCTGCAGCAATCCACCAATCAGGCCTGTATGGTAGAGTGGCCAGGCGGAAGCCACTCCTTAGTAAAAGGCACATGGCAGCCCGCCTGGAGTTTGCCAAAAGGCACCTGAAGGACTCTCAGACTATGAGAAAGAAAATACTCTGGTCTGATGAGACAAAGATTGAACTCTTTGGTGTGAATTCCAAGCGTCACGTTTGGAGGAAACCAGGCACCGCTCATCACCAGGCCAATACCATCCCTACAGTGAAGCATGGTGGTGGCAGCATCATGCTGTGGGGATGTTTTTTCAGCGGCAGGAACTGGAGACTAGTCAGGATAAAGGGAAAGATGACTGCAGCAATGTACAGAGACATCCTGGATGAAAACCTGCTCCAGAGCACTCTTGACCTCAGACTGGGGCGACGGTTCATCTTTCAGCAGGACAACAACCCTAAGCACACAGCCAAGATATCAAAGGAGTGGCTTCAGAACAACTCTGTGAATGTCCTTGAGTGGCCCAGCCAGAGCCCAGACTTGAATCCGATTGAACATCTCTGGAGAGATCTTAAAATGGCTGTGCACCGACGCTTCCCATCCAACCTGATGGAGCTTGAGAGGGTGCTGCAAAGAGGAATGGGCGAAACTGGCCCAAGGATAGGTGTGCCAAGCTTGTGGCATCATATTCAAAAAGACTTAAGGCTGTAATTGCTGCCAAAGGTGCATCGACAAAGTATTGAGCAAAGGCTGTGAATACTTATGTACATGTGATTTCTCAGTTTTTTTATTTTTAATAAATTTACAAAAACCTCAAGTAAACTTTTTTCAGATTGTCATTATGGGGTGTTGTGTGTAGAATTCTAAGAAAAAAATGAATTTAATCCATTTTGGAATAAGGCTGTAACATAACAAAATGTGGAAAAAGTGATGCGCTGTGAATACTTTTCCGGATGCACTGTATATCTATCTATATATCGATATACAGTGATCCCCCACCTATCGTGGAAGTTACATTCCAGACCCACCCACGATAGGTGAAAATCCGTGATATAGAAAGACCACATTTTTTTTTATAGTTTAAGCCTTAAAATACCCCTCCCCACACGCTTTAAACACATGTAAACATATTAAAACACACTTTGGATACACATATGATACACTGATGTCAGGCTAAAGATATGAGTAACATAATAATAATCATCATCAGTTTTACCTTCTCCTCTATGGTTAAGGTCTTCCTCTGGTGCTTAGGCTCACTGCTACCAGAAGGCTTACAAGATGCAAGATACTTGGGAGCCATCGTAGGGCTTAAAACAAAACGAAAAGTTCACAAAAGTTTGCTCAGAAACGTTGTGCCACAAGCAAGGTACGCGATACGCGATTCGTTGGGGACCCACGCTCACTGTTCTTGCGAGATTACACCACGTTAGCAGCAGCTAATCAGAGCCCAAGAGAATAAAATCCGCTCTGATTGGTTGAGTCTTCTCTTTCAGCCAATAACGGGCTTTGTAAGAAATCATCTGGATGCTGTAACGCGAAACTCTTTGTCTGCTGAAAACCGTATGCTTTGTTATGAATTGGCTGCAAAGTACACTACAGGTAGGATGTACTTATTGAATTTTTCCGCAATATTGCGGGGGCGCGATATCTGAACCGCGATATAGATAGATATACAGTAATCCCCCGCTCTATCTATATATCTCTATATCTATACATCTCAATCCATCCATCCATTATCCAACCCGCTATATCCGAACTACAGGGTCACGGGGTCTGCTGGAGCCAATCCCAGCCAACACAGGGTGCAAGGCAGGAAACAAACCCCAGGCAGGGCGCCAGCCCACCGCAGGGCACACACACACCCACACACCAAGCACACACTAGGGACAATTTAGAATCGCCAATGCACCTAACCTGCATGTCTTTGGACTGTGGGAGGAAACCGGAGTACCGGAGATCTGTACATAGACAACATCTTTGCATCCTACAAACAATTACATTCCAAACTTAACTTCCAGCAACACATTTCTTTCACTATCTTCAGATTGGAAACTTTGTTAAACAGAATCTGCCCGATTTTCCTCATCTCCCATCTCTCTCTATGCTGGAAAAAATATTGCCCTGTTTCGAGGACTCAGGCAGCATTTCTGTAATATATAAAACCATGTTACAGTCCCTCCCTTTCAAAGATCCAAGAGGACAGTGGGAAAAGGATCTCTTACTCAACATCTCAGAAAAGTAGTGGAAGGTAGCAATGCAGAGAATTCACTCGAGCTCCATATGTGCAAAGCATATAATTATTCAACTCAAAATTATATATCGAGTACATCTGTCTCGTTTAAAATTGTCCAAAATGTATCCAGGGCAAGATCCAACCTCAATGGGCCACATGTTTTGGGTGCATGCCAAATTAACATCATTCTGGACCAAAATCTTTAAATGCCTTTCAGACAGCCTTGGTGTCACAATCCCTCCTAAACCATTAACAGCTGTGTTTGGTGTACTTCCAGATGGGCTTAAAGTGAAGAAGGACAAACAAACTGTCATTGCCTTTAATACACTGTTGGCACACAGACGTATCTTGCTCAACTGGAAGCATTCTAACTCTCCTCTTTTAAGTCAGTGGGTAACTGATGTTTTATACTATTTGAAACTGGAAAAAATCAAATTCTCACTTAGAGGATCAGTGCAGAACATTTTCAAAACCTGGCAGGATCTAATCAATAACATTTTAGATTAAGCTCTTAAAGCACTGAGGAAGCAGATTCTCTCCCCATTTCTTTTTCTTCTCCATTTATCTTTATCCGCTTATTAAACTCATCGATATACTTATTTTTACTAGCTTTAAGATTTATTCTGTTGGCCATGCTCTTTTTCTCAGGGGTGGGGGTTGATTTATTTTCAATCCTATTTTTGTAAAAAATGATCTGTCTGCGTGGTGTTATGGGTCCACAGCTCTTGCAGCAAACGCCGTTTTATTTAAATAAATAATCGCCGCGCTCACGGCTTAGCGAGGGGGCGTGGTGGCTGTAGCAAGCCGCAGGGCGATCTGCGGTGTGGGCGGTTTTCACCTAAGTGCACATGTGGGGAACTGCCCACATTCATGATTGTTCCTGTGGCTAATGGGCTGCAGCTGCTATGTTCTCTCCACATATATAGAGAAGCGTGAGCGGGTTAAGGAGGAGAGAGAAAAAGTAGAAGAGGAAAAAGAAACGGAGGTTGCAGGAAGCAGCAGGAGGAGAAAGTCGGTGCGGGAGAACGAGTGAGTGCAGGTTCACGGGCAGCTGTACTGGTAGCTTGGGTGTATGGCCGACACCCGAAGTGTGGCAGCAGTGGTCGCTCCCGCAGAGTTGTTTCTGCAGGGCGGGAGTGACCAGAAGATGGATGACTCTCCGCAGAAGGCAGCGGGAGTTGGACTTGGGGCGAGTATTCCACAGCATGAGCGCCCTGGTTGCTGTGGAACCCAAGTCGCTGGCTGGAAGAGCCTACCGGAGCCAGGGATCGTTGAGGCAATCCAAATAGCGGAAGCAGGCAGAGAGAAAGTCAGCTGCAAGGAGGGCGATTCTCCTGTAGAGCACCCATACGGGTATAGCAGGGGAGTTGCCAGAGAACAGAAGGCACCGGGCTTTTTGATTTTAACATTGTTACTTCCTGTACTGTTTTACCTCGTGGTTTTTAGAAGAGTTTATTGATTTTAACCTCCACTTTTCATTTAATGGATTATTTATTTATTTATTGAAGGAACTGCACAGCACTTTGTTTGCACTTTGGATTTGTTTTATTAAAAGCACTATTGCATTTTTTATACACCATTCCTTTGCTCAATTGTTTATTGCCCCACTGTCTAGCTCATCGGTGACATTACCGACGGTCATGGGTTCAAGGGCTCCCTAATAGAAGAGGAGCATAGAGCTGAACCCGCATTGTCACAGTCTATATGGAATGATGACAATAAAATCAATAAAATTAAAAAAAAAAAAAAAAAGCTATTGTAATAAACAAAACCTGAATGTCTTTTTCCATAGAAACAACTGTAAACCTACTTTTGCCCATCACACAGCGGTGATTTCTATTATTCCTTATTAGCAGCATTTCATTTAAAGACGATTTACGTCAAGAAGAAGAAAGAGTCATATTTTGACAGGACTCTCTTTTCTTAGGTGTAAGCACTCGCACATTGCATGCGCTGACACAAGAACAGAATATCTAAACTGGCATATCTGAACTGATTTGCATATGTCCAAACCGGTGTATATATATCTAAACCAATATATATATATCTTAACCAACACATATATATCTAAGCCAATCTATCCAAACAGATTTATATATATTTGAACCAGTGTTTATATATCTAAACCAGCGATTTTCAACCTTTTTCATCTCATGGCACAAATAAATAAGTAAAATTCTGTGGCATCCCAAAAAAGTTTTGTGCCAATCTGACAAAAAAGGGCATAATTTTTGATTGACTTACAAAAAAAAAATAGTAATTACTTACCCTCTTTGCTTCAAAGTGGTTTTTTAAAAAATCTTTTTGATGTTATTTATTTATGACAGTTTAAAATAAAAACGTAGTGCTTAAAATCATAATGTGTCATATCCAACAACAAGAGTAGGTAGTACAGAGGTAAGATTGCAGCTTTGATCAAAGGTTCGATTCTGGAGGTTTCCCTACTATCTTTGTTTTTTTCGCAAATTGCTTTGCGTAGTAGGAAAGGCGCTGTATAAATATAAGGAATTATTATTATTATTAAACTTTTGCATGCATGATCAAATTCAGCCAGTGCGTAGTGGGGTATAAATAGGGACACTATGTGCTCGACAATAACACAAGTAATTGAAATAATTATATGGCACAGTGCCCACACAATACAAACATAATGTGTAGATTATTGAAGTAAAGGTTCATATAAAATGATTATATGAAATAATATTTAATATACACAATTTTAACAAGTTGAGACATGTAAACTGGTTAAAATGCACAAAATTATACATGTATTGCTTCATCATTCACATATAGTCTATATATACATGTATATTATTAAAATAATGACATAAAAATCATATAAATGGTATAGAATCTGTGTCGTAGACTTGCTTTGTGTTATATTTCTTCAAAGAAGTCTTTACTTAGTTTGCTTTAAAAAGAAATCTTACGGCACACCCGTGAAATGCTGAAAATCGCTCATCTAAACCAATGAATATATATTTGAACAGGTGCTCTAAAATATCTGTGCCTCATAGAATTCAGTGTCCCTTCTCTTAGGTGCACTGAGATGTGATTGTTCTGGAACTCCTCTTGTTCGCAAGCCTTTTAGTGCCGCTTGTCTTTTAACGCATGCTCCGTGCAAAAATGCAGTCCTATCCACCAGTAACCATGCACGTGTAGCGATGTCCTGTGGCATCATGTATAAACAGTGCATACGCACAAAAATGTTGCATACTCCCGTTTCCACACTCAAATCGCGGTGTATAAAACCTAAACTTGGCGTAAAGCCACACACATTTTCACGCTAGCTCAAACTCTGATGTATGCAAGTTCTCTACTCGGTTTTGCAAACTGTTGGCACCCAGCGTCAAAGCAGTGCTTTTCTTCCAGAGTAGTTTCCCTAATTGTAATTAACCCATAACAACATAATGGTCCACGGAATGGCCAAACTATTCTAAATACCATAGCTGCTTTAGCGTTGTTACTCTAACTGCACCTTCTTCTTCTTTCAGCTGCTCCCGTTAGGGGTTGCCACAGAGGATCATCTTTTTCCATATTACTCTCACTGCACCACTCTTGAGTATTTATATCACTGTATCTGAGTGTGGAATCACAGCTCTAGAGCAGCTGATCGAAAACAGAATTATCGGTATACAGCATCAAGCACACGCTGCCTCAGCCATGCTGCCTATTTGAACTGCTCTCATACGGCAAACGCTTTGGAGCCTTTCCTGTAGTGACCTCGCTGTTCAGAAACAGTTTCATCCCAAGAGCTCTAAACGCAGTCAATCAGTTGAACAAGTGCTCCTTGTAGAACTGTTTGTACCTTATAAGTACAATTACCTCACTGTAAACTTGCGATACTGTTATAATATTGCACAACCTGCACCACTTTACGATATCATTTTTAAGATGAAATGCAGCAAAATGTTTATTACATTATACAGATAAAATGTTAACATCATTTAAATAATCTATATTGTTAATATTTAAACATGTGAGGACATGGTGTCACAGCACTAGCAAAGAGCTGGTGACCCATTCAGGGATTGTTGCTGCCTCGTGCTGTTTTCTTGCTCAGGCTGGCGCGACACTGGAAGGATAGATGGATTGAATAATTAAACATGTACTACGAAGATATTTCAATGTTCCTTAAAAGTTTGGAAGAATCAGATTTCTATGCTTACAGATGTCTTAACGTATATTACTGAGCTGATTGTGTGGCAATTGGGTACTTGGAAAAAGAAAACAAAGGATAGGAATTGGGGTTTAGTACGTTTGAAAGAGTCAGTACTGCTGCAATAAATTATTTCATTGAAGGTCGCGCATGGCGCAGCAAGCATCTTGCATGAGGCAGGAACAATCTCTGGAATGGGCACCAGTTCGTCAGTATCACTGTGTCACCGTGTTTCCATGTTTAATGCATGCTTTAATTGATATGATATGAATACTGAAATGATATCAAGTATACATCTCAGTATTTAAATTATTCAGAGAACTGTAATATCACAAATGTAATGGATTCTGTGTCCTGTCGGAGGAAGAGAAAGGCCGTTTAAGAAGCACGTAGTGATTCACACACATAGAGCACATAGAAGAACAAATACAATACAAAGCATTTAACGTGCTACTTTAGTTACGATGGGATTTGAAAACCTAGTAAATTAAACGATTTTAAGATGAAGTTTATGATGTTCTACTTTAATGACAAAATAAACTATGTGATTAAAGTGGAAATTTTGAGATTAAAGTTGACTTTTCTCTACATCCTAATAAGCTTTCATATGACAATCAGACGGTGGGCAAGAACTCATCTCTTCACGGCAACTTTGATATCTGACAACTTTTTTTATTTCAGGCAATGTGCGACTTTGTGAACTTCAGCTTTCGAGTTTCTCCGACACTCTATGTCACTTGATCAACTTCCTTTTGTTGTTTATACCACTGTTTAAAGCAACAAATAGTATGTTTTTCCTTGCCTGCACTTGGTATTCGCTGAAATTCTTCTATTTTGTCCCATGCTTTTGCCATTGCCTTTCCACAGAACGCTGAGCTTAAGGGCTATTTATATTGATTTGCATATTCAAAGAGGCATAACTCTGGGAGGAATTGGAGAGTGGCAGCAGGCATGTGCATGTGCATTACTTTTCACGCTGACCGGGATTTATGTAGCGGAAGAACATGCAAGTTGGCGTATGCACCGATTTATGCATCTGGATTTTTTTGTGCGTATGAACATTTCCGCTTTTGTCCGTACGCCATGTTTTAGTATGAATTCTACGCATGGCGTTATGCAGGAGGCCCCTGATGTCTGTGTTCTAAGGCTGCAGGTATATTAAACATTACTAACGTTTTACCGGGGTGCTCTGTGATTGACGGCGGACAATAAACTTTGTTAAAATGGTATCAAAAAATTCCAGTCGTCAGTTGTATGTTCAGTCATTTTGGCGTGTATACTATATGTTCTGTTACCACAAAATTTTTCAATGGGGGCTCATCAACAAAGAAAAATCGAAAATAAGATTTAGTAAATATCAGTAATAAATTATAATAGTAGAAAATTACTCAACACCCAAAGACATTTAAGACAAATTGCTAAAATATATGTAATCCACTTTCAAGCTATAAGTGATCCCTTGTTCTTAAACATTTATGCAGATAGTTGTTCCTGGGGATAACACGGGGAAAAAAAACCTATAAAATCTACGGCAAAAGGCTTTGTTGTTTAACTTAAATCTCACCTCTGCCATATAAATAATTAACACTAGAATTACCACAGCCTACGAAAAAACTAGTAAATCCTGCCCACCTTAAATCCCTTTGCACCTCTCTATCACCCTTTTTTGTCTCGTAAATGTGTCGATAAGCCCAAGCAGCAAGCAGCCTGCTATACCACCACCCCCAACGCCGCAGGACGGGCAAGATGTTCTCCCAGTTCCTGCCTTGATTATCTGGGATTGAGCTAACTAGAATTGTACAGAGTAAATAATTTCATGTGTGTTCTGTTTCTATAACAATCTATGTAAACACATTGTTAAAACAGAAACGTTTTTTTATGTTTTAGTAATAAATGACAAAATGTAGACATGAACTGTATAATGTGTGAAGGCTGATGGCCAAATATGAAATAAATACTTTCACAAAACGTACAATACGACAACTTCCGTGGTGCAGCAGTGAGAACTGCTGACTTATAACCCAGAGGTCATGAGTTTGAAACCAGCTCCCCCTCAAATTTACTGTAGTGAGTAGTATAATATTGTTAATATTATACAATAAAACCATACATTTGATTTGTGTGTGTAAGAGATCTGGAGGGATAAAAGCTGACACACAAACGCTGGTGAATCTGCCTTTTTCGTATCTCACCGTCACTTGAATTTTTTTGAATGTTTTTTTTTTTTTTAAATCAAATGTATTTTAAAAGATTGTAGGAAGCAGTCTGTGGCTTTCCTTATCTGCTGTGGTCCCTTACAAAATAAACACTGGGTAGTTAAAATGATGCACAATTTCTTTAAAAGGCCTAACACAGGGGTGGGCAAAGTCATTCCTGGAGGGCCGCAGTTGCTGCGGGTTTTTGTTCCAACCCAGTTGCTTAATTAGAAAACAATCCTTGTCAATAATTACATTTCATGGCTTGTTAGTGCTTTAACTCTGCTATGTCAAGTCATTCTCATATCCTAGATTTTTTTTTCCATTCTAAGGATATCATCTAAATACTTTGAAGTGTAAAACGGATGGGTAATTCTCAATCCTTCACTTTTTTCTCTTCTCTTTCCTTCCAAGTATTTAATTAAACCAAATAGTGCACGATAAATACACACAGGTGTAAAGGGTAACAAGCAAAATGGATAACTGCTGGTTTCTTTTGTCATTTGCATCTAATTGCTAATAAGGAGCAATTAAAAACCGAGAATGCAGCTGTTTAAGACTTAAATAAGCAATAAGGGTTCAAAATCTTAATGAGGGAGATAACTAAAATGAAGCACAAGTGTTTATAGAGCAATAAGTGCTTCTTATTAAGCAATTTAGTTGGAACAAAAACCTGCAGCCACTGCGGCCCTCCAGGAATGACTTTGCCCACCCCTGGACCCTCTTTTATAGCACTTTCTTATTGAGTATGTCCCTTAATCCCTTTCTAGCAGAGGAGACACTCATTTCCACAGCTTGGTTTTGCTGCAGAAATGCATGCCCCCTGTCTTCTTCTAGCAAAATGAATACTGGAATTATAAAATTGTCCAACATGTATTTAAAAAGATTGAAGGAAGTCTTCTATATCACTTTAATGTCTACTGTGTCCCCATGTCTCATCCACTGGTGGGGGCCCTCATTTCCTCAGTGGAGCCTTTGCCATAGAAATGTGTTCCGCCTGAATACTGCTTACAGTATAAATACCAAACAGTTAAAATTGTTGAGCATGTATTTGAATTTTATATCACTTTCATGTCTACTGTGGTGGTCCATACCTTCCACTGGAGGGGACACTCATTTCTATGGCTGGAGCAGAGCTTTACAAATGTGAGCCCCCTATCTGCTGGTTTTAAAATGAACACTGGAATTGCAGAATTGTTCAAAATCTCTTTTAAATGTTCACAGGTACTCTTTAGTATTGCTTACCTTTCCATTGTGACCCTGTCAGCTGGTAAAGATACTCATTTTAATGGCTGGGGCTTAGAATTCTATTTCTGTTCTGAAAAAATAGGCTACAATATTGAACATTTTTAATTTAAAAAAAAAAAAAAAACTCAAGCGCTTCCATTGGCTTTTTGAACTATGTCTATGAAAATTGCGTTGAGTAGCAATATAAAGATATATAAATCTAAGATATTATTATTATTATTATTATTATTAATAATGTCAGATTTTCTTCCAAGATATGTGCCACTCTAGGTTACCAAAGAAATCAAACTGATTAGGAAATTTTGTGATCAGTTTGTTTAAAGTATGTTAAGCAAAATATAACTTTTCATCTAATTTGGAGGATACAGTATACACTGAAAATATACATTTAAATTGTAACCGCTGACAATTACTTACCCATGTGCTTGCGTTTTCCATAAAACAGCTTCAATGTGTGCACAAAGTAGAAAATAAAACACACAAATTCTGACATCAACATGATTGTTGAAGGAAAAACATGTTAGAATCTGTTCTACGGAGTTTTCATAAATTAATCATTATACCTGTTGAGGTTTCTTGATAAATTTTGTAATCAGCTTTTTAAAATAATTTTTTGATTTTTATTGCCACTTCACAGATCATCAATCTCTAACTTGGTCACTGTCAGAGCAACACTTTTCCCTTTTTTTCTGTGTCCATTAAGACATTTTCTGGGTTTCCCTACCAATCTGAAAGAGTTGGCATCAGGTTAGGCGGCACTTTTAAACTGTAGTATATGAGCGAGTGTCAGTGTGGCAAGCACTAGACCGACATTTCTTCAGTCTCATTTTTTTGTCTTCTGGTCCATGCCTGTGAATCTCTTTTTCAAACGGGTGGCATAGTTAGAGAACAGGTAGTACCAATTTTCGAGGCTATTTAAAACAAGCTACTAAAAGATATTTGTGTATATGTGTTGTAGTGTCCCATGTTGTAAGTGTTAGATCCATTGAGGAAGTCAAATTAAATAAAGAAAATGTACATTTTGGAGGTTTGTTTGAAGTGTTTTACATTGCACCATATTATTAATTGCTGTGTGAATATAATTTTTAAAGGGGATGACCTTTGCTAGGTCAAAATGGACAAGCAGGGCAACAGGAGGAATTTAATTTGTCGAGGTTAAGAGACAATGGATACTTGTAAGGAAGTTCATACCTTTGCTATTTGTACACATTCTGGAATTTATAAAACTGCTGATATTATTTCATAAAGATGTTACTGGCCTGATGTTTATGTTGACATTAAAATGGCTAAGTTTTCTGATAATTATAATCATTATTTTTTTAATTAAAAGACTATAATTGTCAAAACAGATTCAATAAAATGTTTAATATCTCAGTTGTTGTTTGTCATACTCTTTAATTGACTTGTCATACCAATATGTATGATTGGATATTTGGTACATCATTTGATGAGAGATAGAGAGATACAGTGCATCCGGAAAGTATTCACGGCGCATCACTTTTTTCACATTTTGTTATGTTACAGCCTTATTCCAAAATGGATTAAATTCATTTTTTTCCTCAGAATTCTACACACAACACCCCATAATGACAATGTGAAAAAAGTTTACTTGAGGTTTTTGCAAATTTATTAAAAAAAAACAAACTGAGAAATCACATGTACATAAGTATAAAAAGTGATGCGCTGTGAGTACTTTCCAGATGCACTGTAGATAGACAGATAACACTATTTGTCCTCCAATGGAAAATTTCCTCTTTTTTTAACAGAGGCTGAATGAATAAATAAATTAATATTATTATATAATAAAAAACAACAACAACAGCAGCAGTGAATTCAATAACAATTTTAGCTGTCTAATGTTCATTTTGCAAGCAACAGTTGGGACTCGCAATTCTGAGGTAAAAGCTCAGCTGTAGAAGTTAGTGTCCCATTGAGTGGAGAGGACGATGGGGCACAGTAGACTTGAAAGTGATATAGAAGACTTTCATCAATCTTTTACCATGGATTTCAGATAATATTACTTATCCACCAGTCATTTTGAAAGCAGCGGACAGGGTTACAGTTACATCTTGCCTGAAGAAGGGGCCTGAGTTGCCTCGAAAGCTTGCATATTGCAATCTTTTTAGTTAGCCAATAAAAGGTGTCATTTTACTTGACTTCTCACTAAAATCAGTTTTGCATAATTTTACCTCTCTGGTGTTCATTTTGTAATCAGCAGTCAGAGAGCACACAATTTTACAGCTCTGCAGCAGCCATGAAAATGAGCGTCCCCACCAGTTGACATATGTTTTCATTCCAATAGTTTTAACCACTCATCTGGCAGAGATGAAATTTGAGTTCAACAACAAAGTCTTTCCCATGGATTTTTTTTCCTTTTTTTTATCCCCAGGAACAACCACCTGTGTAAATGTTTAAGAGCAAGCTATCACTTATAGCATGACAATGGATTGCTGCATTTATTTTAACAAGTTGTCTTTTAAATGTGTTATTGGGGGTCGAGTAATGTATTATTATTACTGATATTTTACTAAATCTTACTTTCTATGTTTCTTTGTTGATGAGCCCCCAGTGAAGATTTTTTGGTAACAAAACATATAGTAAACACGCCAAAACAACTGAAGACTGGTATTTTTCAATACGACTCTAGCAAAGTTTACTGTCCGCCATCAATCACAGAGCACCCCGGTAAAACGTCAATAACATTTAATATACCTGCAAACATCAGGACATCGCTGCGCGTGCATGTTTACTGACAGGCATGCCAGCATTTTGCATGGAGCATGCGTTAAAACACAAGACAAGTGGCGCGCAAAGGCATGCGAACATGAGGAGTTCCACAACAATCACATATTGGTGCACCTAAGAGAAGGGACACTGAATTCTACGAGGCACAGATTTTTGAGTACCTGTTCAAATATATGCTCATTGGTTTAGATCAGCAATTTTTAATGGTTCTCAGGTGTGCCGTAAGATTTCTATGAAGAAATATGACACAAAAGTCTACGACAGATTCTGTACCATTTTATATGATATATCATTTTAATTATATATATATATAATATATATACAGTGATCCCTCGCTATATCGCGCTTCGCCTTTCGCGGCTTCACTCCATCGCGGATTTTATATGTAAGCATATTTAAATATATATCGCGGATTTTTTGCTGGTTCGCGGATTTCTGCGGACAATGGGTCTTTTAATTTCTGGTACATGCTTCCTCAGTTGGTTTGCCCAGTTGATTTCATACAAGGGACGCTATTGGCAGATGGCTGAGAAGCTACCCAACTTACTTTTCTCTCTCTTGCGCTAACTTTCTCTGATCCTGACGTATGGGGATTGAGCAGGGCGGCTGTTCACACACCTAGACGATACGGACGCTCGTCTAAAAATGCTGAAAGATTATCTTCACGTTGCTATCTTTTGTGCAGCTGCTTCCTGAAACGACATGCTGCACGGTACTTCGCATACTTAAAAGCTCGAAGGGCACGTATTGATTTTTGACTGATAAACAAACTCTGTCTCTCTCTATCTCTCTCTCTCTCTCCCTGCTCCTGACGAAGGGGGTGTGAGCTGCCGCCTTCAACAGCTTTGTGCCGCGGTGCTTCGCATACTTAAAAGCCAAACAGCCCTATTGATTTGTTTGCTAGAGATTGTTTTCTCTATCTATGTGACATTCTGTGCTCCTGACACGCACTCCTTTGAAGAGGAAGATATGTTTGCATTCTTTTAATTGTGAGACAGAACTGTCATCTCTGTCTTGTCATGGAGCACAGTTTAAACTTTTGAAAAAGAGACAAATGTTTGTTTGCAGTGTTTGAATAACGTTCCTGTCTCTCTACAACCTCCTGTGTTTCTGCGCAAATCTGTGACCCAAGCATGACAATATAAAAATAACCATATAAACATATGGTTTCTACTTCGCGGATTTTCTTATTTCGCGGGTGGCTCTGGAATGCAACCCCCGCGATGGAGGAGGGATTACTGTATATATAGTATATACACACACACACACACACTATATGTTAACTATAAAGCAATACATGTATAATTACGTGCATTTTAACCAGTTTAAATGTCTCAACTTGTTAAAAATGTGTATACTAAATATTATTTCATATAATCAATTTATATGAACCTTTACTTCAATAATCTACACATTGTTTGTATTGCGTGTGCACCGTGCTATATAATTATTTCAATGACACGTGTTATTGTCAAGCACATACCCCACTACACATCGGCTAGAGTTGATCACACATTATTATTATTCCTTATATTTATACAGCGTCTTTCTTATACTACTCAAAGCAATTTGTAAAAAGATAAATAAATACAAAATAAAGACAGAAAGGAAGTGCAAACCCGCGACCATTAAACTGTGAAGCAGCAATCTTAACCCTGTACCACCTACTTTCCTGTTAAAAATGGCGCATTATAATTTTGAGCACTACTTTTTTATTTTAAACTGAAATAAATAAATAATATCAAAAAGGTTTTTAAAAAATGTCACTGATTCAAAGACGGTTATTACTATTATTATTTTTTGCAAGTCAATCAAAAATGATGCCTTTTTTTGTCAGATCGACAAAAAAAATTTTTTTGGGAGTGCCACAGAATTTTACTTATTACTTTATTTGTGCCATGAGATGAAAAAGGTTGAAAATTGCTGGTTTAGATATACTGTATATACACTGGTTCGGATATATATAAATCCGTTAGTATAGACCAGTTTAGATATATATATATATAAGTCGGTTCAGATATAAATACACACTGGTTTAGATATATATAAATCCGTTTGGATATATATAAATCAGTTCAGATGTGCCAGTTTACATATTCTGTTCTTGTTTCAGCGCGTGCATGTGCCAGTGCTTACACCTAAAAAAAGATCATCCTGTCAAAATAAGATTCTTTCTCCTTCTTGACGTAAATCATCTTTAAATGAAATGCTGCCAATAAAGAATAATGGAAGTCACCTCGTTGCTTTCTATAAATGATGAACTAACATTTTATGAGTTGAAAAAATGATCGCCCCTGACAGATACACTTAATCAGTAGTATGTGGAATCCATGATTTGCGAGTTTGAGTGTGTGTGCACGTGTACGTAAGCGTGTATGTGGTTTTGTCAGTTTTAGTATAAAAAAAAAAACAGTTAAACATCCGTTATTTGTGCAGCAGGAATATTATGATCATTCTGATCCCTGATCAACATTCAGAAGAAACACCACACTCCCGTGTTTTCCTCCATAACATCCTTATAGCGAACAGGACTAATGTCCCTGTTGAAGCAGATCACCCTTTAATGAAATGCTGCCAATACAGAATTACAGAAATCATCGGGCGGCTTTCGGTCAATGATAAACAAACGTTTCATGAGGTGAAAAAATGGGAGTTACTGCGGTTGCTTTCAATGTTTTCCGGTAACTCAGGTTTTGAGAAGAATCTAATGGTTGGGACAAGAGAGAGCGAGTTAGGCGGGTGCATTGAGGCGGGGCTGCACGGGATGGAGAGGGTATCTGTGCGAGTGCTTTAAATAATGAAAGGAAAAAAAAGTGCTTTGAAATCGAGGATGCCCAACAAAGAAGGCTTATGAAACAAAACGCAACAGACAGGCATATGCTACTTGTATAAAATATTGTAGCAACCTCCACGTCAGGCTCGAAAAGAGAAGAAGTGAAAACATACAGATGTAGTAAAGTCTCACCAAAAAGTTTTTACTTGAACAATCAAGAAAAAGAACGCAGACCTTGTAATCCCAAACACACCCCCTTTTAAGCACCCTCTCTAACCCCTTCTCCCATCCCGGGTCCTGCTCCCTAATTACCGCCTCAATCAATACCCTCCGCTCTCCCTCAATCGGACCTAACAGTTTGTCAAAAAAAAAAAAAAAAAAAGGGCTTCAACCTGGCTGGGACGCTACGATATGTACAATAATGCTGTTCGCGTATGGGGATGCGAATGTACAATTTAAACATATTTTTATTTTCATGGGAATTGTTACTTATACATAATAGAATTATTTTACATTACAGCAAATAACCATATTAAAAATATTAAAACGTAATAATTTGATAGTAAATTGTTTCATGTTGCATTAGAGTTATTCGTTGAGTAATACGATTTTGCTCTGTTTGGCTTTGAAATTAACACGCAAATACTTTTTAAACTTACACTTTTACGGTAAAACTTCAGTAAAAACAATTTTTTGAATTAAAATTTCATAAACATTGTATTGAATTATGATTCTGTGTTTGTACTTTCATCGTGACAATGCAACATATGCCCGTGACTGAATTTCATTTCTTTCTCTCTATTTAATAAAATGACTTTTTAGAATGTTTGGCTCTGAGATTTGTTAATTGTCTATGCAAAAGCTATTCTAACGGGAAGCTGTTAACATTTTAATATGAATGGCATATCAAGATCTCCTTTGTTTTGTAATGTTATCCGCGGAAGATGTACTACATTACCTTTCTTGGCTACATCCTTCTTTCAATAGTAATTCGTGCGGTAGAAGACCGGACGGTGTTAGCGGTTGTAGATATTCCTCAGGATATTGTAAGTTGATGTTTTCATGTTCTGCACCAGGGGTGCCCAACTCCAGTTCTGGAGGGCCGCAGTGGCTTCAGGTTTTCACAGAAGTGAAATGTGAAGTGAGTGAGCCAACAGAAGACCAACTAAGTCAGAGCCTCAAACTACAAAGCAATTTCACTCCAACCAGAGTCTTGTCGTTAATTAGACCCTTTCTTTAATTCCACGGCTTGTTGCTGCTCTCATTGTGCAATACAGTAATCCCTCCTCCATCGCGGGGGTTGCGTTCCAGAGCCACCCGCGAAATAAGAAAATCCGTGAAGTAGAAACCATATGTTTATATGGTTATTTTTATATTGTCATGCTTGGGTCACAGATTTGCGCAGAAACACAGGAGGTTGTAGAGAGACAGGAACGTTATTCAAACACTGCAAACAAGCATTTGTCTCTTTTTCAAAAGTTTAAACTGTGCTCCATGACAAGACAGAGATGACAGTTCCATCTCACAATTAAAAGAATGCAAACATATCTTCCTCTTCAAAGGAGTGCGCATCAGGAGCAGATAATGTCACATAGATAGAGAAAAGCAAACAAATCAATAGGGCTGTTTGGCTTTTAAGTATGCGAAGCACCGCCGGTACAAAGTTGTTGAAGGCGGCAGCTCACACCCCCTCCGTCAGGAGCAGGGAGAGAGAGAGAGAGAGAGAGAGACAGAGAAAAACAAACAGTCAAAAATCAATACGTGCCCTTCGAGCTTTTAAGTATGCGAAGCACCGTGCAGCATGTCGCTTCACGAAGCAGCTGTACAGAAGGTAGCAACGTGAAGATAATCTTTCAGCATTTTTAGACGAGCGTCCGTATCGTCTAGGTGTGCGAGCAGCCCCCCTGCTCACACCCCCTACGTCAGGATCAGAGAAAGTCAGCGCAAGAGAGAGAGAGAGAGAGAGAGAGAGAGAGAAAAGTAAGTTGGGTAGCTTCTCAGCCATCTGCCAATAGCGTCCCTTGTATACAATCAACTGGGCAAACCAACTGAGGAAGCATGTACCAGAAATTAAAAGACCCATTGTCCTCAGAAATCCGCGAACCAGCAAAAAATCCGCGATATATATTTAAATAAGCTTACATATAAAATCCGTGATTGAGTGAAGCCGCGAAAGGCGAAGCGCGATATAGCGAGGGATCACTGTAGTAGACATTTCCGAAATTGTGGATTTTCTCTTTTCTAAGAGCAGGTCAGTATTCCTGTGACCTTCACCTTTCTTTATTTTCAGATATTGTATGATGGTCACAGTTTGCTGGTCCTGTTTTTGCTCATTTTATATCTCATTATTGTTTGGCTGCTAATTAAAGAAAAAGAAACAATTGTGGGGTCTGAGTCTTCAAGAGAAAGTCAAATAAAATGAATTCAAAAGAAATTAATTAGCAGCAAAATCAGGTCACTAATTAAGAAAAGGGTTAGAATGAACACCTGCAGCCACTGTGGTCCTCCAGAACTGGAGTTGGGCACCCCTGTTCTACATAATCACCACCAAATGTTTCAGCAAAGTCTATTGATACGCATTTAACCAATTTGCGGTGTAACCGATCATCATTTTTGGCATTAATTCGTTAGACTTCATCGTTTCTCGGTGCTATGATTGCCTGTGTACTCTTTTTCTGTTGATAACCCTTCCTGATGAAATTCTTCAATAAGATTCAGACATAATACGTTTTCTTTAATTGGGAACTTAAAGTGAGGAAAATGTTAAAATTTATAAGAGCCGAGAGAGGAGGAATGGTGTTGTACAAAATCATTCACATGAATGAGAGGTGAGAGTACCGAGTGCTTGGTTGAATGTGGTTAAGAGGAGGGTGGGACTTGGAAAAAAAATCTCTTCAAGAAAAGTCTCATCACAGGATTTTTTATAATATGATATATAGATATATGTACATATAAATAGATATAGATATACTGAATATATATATATATATATATATATATATATATATATATATATATATATATATATATATATATATATATATATATATACACACACATAGATATAAATATATACATATATAGATATACATATACTGTACATACACACACTTTTTTCAAAACACTGGAATGGAATTGTCATCTTTGTTTATTCATAATAATGCATCTCATGGTAACACATATCCTTTAGTTGCAGTCATCCTTCCTGTCATACTATACTTTAGAGCCCATTGCTGGCTTCATTATAAACAAAAACACAATACTTGCTTTAAAATAGGAGTATTTGAAAGAAACATGAAAAACAGAAGACAATGAATATTCAACAAGAGTACTGTATATTACAATGGAGTTTGTTAGAATTTCCACTTATTTCAGCACTTACTAAATGTAGCCACTCTGTATCTGGAACCAGGGGAATAATCTTAATAGCAATCTGTTAACAAAAGAAAGGATGACATAACAAATACATAAGTAGAGAAAGGAATTTAACTTTACACTATTTCAATAGAACTGATTAGGGGCCACCAAATTAAAAGTGAAATGCTATTCAACATCCATAAACATTCTCAGCTATCATACTTGGCCATAATACTCACCGAGTGATAACTCATCGTTCTGTCATTTAGTCCGATTAACTCTGCATTTGCTATTTTACTACCAGCGCTCCCTTACTGTTGTCTTTTGTATTCACTTTTTCTATCTGTCAATCTAACATTTGTAACTTAAAAAAGGAATGAGCAGGTTAACCAAGTTTATAAGTAGAGTTAGAAGAAACTACAACATTTTTGTTTAATTCAGGACAAGCAGATACAGATGAGCTGGATGCCAAAGGATAACAATTGTGTTAAGAAGAATGATGTAGAGCAGGGAAATGAGTACCCCAAGAGCCTCCATAATATATACCATTCCTTTATCAAAACAGCTAGAGAAGCTTTCCTGGTAATTCGGTAATGTCATGGAATTTCATTTAAAATAATCAATTTTTTAGTTACTACAAACCACTAATAGTGTGACTAAAGTACAGCAAAAACTGAAATGTAAAAATTAATCTTAAATGGTATTGTGGTATATTAAGATTAATATTTTAGAACTTTTTAAAATAATCAACTCATTAGTGTTCATCCAGCGAAGTGGAATTTTGTAATAAGATACCAAATGCACAGGTAATCAGACTGACAGATGTGCATATGCTAACGAAACTGTAGCAATGGCCACTTTCAAAAGCCAGAAAAACTGTTTCTAAAATAAAAACATTAAACTGTGAATAGTGTCAAAAGGAAAAATTACCAGAAGTCATAAACCAAAAGACGTTCATTCTCTAAAACATAAATGCTAAACTGATAACCGAGATTAAAAATTAAATTATTTATTATTGGAAGCACACATACTGAGGATATTTAAAGTTAGAAGCTGTACTCTTTGGCATTGTAGTGAGTGAGGTTTTTTTTCAGCATCAGTGACATGGCCCTTTTGGAAGTCAAGCTCCTAGCAATTGTGCATCAGTCCTCAAAACATAGCCATTAAATGCTGGGAGCATGCAAAAAAAAAAATAATAATAATAATAATTCAGCTCAGTTCCAGTAGGTCATTACTGTTTAATTCATTACATTTAGGAATGATCTTATACAGATTTGATGGGGAGTCTCATCTTACTTTTTATATTTACTGGTAATCTCTCTTTGGCTTTTAAATCTTCACAGTGCTTTGGAAGATTTTTTTTCTCCACCCTTCCTTTGTTGAACACTTGTTCAGCTTGACTTATACAGTCATGCATGTATATACTGTATTCCTATTATCTGTACATTTGCCACTAACTCATCTTTACATCCCTTTCAATTGTTTATAGTTCTTTGGCTCCTATTGAAGACTCTATGTGACCGCCCATGTGTCTGCCCATTGTTTAAATCTATATACTATTGTCTATTACCTATTTTATCTGTGTGTATTTTTATTATTTATTATATGGTAGACAACTTTACCCAAGGGCAGTTACAAGTATTGGAAACTTTATAGTTGCTTATTGTTTTAAAAATGGAGAGTTGGGAATTCTGGTAAATTGATCCAGGTGACATGAAATTCCCATTATTCAGTTCCAAATTAGCACAGATTTTATGAAGCTGAAGGAACAGCTCAGGATGAGATGGAGATTAGTGACCATCATACACTATGTGCCAAAATAACAAAAATAAAAATTTACAAATCATTGCTTACTTAAGATGCGTGATTAGCTTTTAAGTCAAAAGATTTATTTAGGCTAATGTGTACTTTATATATAACGTCAGCCTAATTTTTTTTTTGACCGATTGACTGCAAGTTCCTTCACTTTTGGAGAGGTTTGCTGCTGGTCTAGATTTTCTTCTTATCACTCATTCTGCCCAGATGCTCCCCTGGTTATAATGTCATACTGGAAGTATAATAATGGTGTATGAATGAAAATCATCATTGTTTCATTTTTCAGTGTTACCTTAGTCGACATTAATGTTCACCACCATTATGACTACTTTCAAAAGAGTTTCATGCTTACGGCTACAGTGTTGAAAGTTTATAGTATTCTACAAAAAAAGGACAGTCAGGAGTATTGTATAGTAGGTATTTTTCTGATCAATCTTATGGTTATTATTTTTCTGTACATAATTCTAAGGTGGCTGCCATTCATGGATCCCTGGGTAAGACATGCAGACAGCAGCTGAAGACAGCCACTACAGGCTATGCACTGGTTCTTCTTTATAGAAAAATGTCCTATGTAACACCTATACCATGAGACCTTAAAAATATGCACATGAAGGTAAGTTTTGTAAACCTTTTTATTAACATTTATTATGTAGTAGCATACCTGAATACATGACAGATGATTAATTCTCAGACTTCTGTAGTACAGCACTAAATTCAGAAGTTAATAAAATTCACTTACATTCAGGTTGTCAGATTTCCTCATAGCGATTCTTACTTGGCCATTACCTCCTTCACCAAGAACACGACCAAAACTGTATTTCTCAAATATTGGTTCAAAATCTGGAAGACAGATTGACAATGATTGGAATGGTCTGAAAACAACTGATTAAATGCATTCAGTGCTCTTAAATTTAGAAATACCTGGATGATTTTTCATTTCAGAAAGAAGAGGGAATTTGGAGGGTTTTCTACTTGAATTATCTTTCACCATTTTAGCCACATCATTCTTTTTGTTCTTTAAAAAAATGATAATTGTTAATGTAAATATCAGTATAATTGACATCGAAACTTAATGTAAACAATACAATGCATTGCAAGTTAAATACTGTTACTTGATTCAAAAAGTCAGATAAAATTGAAACAAATGGGGGCACTAATTTTAAACAATGTCCAGCAACCTAAACAATTACAATGCTTGCTTGATCTTTATAAAAATGTGAACATAAATATTTTCCAGAACATCCATCCATCCATTATCCAACCCGCTGAATCCGAACACAGGGTCACGGGGGTCTGCTGGAGCCAATCCCAGCCAACACAGGGCACAAGGCAGAAACCGATCCCGAGCAGGGTGCCAACCCACTGCAGATTTTCCAGAACAGTACAAAGAAAAACTACCTACCATACAAAACTCCTTTTCTCAATTATAAATATGTAAAAACTGAGAAAATCATGGATAAATTAGTATTGTTAATTTAGGAATAAGAAACTGTTTTCAAAGCATGCTGCAATAAGCAAGGATACTGGGACAGTAGTTTCCTCAGGCTGAAGTGGCATATGTTTAGATCAGCAAAATAAAACTCTCTACTCAGTGGGCTACCTGGATAGCACAAGGAAGAATATTTTGATCCAGTAAGGGAACCATTTTATGATGGGCATGGCAAAAGCCACATGGGTAGGTAATTAAAATGGAGCAAAATGTATCAGACATTTTACAAGATAACTGAAACAATTCCCCAATCTAATACCAAAGAAGGCTGAAATCCAGAAAGGGCAAACTGGAGACAGGCATGGTATAAACATTTTATACTAGTTAACCAGGGGCTAAACAATTAAAGTGAATCATCATACCATTTCCTGACACAAAAAAACAAACAAACACAAAAAAACCACCTATTCAGTAATAAGACAATGTAGCTTCAGTGGCATGATACTGCAAGTCTACGGTCATTGAACTTGGAGTGAATTTCCATAAAGCATTACAAACATGAGATAAACTTTAATTTTCACTGACTTTCCAAAAACGTTACACACAAGGGTGTCTTCTCTTTGTACCTGCACAGAAAAAATGCTTAAACCATCTGTCTATAAACCAAAAGGTGATAAAATATTAAACAAATTATAGTGGAACCTTAAAAACATTTAAGGTATATACCCTTTATAAAAGATGCTGTCAATTCCAGAACTGGCTTCTTTCATGCGCCCCCTACTGCTCAAGGTTTCAACAAAGGTGTGCTAAATAAAATTTTCTAAGATAATGGGAGATTGATTAAGATTAAATAAGGGTTTCTGTAGCTTTTCAGTAAACATCAGAGCATTTGTAAAATTGTGACAAGACCAGGCCATTCAGACCAATACAGCTTGCCAATCATATCAACCAAATTCCTCCAAAATAACATCAAGTTAAATTTTGAATGACCCTAAAGCCCTACTGTCTACCACAGTACTTGGTAACCTATTCCATGTGTCTATAGTTTTCTGAAGGAAAAGTTAAACTTCCTAAACTTTATGCCAATGTTACCCTTAAGAATGTTCCAACTGTGTGGCTGTGTTCTTGTTAATCTCATTTTAAGGTAACAGCCTGGATCCACTGTAGTAATCCCTTCATAATTTTAAACACTTTAATCATATCAACTCTTAATAAGTATTTGTATAAACCAAATTTTTAATCTTTCCTCATATCTGAAACCCTGCATACTAGAATCAGTATAGTCATTCTCCTCTGGTCTTTTTCTAGCACTGCTATGACTTTTTCTTTTTTTTTTTTTTTTTTTATATAAAAATCGGCAAAACTACACACAACCTTACAATTTCTGTTGTTGTCATGTGCTGCTCAGTCTCCTCCTTAGTAATTCCTTCCATTAATTTACCTGTGATGCACATTAAGCTTACTGGCTTGTACTTATATCAGCTCAATTACCCTTTTCATATAATGGAACAATATTTGCCATTTCCCACTCCTTAGGAAATTCCCTAGTGCCTAGTGACTTCCTAAAAGTATGTGTCATGGCTTTATATATACAGTCTACTCACTAACGTGCTTAAGCAGTCAAAGATACCGTAAATGTTATCTGGTCCTGGTGGTGTTAGATTTCACTACTTTTCCTTCAAAAATTTCCAAATCAATAAGTACTGTATGTCTTTAACAGTCTCTATAACTGCTGAGAGATTAGCAACTTAAAAAAACAAAAGTTTTTAAATCTGTTCCAGTGCTCCTTGACTGTTTCTGCACTTAAAAGCTTATCTATATTTTTCCTTTTTGACTTCTACTTTTAAAAAAATTGTCCTGCCCAAGTTAAACTTAACATATTTAGCCTCTGCATCTGCGCTCACCCAAAATACTGCGAGTTGTACTTTAAACCAAAGACAATTTTTTCAATGTATACATGTGTAATGCTATAAAAAAAATCAAATTTAATTTGTTCAATGCTGATGTAAAATTGCTACAAATGACGATGTTGAATTGGCAGAAAAGTCTAAAATTATAACTGGCTCAATCATAAAATGGACTTTAATAAATGTCCTCCATCTCATGTCATTTTTTTTTTTTTTTTTTTTTTTTAAACTCTTCAGAGGACTCCAGACCAGAGTCGCAAGGGATGCTAGAGCCTATCTCAGCTAGCATAACAAACCGAGGACAGCGTGCCAGTCCATTGCAGTGTGAACACACACACACACATCTATCCACCTCACACAGACATGGGGAACCATGCAAACTCAAAGCAGGGAGTACCCAGAACACAAACTTTGATCTCCTTACTGTTAGGAAGCAGCGCTACCACTTTGTCACCATGCTGCCTCTGCTTACAATGTAACATCACAAAATGATTGGTAATGGTGAGCAAAACAGCTGATTTTCCATCTGCATATAGTTTTTTTGACATTGCCACTAAACTTGGTTTGCAGGAGATTTTGCCACTGTGAAACTCTCTAAAAAAATTGTTTTGGAGTTTAAGCATTTTTGGTGGGGTTTGTAAAAAATAAACATTCCCTTAGGGGTTGACAATAGCATACAACCCTTTTGAAACCGTATATTTCTTAGAAAAGGGTTTAGATGAAAGTGTTTTGGAAATTCAAGATGACTAAACACTACACCTGATGAGACAAAATGATGTATTCTTCAACAAAGGCTGTAATCCAGCAAAACAAAAAAATTGTTAGTTATCCAAATTAGTTCAGTAGAAAACTTTGTACCTGTGGTCTTAGATGAGATCATGCTTTGGCCAGTACAAAAGTTTGTGCACACTGATAAATGTGTTCCCCCATCTGCCACAGCACACTCCTAATGTCTGATGGGAATTATAGTCTCCATGTCACCACTGGTTGGCCTCTCCATTATATTCCCTTTCTCCAGTATACCATATACACAATATTTTAAGTTGGACCAATGGCAACACACATGTAAAATTTTGTGAAAAACAGCCCAGCTATTTTTGTGTGATTGGCAAAAAACAAACAAACAAATAGCTTATGATTTTATGTATTTACAATTAGCCAAAGTACCTGGTGCTGTCCTGGTGACTGCTGCAGCCACAGGACCCTGTGACATCATTCAGAGGCCTATGGCTAGAGGGACTAAAGCGGAAAGTCTTGACACAGGGTGATGTGTGCATATTGTCTGCTGTTGGAGGTCTGCATCCAGATCATTCTTTTTCCTCTATATGAAATATAGTCTATATTTTAAGTTGGACCAACAGCAACACACATGCAAAGTTTCTTGAAAATCAATTCAGCCATTTTGTGCGACAGGTAAACAAGCAGATAATTAAAAAGCTTATAATTTTATTCATATAAATAAAAACCTGAGATACACCTTGCATTTTCCCAGTATTCCTAGCATTCACTTTTCCTGTTGTATGCATGCATAGTGTCAGTGTTGCTCAGAATAGCATTTTGCTCTTTTACTATTATATGCTTGTCCTTAAGCAATACCCTTTTTACCTACTACAATGAAATCACTGTAATTTTCTTTTTCTACATTGTCGCAGCATACACATACATTGTCTATATTATTTCTGTTTTCATCACAATATGCAAGGAGTTTGAGTGTTCTCCTATATTTCTGAGAGGGATACCAAATGCCCTTTTCATAGTTAAGAACACAATGCAATCACAACTTTAATACCTGTACAGCAGTTATTGCCTAATCAACATATGTAATAACTTGGGAGTAAAGAAGTGTCTTTCCCCTCTATGGTAATGTGACTCTGTATTTACAACCAGATGGATAATAAAAAATGCACTGGTGCCAGGGACACATTTTCTCAAGCCAAGCTTTATGTGATGGCAGTGGAAGGCCAGGCAACTGCTGTCATTTCAGATAGCTATTGTTCCTTCCTTGAAGTAGAATGTAGATTTGTTTAATGTGCCCCTGTTCCCCTTTTTTTTTTTTTTTTTTTTTTTAAATCAGATAACCGTGATGGTGTGGGTTGACTCCACACACCCAGTTGCTCTTAAACCTGCCATGGGCTGTAAAGTAACAAAGGGATGAGCCTATCAGACGAGGACATGTACAGCTAAGGCAAGGGGTAGGATCATAAAGGTGCCAAAGTACTTTTATTAAAACCATCAAAAACAACAGCATCCAAATAAATAGTGCAGTGCAAAAAGTGTTCAATAAATAATCCTTTAAAATGAACAGTGTCCATGTGGAGGTTAAAAACAAGTCCATAAATAACCAGAATAAAATGAGATTAAAATCACAGAGACAGTTCAGTCCATAAAATCAACTCAAAAGCCCCAGTGCTTCCCTTCTTACTTGGCATCTCTTTCCCTTGTCCTGTTCAGACCTTGCAGTGGGAGAAGACACCCACTGACAGATGCACTCACTGATAGGTCCTAATCCAATCCTCACACGCACCCAGCCTCCTCCCCATGCCCCCCCGCTGCCAGTCCATTGGCATCCATGGGAGACAACAAATTTCAGGCCGATCCTACTCACAAGCAAGAACTGAGTAGGAGTACATATTCTAAAGCCACTGGTGCCTGCAGCCCTGAGGCTCTCTCTCCCAATCACCTGCCTCACACTCCTCAAAACGCATGCACTTGCTCTCTCTCCCCTCAGTGTCTCTTTCATTCAGTTCCTTCTTACATTTTAACCTCCATTTTCTCTCTCTCTCTCTCACTTTTCCTATTCCTCCCCTCTCTTTCAGCACAGCACATTTTCCAACTTTGCCTCTCCTCAGAAGTCCCACAGTCGGCAGAGACATTAGCAGCTACCATCACTTCCTCAACTGGATCTCTACATGACTGCCTCCTTCGGCGCATCTGCCATGTCACTTCGAGTCAGCTCTCCCTTCTTCCTCACACACAACAACTGGCACTTTCTGAATCCCTTGGGAAATCATCCCAGTTCCCCGCTACCCCGAATTGTTCAGCAAGGGAACCAATTCACCCCTAGAGATGATCACTAGTTATTCCGCAGGCCCCGACCACCTGCCTCGCCACCTCTGTGCAGGCTGATTAGCAACTTCTCAATTGCCTTTCCTTTAATTCTCTATTCAATTCACCTTTAAAAAACAGTCACTGATTACCTGTAAACACTCCTGCTCTTGTGCTCCGCCATTTGCAAGGTTATCCCAGTTAATATTTGGATAATTAAAGTCCCCCGTGATTATAATATCCCCCTATAAAAACTTGTCTTTTAAATATTACTAAAAAATGATGTGTGTTAAAATTACTATCTGCATTGGGTGGTCTATAACACACTCCTAAAACAAGGTCTCTTTCCCTAATGCTTTCCAGGCAAAGCCACATGTCCTCACTTAAGACTTGCATTTAAATTCTTTTTGACATAAACAGCAACCAGACCTTTTCTTTTTGGGATTGGCTCCAGCAGACCCCCGTGACCCTGTGTTCGGATTCAGCGGGTTGGAAAATGGATGGATGGATTACTGCTATAATATCATAATTATGCTGTGCTACATACAACTCCAACTCATTTGCCTCATTTTGATACTTCTAGTATTAATGCAAGATACTTTTAATGTGTTACTCCTTTTACATTTAAACTTTGGGTTATAATTTACATTACTTTGCATGTTTATTTTTACACTATTGTTTGTTCCTCATATAGTCCTAAACCTGGCCTGTCCTAAACTCCCTGCCCTTTATTCCCTAGTTTATGCAATCCTTGACTAACCTACTCATACACCTCCCCACTATATTGGTGCCCCTCTGGTTCAGATGTAACCCATCACATTGGAACACAACTCATCTGTTCCAAAAGAAGTCCTAATGCCCCATAAACCTATACCCTTCTACTACACGTTGAGCCACACATTAAGCATTCTAATCTCCTTAATCTTAACTGGTCTGGTGCCAGCACAGGCAGAACTTCAGAGAAGACTACTTTTTCAGTTCTAGTCCTCAGCCTGGAACCTAACTATTTGAATTTGGATCATAGAACTGATAGACTACCCTTATGTATGTTGTTTGTTCCAACATATACAATGACAACTGGATCCACCCAGCTCTGGCCAAGTGCCTATCCACCCTTCCAGAGAGGTCTCCCACCTTTGCACCCCAAAGGCAACACATCATGTGAAACTCTCTGTCTCTGGAGCAAACCTGTGCTTAAATCCCCATAGACTACTGGCTTCTCCCCTCCAAGCTATCAGCTAAAAAGTCCAACATCCAACAGGACTTGAATTGCACCACCTTCATTATTAAAATTTGATTTAGGATTACTAAAACTGCCATAACTTTTTCTTGTTTTTTTTTTATTTAAAATTAAATGATTTAACTTAAATGATAAAGCTGAAAAAATGTAAGCCAAAGAAATTAGATTATAGAACTGCTACAGCTATTTTACTCCTTCTGGCCCCTTAGGCTCCTGTAATATTCTCCCACTCAACTGCCTGCTGTTTGTCCTTTTTTGTGGACAAGTTTACTTTTCTCTGTCTGTTGTCATAACTTTGCACACCTCTTATTCTTTACTTCAAAGTTCTCCTCTCACACAGTTTGAACTCCTTCATATAAATGAACCGTTACGTGGCTGTCCTCCTTGACTGCTGTATTTCCGAACAGCTAAGAACTGTTTTATCTAAATAAATAAATAAAACGTGCTAAGTGAATATCTGCTGTTAGTTAAAATTTCTGACTGTCTTATCTGCTCCTGCAACCCCTTGTGCCTGATCAGGCATCTCAACGCTGGCCACTTACCTACGCACTGCTGAGCTTTCCCTTTTACCGTGAGCCTTTTTTTTTTTTTAAACTAAGGAATCTCTGCTTCTGTTACTTATTTACTATTTATTGCTATGACGGGGTTATTTCCTTACAAATTTTAATATTAGGTATTGCTGCTTTCTGCCCTGCATCTTTGATGCTAGTTCAAATACAAAAACAAGAACAAGTACACGTGTAAGACTGTTAATTGTTGTTACAGTGTCCGTTAATTATCACACATGCTCCATTGAATGAGAAAAAGAGAAAAAAAAAGAGTCTGTATATGGTTCCTGGTGGGAAGAGGAAAGTGGGGAATGTAATGTTTTTTTTTTTTTTTTCCTGGGGTCTCCCTCTCTGGCTGTTTTCTGAAAGAGTGTGAATAAAACACTAGTGTTTGTTTATATTGGACTTTGTACAATTCTTGCTATTCCCAAATCCAGTTGCCTCAGGCACGCTTACAGTGGTATTTCTTTACTTCAGGAAGGAAGATATAAGGGAAATTAGCAAGCAGAACTGGGTGTCAGAAGTCTTCTTGGACTGAAGGTGCTGCTCTCCCTTACATTGCAGTAAGCTGCCTTAGTTGTGTAGTGTTGGGGGGAGACTATACATAATTGTTTGGTGGATAAGTAAGAGATATACAATCTGCCGTGTACTGAACTGTTTAGAAGAAATAAAAAATGTTCTCATCAAATGATTATAAATTTAAATACAAGCTAGATGATGCTGGTCTACGATGTGTTAAAAGTCGAACTCCCTACGGCTTTCAAGGGAGATAGAGATCCGTGTTTTTTCTGATGGGCTAGGCGATTTAAAATTGCCGTGCGAGCACTATGTGGAGTCAGTGAGGACAGCCTCTCTTATAAGACGACTTTATCAACCCTGCAACCTATGTGCTTGGAGAGCACTGCATTTTTAACATGGGATAATCTTCCTAGAGTCATACAGGCTGATTATGACAGCATGAAAGAGAAACTGCAGGCAGCATTCAGACAGAAGCAGTTTATTTCCTATTTCCAAACATGTGTTAATGTCCAAGTCGGGCAAATGAGAGCTTGGAAGTTTTTGCCACTGAGATTATTAAACTGGTGCTTGAAGTATTTCCAGACTATGACAATAACGCACAGCATGGAGAAAAATTTAGATGCTTTCACGCTGGGTTAGATCCAGCTTTACAAGCAAAGTGCCAAGAGTTGGGTGCTACGAATTTGGATGAAGCACTTGTAATTGACAGACGAAGTGAACAGGCAAGAGAGGCTCTCAAATTTTCAAATTTATCTAATACACCGTTTACAACAGTGCAACACCCAATAATGCTCAGTATGTAAAAATCTTATGTTAATACAGTATCTGAGGAGAACTACCTTCTAAGGGCAGTGGCAGATTTAAAAACAAAACTGGACAATTTACAAACTGAGGAGAGGCAATTAAGAACATCTAGACAGAAGGACTACGCAGTTCAAAGTGAGGATTACAGAAGAAGACCATTCTTCTACATACTACTCTGAAGACCAGAGTAGGTGTGAGTGTTGCATTTGTCCATTAATGCTGCTGCAGGCCACCCATCAGGGTCACCCATATTTAAAAGGGACCACTCCCCAGGTCACCAATCACAGAACTATTTGGACAGGGATTTTCATTCTAGGATGTATGGGAGCCTTCACAGAGATGCCAGGAGTTGGCATACCGGCAGGGAAGAAAGCAGGATTGTTCGATTTCTTTTACCAGGGTATTGAAACCACAGTCCCTCACCTGTGAATACACAGAGGAAGTTGGGGAAACTTCTGTTGACTGGTGTTGTGTCCCGGACTCCAGTTTATATTGCTCGCAGCCAGCTTTCTGTCTCTGAATTACATATAGGACGTGTAGCAAGAAAATATGTGACTCCTTCTCAGGATGTCAAGACCCCCACTGCATTTATTTGGGGTATTGTTAAAGGAATGGTTATAGACGTTCTCAATGACACTAGCTAACATGTTTCAGTCATAAACAATACATTTAAATTGAGTGCACCTGCATTGAGGAAAACATCCCCTGTCTAAAAACTGTCTTTTAGCACACACAGTAAATGGTCAGTTTGAGTACAATTAACTTGGCAGTACACATTGATTCAGGTGGCATGAAGTGGCAGCATGAAGTGCATGTAATACAGTATGTGACGCTACTCAACCCTCAACCCTTGCTATAGGGGTGGAACTTTATTGTCAAACATCATGCAGTTATAGACAAAGTTAAGTGTGAGCTGAAGAAGTGGAATATGTCAACTCCACTCTTATATAAAATATATGGTGCCAGAATGATGTGATGCAACTATTATGTCCAATATTACTGTGCCTCCTCTAAGTGAGAGTATTGTATCAGCCTGTGTGGAGTCACCAGGTTTTTCATCATTCCCTCCTGATAATTACATAGGCTATTTAGAACCCAGTAACAGAGTAAACATGAAGTTGGTGGTGGCACACACAGTTGCATCAGTAAAAAAGGGGGTTGTGATGGCTCACCTTCTTAACCTTACTGAAAGGGATATAACCCTACATCAAGGGTCTTTATTAGGTCAATTTTACAGTACCGCAGAAGAGGATGTTATTTCAATTTTGGCTGATGTGTTTAGTGTGTTTGAGCCTCTGCCTTCTAAAGCTTTGAGCTCTCCTGCTCTTTCCCCAGAGCAGAGGGGGCAATTAGCTGCCCTGTTGAAAGAGTTCAAAGCCATTTTTAGCATGACTCCAAGGAATAGAAGCCACTGTAAATTGATTAAACACCATATTAAAACTGGCAATAATCTTCCTATCAGACAGAGAGCTTCCGAACAATACCTGTTAAATGTCAGCACTAGCTGATTCTGTGTGGTATATCACCCTCAGTTTTTCCAACAGTTATTGCCAGGTAGAGGTTGCAGAAGACGATGGAGAGAAGACGGTATTCAATACAGGATTTAGAGTCATGACCATGGGGCTAACTAATGCACCTGCAACATATCAACACCTAATGGAGCTGGTGTTGCGGGCCTTCCATGGCAGATGTGTGTTGTTTGTTTAGACAATATTTTAATTTAAAGGAAAACTTCTGAAGCTCATTTGGATCATCTAACAGAAGTATTTTCTAGGATTAGACGTGCCAGACTCCAACTTAACCCAAAAAAATGCTACTTTTCTTGCGATCAGGTTTGTTTTCTTGGGACAAGTCATTTCCAAGGAAGGCCCGAGATCTGACTCTAGGAATACTGATTGTGTTAAAACATGACCAGTTCCACAGTCAGGTGTGGAAGTTCGTGTTTTCCTTGGACTTTGCTCCTATTACAGGAGATTTGTTAAAGACTTTGCTCATCATGCTGCTCTTCTGCATCACCTTATGGGGAAAAACATTCTGTTTCAGTGGGTGGTTGAGTGCCAAGCATCCTTTAACTATCTATGCCAGGAGCTGACACAAGAGGCAGTTACTGCTATGCCGGACTTCAGCCTTCCTTTTCTTCTTTATACAGATGCATCACTTAAAGCGGTAGGGGCAGAGCTGGCACAGGCACATAATGCAATGGAAAAAGTAGTTGCTTATGCTAGCCAGACCTTGACTACATCAGAACAGAAATGGTCAACATATGAAAGGAAATTGTGGGCTATAGTATGGGCTGTGTGTCAGTTTAGGCAATATCTTGGCCTGCGGCCATTCACTATTATTACTGACCATAAACCTTTGGTAGGTTTGAGGCATATCCCTATAGGTAATGATCCAACTGGACACCGAAGCCGCTGGGCCTTAGAATTGGATACATATGAATGGACTGTAGTATACAGAGAGGGGCATAGACATGGAAACACTGATTCACTATTATGCAAGCCTTATTCTCCAATGACTGTCACCTCTGGGGAAAATGTGGATGACTGTGGTGTGTATGCAGTGGAGTCCGATACTGACCTTACTAATTTTAAAGACACTCTGCCAGTTTCTTCAAACTATGATTGTGACACTGCTGACACTCCACAAATTCTGCCCCCAGCTGATCCAGCAGGGTCAAATGCATCTGCTGGAATGCCACCAAACCATGATGTGATTGATCTATTATTTCACAATGACAGACATCAGACAATCTCAGAGAACAGATCCAGATATAAGCACTGTGATTAATTGGTTGTCTGGTTGTCAGAAAAGACCTGTGCACTGGGAACTGGTTAGTTCATCATTAACATTTGCTCATCTTTGGGCTGAATATGAACATCTCGCCTTGATCAATGGTATCCTGTATCATACAGTAATGGCCCTGGATATGCAAACACAATGGATCAAAGCAGTTGTCCCCAGTAATTTAGTGACCGGAACTCCTGGAACACCTGCATGATGGTCTACTATCTGGCCACTTTTCTTCCTGTCGAGTGTTTAATCAGGCTCGCAGAGTATGCATAGATATAGGCAACTGGCATAAGCAATGCTATGCCTGTCAAAGATGAAAACCCCCTGTGCCTAAACACTGGGCACCCATGGAGCTGCCTGTGACTTCCAAGGGTAATCGTTATGTACTTGTAGAGAAGGACAATTTTACAAAATTTGTTAATCTTTATGCTCTGCCTGATCAAAAGTTTACTACAGTAGCAAAATGCCTATTTGACCATTATATTTGTGAATATGGAGTACTAGAAATATTACAAACTGACCAGGGGAGGCAGTTTGAGTCTGAATTGCTAAACTATTTTGCCATCATTTGGGTATTAAAAAGACACGTACCTCACCATATAACCCAAGATCAGATGGCATGGTTGAAAGATTCAACAGAACTCTAATAGATCAGTTCTCAAAAATCCTGCTATCTCGCTCTGGTGAATTGGATGATTATTTGTCTCAAGTTGATTTTGCCTACAAACATTACCACACATGTTAGTACTGGATATACTCCAAACTTCCTCACACATGGGCATGAGGCTAGGATGCCTTCAGATGTCTACATTTTCATCCTTGCTCAGAAAACTTTTGTTTGTTTCTGGAGTACTTAGTCAATTGGAGATTGCTTTTAACCTGACTTTACAAAATAGTTTCAAGGCAAGTGCAAGACAAAAGTCTTATCATGACACTAAAACATGTCATGAATAATACAATATAGGTGAACTAGTATACTTGAGCACTCCTACAGAAAGTAAATTAAAACTTGCCCCTCACTTAAGTGGACACTTTCAAATTAAACACCGTTTGGACAGAGGAAATGGTGAAATTGGCACTGTATACCAAATTCACTGCCCATTTGACCCTGATAGTCGCATTCAGACAGTTCACTACAGCATGCTCAGGCCATACATATACTTTGCCTTTGCCTCTTACTGCTAAGGATAGAATGTATCTAATATCTTTACCTAACATTGAATTTCCAGCATCATCTTCTGAGGGAAGTTGGAACTCTGTGGATCCCTCCACTGATTTTGCTAGTCAGAATTATTTTCCTACAACTGATCATTTCTCAGTGACAAATGATTTGGCTGTCCAGGAGACAGGACACTGCTAACAATTTACCAGCTAAACTGCCTGGTAAACAACAAGTCTCTACATATAGCAGAACTATTAAGTTACCTGGCTATTTGAAGGATTTTGTGACCTAAATGTTGCTAAGCATAGCTTGTTCAGAGTTAATTAAACAGGGGCCTAGGGCACCTATTATAATTTGCTGAACTTAGATTGGCACTGTTCATTGTCTTTTTTTATATATTTTTTCTTTCTCTGATAATGTCTTCACAACTAGAATAGCAGTTCATTTTACTTGCAAGTTTATTTCAGCTTAAACAAAAGTGTATGCTTGTTCCATATTTTGTTACTGTCACAGTATTCACTGGGAAAAACAAGGACTCTTTATGAGGGGAGGGGGGAGTAGTGGTGTAAGGCTGCTAATTGTTGTTACAGTGTATATTAATTATCATGCATGCCCCTTTGAAAGAGAAAAAGAGTCCGGATATGGTTCCTGGCGGGAAGAGGAAAGTGGGGGATGCAATTTTTTTTTTTCTGGGGTCTCCCTCTCTAGCTGTTTTCAGAAAGAGTATTAATAAAAATCTAGTGTTTCATTATATTGGACTCTGTACAATTCTTGCTATTCTCAAGTCCAGTTGCCTCAGGCAAGCATACACACGTAACTTTTCTAAGCACACCCTCAAACACCCAGCTACTTTTACTCATGTGCAGGTGGAAAAAAAAAAGTAAAAAACTCTTCTAAAAGGAAAAAAGCTTTAAAAATTCCCACACAGTTCCTTAGCAGTAACCAAAACACAAGTTTATAAGAGCAAAATGTATTTTTTTAAATAACTCTCACAGCAGAGAAAACACAAAAACTCTCCATAATTCTCAGCTACCTCTCTCGTTTGCAAAGTTTTCATCAGCACGTCCTCTCAGCACCTCAGCACATTACTGATGGAGTGTCCATGACGTCACTGGCATCTCTGCAGTCAGAAGCCCTATTGGTGACCTAGTCTGCCATTGTCGTTTGGCTCAACAATTAAAAACAGTGGCAATTCTCCATCAGCGCAATGTTTTGACATAAGTTTGAATCTTGCAGTTCCCGTAAGTGGGACTTGCGCATGGAGCACAGTCAAAGCAAAAATAAAGACTTTAGTAAAACAGTCATGTAGTATTTATCTATAAGTTAATAAACATTCTTAAGAGACATTATGAAATATTTGTGCGGGATACCATGTTTCTTGGTGTGGAGTCTTGTCTATGTAAATTGATGACCATATTTGCCGTAAGGCAGCATGCATATTGTAACATTCCAGCTTCTATTCCACCCCATGTCGAACATGTCAGAGAGGCTGAGAGACGCTTCACGTTAGAGTTTACAAAGCCGACGTGGTCATCACAACAGTACAGTATATACAAAAGAAACTCCTCATTAAACATTTTTAGTATTCAGTGATTTTCAGATCTGTAGCTGATATGCACTGTTGATTTCCAAATGTATCTGACTAAAAGCGTGTGCTACATAACTAATTACAACTGTCTGTCAAACAGAATCAGTGCCATTGACCGTGTTTCCTGCAATTTGTGGGAACCTCAGGATTTCTGTGTTAATGAGACAAAAAAAGTTATAAAGAAACTGAGAATTCATCCAGAGGTGGACATAATAAAAAAAAAAAAAAATCACACAAGTACTGGCAAGATGGAGTAGCTTGAATAAGCACAACTGGACCCAAACTTTCTAAAAAAGCACCCGACTTTGTCAACAACATTTGTTCCTTGTGAATGCATCTCTTCAAATGCTGGCGAGGGATCAGTAAATAAGAAGTCGTCTGGGCTGCAGCACAGCACAATAAATCATTAATGTAAATCGTATTATTAAAAGACTCAGCTTTTCTGCATTCTGAAACCATCTTTCAGTTATGCAATCCCAGCCACTGACACATTTAACATTTCACTGCTCCTTTCCTGTCATGTTACCGAAAGCAGACACCTAGCATCACTTGTCACAAATCACCAACACAGAGTTTCAATCAAGGCTTTGCCATCCTTCCTGCGATACACATAAAATAAGACATTTTCTCTACATACATCCATCCATCCATTTTCCAACCCGCTGAATCCGAACACAGGGTCACGGGAGTCTGCTGGAGTCAATCCCAGCCAACACAGGGCACAAGGCAGGAACCAATCCCGGACAGGGTGCCAACCCACCGCAGTTCTCTACATACATGTTCAATATTAATAGTAATATGGCAATAATGAGAAAAAGCACAAGATGGGAATATTTATGAAAAGAGCCTGGGCATAAGAGTAAAGAGATGTCTTGTCTCCCATTACTCAAGCTCATCTACCTCATACTCATCTATCAGCCACACTGGCATGCATTACACTGGGACCAAATGCAATGGAGAATACTGACAATGTACAATTTTAGAAAGAATAAATCAACTGTATACTGAAACATTCCATTGCCAAACAAAAATAAAAAGCATAACATTTCAGACAATGAGTTTTGTTAATTATAAAAACACACCATACCCAGTAAGCAAGCATCTGTCAATCCGCTGTCTGTTTAGAGGCAGCATGCCACCAGTCAGCAGCTTGTCAGTGGAACAAAATTGGGGAAACAGTAGCAAGCTGAGAAAGTTTTCAGCAAGTGGCCTGCTACTGGCTTGCTGGAGGCTGGCTGCTCGGTAGTTAGGGGCTCATTAGCGGCTCACAGTTGTTAAAACGCTAGTGGTAACTATCCAGCAGGTTAACATCAGTCCTCTGGTGGCTAGCTGACCACTATTGTAGCTGGTGGTCCTGTGTTGGTCCACTGGCAGCATTTAAAGGTAAATAGACAAAATATTAATTGATCACGGGCTGCTTTAATTAGCAGACAAGCAGTCGTTTTGGTAAAGTACTTTGAATAAAAACAAAACATCTATTTAGGACAATATTTTCCTCTATAAGAGGTCGTTAATATATTTTTTGTTTCAATCTGATGTGAACTAGTCAAATTGGGCCAACATATCAGCAAAAATGGGCCATAGAAGATATTAAGTGATGAACAATTTCTGATAAACCAAGCATTAACTACAATTTAAAAATATTGTATTTTAATACACTATATTAAAAACATTCAGTTGCCTGGATCTTACGGATGCATTTATTAATTCTTTGGAAACAACACTTCTAGAACTTGGGCATTTTTACTGAGAGGCAAAATTTTCTACTGACAATCTGAAAGGAGTAGTTTTACAATCACGCTGCTTAGAAGAACCCTAGCTGAGTTTTGAAGCTGGCTGGAAGAGGTTGTATTTCAGACATAAAATTTCACAAAAATTTCATATCAGCTGGTCATCTGTGATATTGTTTTGTGCTAACCAGAAAATCTTATCTTAGACCAAATCAAAAGTACAATGCTGCCCTTTCATCAAGTGATGAAAACGATGACACCCTGCCAGCAGCCCCACAACCGTCAAAATGTAATAAAAGTAAGATGTTTTGTCTGTTTTTCCTGTTAAGCACTAAATGGTTTGCATGTGATACGATTAAATTCTATTTTTTTTTACCTTAATACTGCATAACAAAGACAACATCACAAAATCTGCTGACTTGTCATTTAAAAAATTATTACAATCAGGGGCAGAAAAAATAGTTCTGCCATTATGATAGATGCAACTTTTCTCAGGACAAACATGAAAAGATAAAATAATAGTGTCATCACTTTGGAAATAAGATGTATGCATCTTGGTAACCTTGCTTTCAGCAGTTTCCCACCTGTTCGGCCATAGTCATGGCACTTCTCATATAAACGGTATTTTGTCTTTGCTCAGTATACTCTGTGTGCACCATACACATTCTGTTCATTCATTCAAAAGAAAATGTATACACATGCTGATGTTAGATCAAAATATTTAAATTACACTTTTTTTACAGGACAAAAAGAACAGTACAGCCCCACTTACAGGGCAGCCTCTTTACAACATGCAGATATGTGTAGTACCTGTTTAGAAGGACAGTTTTCATGATTTGGAAATCTGTCAGTTCTGTGGGGTCTATGGCTTGAATTCCAATAAATTTCATATCATTTAATGAACAGACTGATAATGTAGTTAAGTAAACAGTTGCTCTTCCAGTATTGCATTTTGTTTTTCAGGTTTAAGTCATGCTTCATGGACCCCATCACCCAGAACGCCAATTCACCTGAAAGGTAATTCTACAGTGACGCATGCAAGCTCGCCTAGATATTGTAACACTTATGTGCTGTGACTAAATATTCATAAAATTTTATTTGTACAATTCCATAACAAAAACCACATCAGAAAACTACTGCTAACTTGATAATAATAATACATTACATTTATATAGCACTTTTCTCAGTACTCAAAGCGCTATCCACACAGGGAGGAACCGGGAAGCGAACCCACAATCTTCCGTAGTCTCCTTACTGTAAAGCAGTAGCACTACCACTGCACCACCTGTGAGGACATATACTTTGATAATTTCTAATTCAGGACCAGAATCACCAGTGCTACCATGAACACCATGTAAGTAACTTGTGACTTATATAGCCATTCTCAAGACAAAGATTACAAAAAAAAAATAAAATACACTGATGTTTGCATTTGGTAACTTTTCTTTCACCTTACTATAATTATCAATCAAAGTTTGTCATGTTAATTGCTAAGTAATGTAATGTGGATTTAACAAGGTTGGGACCATGGCAAATCTCAGCAGTACCTGCCTGATCAGAATGCACTTGACAATAAGTATTGTTTGCATATAACAAATAGTAGATAGAGTAGCAATCAACTTGTACTTTGATCATTTTTGATACTAGGGGGTTTTGTCCCCTGCTCGCTTCGCTCGCCAACCCCCGTGTTTGGTTTTCCGGATACACAACAAGATTTTTTTTCTTTGAATTTTAGTTATTTCATTAGTTTCACTTTTATTTCAGAACTTTTGTAAAAGCAATATTTGTAATCTTGCAAGTCCCAATATGCTGAATCTTTTTAATGAGGTCAGGATAGGCTTCTCTGTTTGGAATTTCAGCACAGACAAAACGATCTACATCATCAGCAGTTAATAATTTTTTTTACAAAGTAAAAAAGTAAGTAGAGTTCTGCATTGGACTCCTGTCTGTAAAGTCGTGCTATTTTCCTCTCACAGTTCCAAAAGTACATGGGGTTACCAAGGTGATACCCCAGCTTTTGTCTAGGTTTTTGTACAAGGGCTAGACAGAACGTTTTTGACTCCTGGGGTAAATGTAGCTTTTTAAATAAGCATGCAGATAAATATATATACATGAACAAAGTAACCAGTAAATGCATGTGCGGTAAACTCTGTTTTTGAAATTCTCAAGATTCTTTTTGTCACATGCATAGTTATACAGGACAACAGGCAGTGAAATGCATCCTGATCCGCTTATCAAAAACTGTGCAAAGTTAGACGAATATCAGTTAAATTAACAAAAAGTTATAGATTGAAAGATAACAGTATAGTAGAACATAATAAGTAAAATTATGTGAATAAAGTAGAATTAAGTGTTAAGGTGCAATAGTGTAGTAATTATTGTGCAAAACCAAAGTTAGACTGGTGCATAGTTAAATGAGGCAGTTTGTTTGCACTACTGCGATCTTTACTTTCTTTTTTTATATTTTCTAATTTTCCTACTTTCATATCCTTTAACTTTCTCCATGTGTATAGTGCCGTGTTTTTTTTTTTTGAGCCTTTCTAATTTTACTGGTTTCATAGTCTCTAACCTGCTCTGCATGTGTTTAGCGCCAACGTTTGTAAACGTCATTATGAAGTTCCACTTTGTCATTTTACTCATTGTCTTTTAATTCTGAGCCGTACAGTACAATACATAGAACAGAATAAATCCTCAATACAGTATAAAAATAAAAATTCTAGAAGTACGGAGTAGAATTTCACATTAGATGATATCACATAATGTGATTTGGATTTGTTTTAAGTCCTGGAGACCTCATTCATCAAGCTGCCTCCCCCATTTTGCCATTCCACATCTGAAATAGTGCTAATCCGATGAAAGGACCCCTCCATTCCCACGTCCCCATTCATCAGGGATGACTTACCTTAGGCAGGCAATCTACAATTTAAAGAGATTGTTATTTTCTTGTGAATTGTTACATATGCATTATTTTCACTTTTACTTTATAAACTTTTGTAAAAACAATACTTGTTTCTTTATTTTCTGCCCCACGCGAGGTTACATCTCTTTCTTCCCAGATGTATAGTACAGTACTGCTCATGTTGTGAAGGGTGTTGCGGGTGAACGTACGCTAAGGATATGCCTTTGGATCATTTGCTGTCTTTTTGCTGCTTGCTAGCTGCCTCTTCTGCCTGTCGCATGTCGTTGTTTTAAGAGCTGGGAACACATGATGCTTGCCTGCCAAAAGCAATCCAACAACTGCTAGCTTAGAGGTCTGTTGACTTGTTTTAAATGATGGCTCACTGTCTGCTCTCATGTGACCTTGTAAAAGCATACCTGTCTTTTATTTCTGGCCAAGGGCATGGTTGAATTCTTGCAGGATGTATAATGCTGCTCACGTTCGGTTGGGGTAGCTTCTGTCGCAGCTTTCTCCACATGTGTATAGCTTCGTTTTTTTTTTTTTGTTTGTTTTTTTTTGAGCCTCTCATTTCACTGGTTTCACAGTCTCTAACTTGTTCTGCATGTGTTTAGCTTCAACGTTTGTAAACGTCTTTATGAAGTTCTACTTTCTTTTATTCATTGTCTTTTAATTCTGAGCCGGATTGGACGTGCTTTTTTTCAATTCCACTTGTTCCGGGCTGATAATTACTTTCCTTATTTTCTGAATTTGCACCTCGATTAATCTTTTTTGCTCTTTTTTCTGTCCAACGCATTTGAGTCTCTTTTCTCCGCGCCCGATTGTACGTGCTTTTTTTCCATTCCACTTGTTCTGGGCTGATCATCACGTTCCTTATTTTCTAAATTTGCACCTAGATTATTGTTTTTCTTTTTAGCATTTTTTTCTCTCCATCGCTTTTGGGTCTCTTTTCTTTGCACTTTTCTTTCTTCTTCATTTAATCGTTTCTACCCTATTCATTTCATTTCTACCGTATTGACCTTATACACTTTATATGCACTGAGAGCCCTGGAGCTGTGTGTGCTGCATGACTGCCTTTACACTACTGATTTGTTTTTTTTGATATTGCTTGTAAGTAGGGTGTGTCTTGCAAGATTCTTGTTCTATGTTCCCGTGAGACGCACCGTGGCAGGTCTCTTTCGTCTCGCAGGTCTTTAAATTATCTTTCGAGAAGATCACGTATCGTAGACTATCAGGACAGGGGACAGGATTTCTTTTTATAATAGAGAGATGTCCCTTTTTACATTACAGATTACTTCAGAACAATCATGACAGTCATGAGGAAAATGCAGGAGAAGTTTACCAGCAATCTCTCTAACATCATACAGAGACTGGACAATATAAAAAAGACCCTTCAAATTACAAATAATGTATATGTTGATGTGGAGCTTCCTTTTTCTTTTACCCTCGACATCAGGAGTCTATGAAGGATATGGATTCCATGCTCGTTTCAGGACTAGCAGCTTTGAGAGAAATTGGTAATTTCACAATACATTTGTCAAGAGAGTGTATAATACAATTTTGGGTATTTGAACAGCTGTTCTAACACATGCATGTTAATATCTGTTGTTTTCCAACTTGGGCAATATCAGACTATTAAAAGGAGGGAGGACAGTCAAAGAATCAACGAGGCGAATGATTCCCTGCCTAATGACAAATGCTGTTGTCCATTGTGTAACTGGAGAGGTGTGGATGAGAAAATCTATTTCAATGACCACAGCCTAAAAAGTATCATCCACAGCATGTAGGTTTTTACAGCCACAACAAGCATCAATCCTTCTGGATGCCAGAGTCAATGTATTATAAGTCTGTCTTTATTAATGAGCATCATTGAAATAATACACTGAGGCAAATAAGAAATTAACAACAAATATTTGTGTGATGGCAGGGGCAATCGTGAGAAATTCCACCACAAAGGAAGCTAATGAAGAGGAACTGGAGCAAGAGGGGACTCTGTTTCTGAAAGGTACCTCTGACAGAGATGGGGGACGAAAATCGTGATGAATAAATGCAGAAAAACATTTACAATGTAAGCTTTAATTGTTTTCATACTAAACGTTGCTTTATTTGGTCATTGGTCTTTTACTATCCAACATTATCTTTTTTTTTTCTTTCTGCTATCTTTGTACAAGCGATGTTGCATCTAAAGGGAGAAGATTGTAGGAAAAAAGGACATAAACGTGTGCAATATACTATTATCAGTATTATTATTATTGTTGTTCCATATTCTTTGCTCTAATAAAAATATCAAGACTTTTATTAAGTGTGTCACATTTTTCTCTACATGAATTGTGGTCAATTAATGAACTGACAACAATAATTTTTAATATTAAGATAAAATGGAAAGGCATACAGTGGCTGAAGAGTGGGTTTCTGTCAGCAAATGCTTTCCTTCTGCCCAAGTAACAACTGTCAGCCACCAGCTGAAACCACTAGCTGACCGCCAGGGTGCTGCCCAAAAGCTGTTGTGTAAAATTCCAGCAGACCACTGGCGGCAGTCACAAACGGACTGCTTTTTGGCCACTAGCTGTTCACAAGTGGCCCGCTGGACTTCTGCTATCAGGGTAACTACTATATGTGTTGTTATTTTTTTGTTTATTGTGCCGAGATGTAGTGCTGGGCGGTATGACCAAAATTCTATATCACGGTATTTTTCAAAATTATACCAGTTTCACGGTATTGGACGGTATTGTTTTCCCCAATGCATGAGTGGATGTTAACCACATTTTCCACTGCAATTACTGGCTAAGAATAACCTATTGCACTGTCATGAGAATTGTACATTGTACAAAAAAACATTTTAATGTGCACACAAGTATTAATACAGGTTTGCATGGCCCCATAAAGTGACAGTTTTCAAGGGGGTGGCACTAATGAAGAGAAGGAATCACATTGCATGTCAGATGCAGTCAAAATATAGAACCTGTTTATTGAACAATGTTTGCAAACAACTTAAACTAAAATTTTGACAACATATTTTCAACCATCCAAAGAGGCATTTAGACTTAGTAAAATATCCAGAGGTGCTTGTCAAAAGTTGTATTGCATTGAACATGTCTTAGAAAAGGAATAAATAGTAAATATTTTTTGTAAACCAATTACACTTTGTTAATGTTAACAATCTTTGTCCACTGACACATTAAAGTGACTTTTTAAACAACTTTACCATCATTAAACTGCATAATATTTAAACTAATAAATAATAACAATACAGTAATCCCTCGCTATATCGCGCTTCGCCTTTCGAGGCTTCACTCCATCGCGGATTTTATATGTAAGCATATTTAAATATATATCGCGGATTTTTCGCTGCTTCGTGGGTTTCTGCGGACAATGGGTCTTTTAATTTCTGGTACATGCTTCCTCAGTTGCTTTGCCCAGTTGATTTCATACAAGGGACGCTATTGGCAGATGGCTGAGAAGCTACCCAGCTTACTTTTCTCTTTCTCTTGCGCTGACTTTCTCTGATCCTGACGTAGGGGGATTGAGCAGGGGGGCTGTTCGCACACCTAGACGATACGGACGCTCGTCTAAAAATGCTGAAAGATTATCTTCACGTTGCTATCTTTTGTGCAGCTGCTTCCTGAAATGACATGCTGCATGGTGCTTCGCATACTTAAAAGCTCGAAGGGCACGTATTGATTTTGGATTGAAAAACAAACTCTGTCTCTCTCTATCTCTCTCTCTCTCTCTTTGTCTGCTCCTGACGGAGGGGGTGTGAGCTGCCGCCTTCAACAGCTTTGTGCCGCGGTGCTTTGCATACTTAAAAGCCAAACAGCCCTATTGATTTGTTTGCATTTTTTCTCTATCTCTGTGACAGTCACTGCTCCTGACTCGCACTCCTTTGAAGAGGACGATATGTTTGCATTCTTTTAATTGTGAGACGGAACTGTCATCTCTGTCTTGTCATGGAGCACAGTTTAAACTTTTGAAAAAGAGACAAATGTTTGTTTGCAGTGTTTGAATAAAGTTCCTGTCTCTCTACAACCTCCTGTGTTTCTGCGCAAATCTGTGACCCAAGCATGACAATATAAAAATAACCATATAAACATATGGTTTCTACTTCGCGGATTTTCTTATTTCGCGGGTGGCTCTGGAACGCAACCCCCGCGATGGAGGAGGGATTACTGCACACCCCCTCCGTCAGGAGCAGACAAAGAGAGAGAGAGAGATAGAGAGAGACAGAGTTTGTTTTTCAATCCAAAATCAATACGTGCCCTTCGAGCTTTTAAGTATGCGAAGCACCGTGCAGCATGTCGTTTCAGGAAGCAGCTGCACAAAAGATAGCAACGTGAAGATAATCTTTCAGCATTTTTAGACGAGCGTCCGTATCGTCTAGGTGTGCGAACAGCCCCCCTGCTCAATCCCCCTACGTCAGGATCAGAGAAAGTCAGCGCAAGAGAAAGAGAAAAGTAAGCTGGGTAGCTTCTCAGCCATCTGCCAATAGCGTCCCTTGTATGAAATCAACTGGGCAAACCAACTGAGGAAGCATGTACCAGAAATTAAAAGACCCATTGTCCGCAGAAACCCACGAAGCAGCGAAAAATCCGCGATATATATTTAAATATGCTTACATATAAAATCCGCGATGGAGTGAAGCCGCGAAAGGCGAAGCACGATATAGCAAGGGATTACTGTAAAATAAATAATAATGCAACTTCTAGTAATAATACTATTACTTCCAAGACTTCAAGCCTAGGTGCATTACACAGTATTCACCAAATAAAAATAAAATAAAACAAGTGCAACTTGGTGATTACATCTTTACCAACTGAACCATCATTAAGGCAAACTGCATTAATATGGACCTTGCTTCAAGCTAAGCTATATACATAAATAATAAAACTGCAACTTGCATTTATAATGCTATTTGTGGTATAGCCCCACGGAATCATATTAGGGCCACGATGAAGAAAAAAAATGCAGACACAGTGAAGAAAAAAAAAACTATGTCGAGATTAAAGTCGACATTTCCACTTTATTCTCGTAGTTTATTTTGTCATCAATGTAGAATGTCGTAAACTAAACTTCATCCAGAAATCAATGTTTAATTCACTACATTTTCTCAAACTCCGTCATAAGTTATGTAGCACATTAAATGCTTTGTGTTAAGTGTTCCCCGACCCAGTTGTTAATCGCTACGCTCTTCTTACACTGACATCCTCTTGCACTAAGAGGCAGCGATCGCCGCACAGAATATATACACTTCATGATATTCCTGCTCTCTGAAAATATAGAACAGTTATTAAACATGCACGGTAGTGTGGCGGTAGTGCTGCTCCCTCGCAGTAAGGGGTCCCCAGGTGTACGTTCAGTGTAGAGAACTTTATGGTAGGTGTGACAAGGTTCCAAAAAACTGGATGTATGAATGGGTATCGCACAGGTTTAACTTAAATATTGTGTAAATGTTGGGTTCATGATCTGGTGGTCGAAGACACGAACACAGAATTCAATGGATGTTCTTCTGAGTGGGCTTTCTTTATTGCATGCGTGCTGTCTCTTTCTGACGTATTAAACTACCAGTTCCTATCCTTCCTTTTTCTTTCTCCACATAACCAATCGCCACATGATAAACGTCCTTGTGAAATTAAAACTAGTTATAAACTTAGACCACGGAGTGTTCAGGACTTAAAAAAAAAATCTTCGTTATACATGTTTAATTATGCCGTCCATTCAGGGTTGCGCCCATCCCAGCAAGCACTGTATGCAAGGCAGGAGGAAATCCCGAACGTGGCGCCAGCACATCGCAGGGTGAATACGAGCAATACATACACTAGCGGGGTAATATAGCATAACAAAACCAGCCATCCTACATGACTTTGAAAGGAATCTGAAACACGCCAAGTAAACCCACCAGAAAAACATGCAAATTCAAAGCAAGGAACACCCGGGTCCCATTGCTGCAAGGCAGCAGTGCAACCTCCATGCCACCGTGCCCCCACATGATTAATACATGCTTTAATGCATTTCATCATGAAAATTATATCAAGTATTTATCTTAGCATTCTAAATGTTCAGGGAGCAGGAATATCATGAAATTAATGTATTCTGTGTGCTGCCTGAGCCTCCTCTTAGTGCAAGAGGAAGTCAGTTTAACATGGCTCGGGGAACATAACACAAAGTATTTAATGTGCTACATAACTTATGACAGGGTTTTGAGAAAATCTAGTAAATTAAATATTCATTTTAAGATGAAGTTTAGTTTACGATGTTCTACTTTAATAACAAATTACGAGAATAAAGTCAACATGTCGACTTTAATCTCGACAAACAGCGAGAATAAAGTGGGAATGTCGACTTTATTCTCGTCATAAGCGTCGAGATTAAAGTGGAAATGTCGAGAATAAAGTCAACATGTCATCACACTATTACACAGTACCCAGGTACATTACACAGTATTGAAAAAAAATACAACTTGGCTTGCAGTATTATCCAGTAGTATAGAAACAGTATTCACACATTTGAACATAATGGTCCACATCAGACCTTTTAAATCCAAAGTATCTCCAGACAACAGATGTGACTCCTTTATCCAGCAAAAGTTCTTCTGTGTCATCATGTTCAACTATCGTCCGCTACAGCTTCAGTTTCAGAATGTTCTCTGTTCATTTTCACCACGCAATACCTCTACTAACGCATGTACTCCGGTGTATGCTTGTTTAGTGGTGTAGCAGTGAAAAAGAGCCCCTGCGCAACACCTCTTTGGCATGTGTTTAGCGATGTAGCAGTGAAAAAGGTCCCCCTTAAACAGTTTCCCGCTGCGCCACGTTCCGAATGTTGTTTAGGCAATTTAAACCGGTGTTGCAGTATAAGAAAAATCCATATCATAACAAAAATAAAAAATGGTTTTCAGTATGAACTGGTATACCGCCCAGCACTACCGAGGTGTCACCTGTTGCACGTCTGCACTCTGATTTCAACCCAGGTGGAACTCCGTGTGGTGGGTGCGGCAATGCGCTGTAATCAGCACATGCCCCCAACCTCTCTCTCACACCAAACATTACATATATACACTATTAATGAATATGTGTAATATGTTTATAACAATTCAGATTAAATTAAAACACTGTCAAAATATATTAACAAACTGAGAAGCATTTGCCTTTAGGAAATATCAGAAAAAGCTCATGACCTGTCATTTACTCTACACTCTACACTCTACTAAAACTTCTTCTTTCAGTTGCGAGATGATGTCACGAAAAAAAATACAGCACAGTCCACACAAATTCACAAACTCCTTGATCTCTATATATAATCCGCTACCGTGGCTGTTCATTTGTCTGTCCAGGATTTTAAATCGCCTGTAGCTCACAAACTGTTTGACCTATTGACCTGAAATTTGGTACACATATACTACGTGACCTCTACTATCCGCTTTCGGGGTGATGATTGACCTCCAAGGTTATTCCTCTTTTTTTATTTAATTTTATTATAGAATCAACTCTCGGCAGCGGCCAGTAGGGAGGCCATGCGACACATGCGTACAGGCTCCATTCTCATACCTACCCCTTTCACTGTCACTTCCCCTACCTCTTCATATCCAAAATCATTCTTGAGGCAGATTGAAGACTTAAGTGCCAGCTTAAGTGAAAAATGAAGGAAAACGTACTAAGTAATTGCCACACAAACACTGACTTAATTAGTTTTAACGTGAAAAGATGCAGACGAAAGAAGAGCAGAAGCAGACCTCTAGGGTGGAGAAAAGAAGAGCGTATCAGCCTCTGAGCAAATGAATTCTAAACGTACAGAGAAAGAGGATGAAAACTATGACTGCTCAAGTCAAGTGTATTCAGTGCACGTTATTGTACAGTGCACCGTTACTGGTATTTGATTTTATGATTGACAATATTATATAAAATAGTTATTTTAAAAAGACAAGTGTGCTACAATCAGTTCAATAAACGCCCCCTTTAAAATGTTTGCATGTAAGGCATATAAGGCAGAACCTCAATGAAGCGGGACTCATGAGTAATGACAAATAATTTAACACTGAGGAATTATAATGCATTATAACAGGAACAAGTAAAAATGATGACTTTCTAAAACGAACACCGTAAATGTAGGCAATCCTCTTTAATAAAATCCCTGTGTGCGTCCATGTGTCCGTGTGTGTGTCTTCTGGTGAAGTGCGCATGCGCGGGGCACTCTTTAATAAAGGACATCATTGCTGGGGAGAGTGCTGATTGGGTACTCGCGACCGCGCACATAAAATCTGTTGCTGGGGAGATGCCACACATACAATAATCAGCTGCACACCAGCACAGATTAAAATACTTGCTGGGGAACTGCACAGTACTTGCTTGAGAGACGCCACAGCCACGATTATCAGCTGCACGCCACACATTACATCAGTTCCTGGGGAGACTCTGCTGATTGCCCACTGTTGTGACAGAAAATTAAACACATATTACGGACAAGGCAGAAGTACAGGGAAGGGCAAAATGAGTGGCAGAGTCACCGGCCTCTAGCAGATGCTTCAAAGGCCGCCTGACACGTCATACAAGACAGAGAGGGCGGGACCTATAAAATATCACACTGCCAATCCAATCGGATTTCGGTAAATGAGGTAACACCTAAAACATAAGGTACGAAAAATCCAATCGGGTACTGAGACGCGGAGACCAGCTTCCCCAAAGAGGTGGGATTAGTGTTTGTTGTTGTGCAAGTGTTCACTCTGAGGATGTCAGATTTACGATTAAGAAGCTTGGCCCGGTAAAGTGTAAAGTGGGAGATGCCACACATACAATAATCAGCTGCATGCCAGCACAGATTAAAATACTTGCTGGGGAACTGCACAGTACTTGCTGGAGAGACGCCACAGCAAGCTAAAATAAAGAGAGGCAGGATAGGAGATCTTCAGACACAACACATCAATCAACAGCCACAGAGGAGAGGATAAATGTAATATTAATTATACTTACTATATTGTCATATACATTTCTATTTTATTTTTATTATTATTTTACTTTAGGCTTCTTGCAAAAATATTTTTGACAAAAAAAAATAGAATGAGGTCAAGGTCCCTTGCCATTTAATATAGACTGTTCCTACTAATGTTTATGCACTACTGTTCTAGCGCCCATTATTGTAACGGGCTTAATGTCTAGTTCAGTATATAATTTAAGAGGCGTGTGTGCATTTCCATACTGATTAAAAACTAAGTAAAGCATCTGTTATACTAAATAGTAATTTAAACAATACTAAAATGAAGTGCTCGTCTATAACAACGAAGGTTCACACTGTCATGTTGGATGTTTGGAAGGCACTGATTGGCTGAAACTATTTATATTGAAGTGCCTATAGCAATCAGAAATTAAAACACACATTTTAGCATGCTGGGCAGTAGTATATGTTATGTTTTTTTACAATATAACTTCAGTACAACATCAGCATCTCTAAACATTCAAATATGAAGTTTAATATGTTTTGCAGTGAAACTCTTAATATATACAATATATAGTAATATATCTTTGATACTATGTATCAGACAAAGTAAATCACAGCAAGCCAAAATAACAATAATGAATTGTCAGCAACTACCTTAAATGTTCTTTCAGTCTGTCTCTGAATTATATCAACTGAAATGGGTAATATCAATACAAATTACAAAATAATACCAGAGGGTTAAATATCAAATGTTTGTTAGATTCACAACAATGTACAGTGCAATGACTTTGAATGTATCAAGGCTTCACAAAGCATACCCGGAACTACACATGTCAAATTAGTGCTTCAAACAGCACTCCACGCTTCATTCCCAGTGTGCATGTCTGCTCAGTGCTCTGAACCATGCCTCATGTGAAAGTGTTTATTTGATAGTTGGACTTTAGTCTTCACACATTATACACTTCATGTCTACATTCTGTCGTTAGTAATATAACATGAAAAAAGTTTCTGTTTTAGCTATGTGTTCAACACTTCTTGCATTTCCTGTTATCTTACATTTACACAGATCGTTGTAGAGACGGAACACATATAAAATACATGTGTTCCAAATAACAATATATTATTTATGCTATACAACTCCTGGCACCTCACACCCAGGTAAACAAGACTTGAGCTGGAAGAACTTTTTGCCTGAGTTTGAGCTGTGGCGGTGGGGGTATGGGACAGAAGGCTGCTTGCTGCTTGTGCTGAGCGACACATTTACAAAACAAAAGACGCTGATGGAGAAGTACAAAGGGTGTTAAGGTGGTCCGGGATTGCAAGTGTTTTCATAGGCTTCAGGGATTCTAGTGTTAAGATGCCCGACCAGGAACAAAGAGCTGTAGGAGCAGGTACAGTAAGACAGTGGGAAGTTAACTAGCAGCATATATTCATAAGGCAAGTTTTTTTATTTTGATTCAATAGTTCTTAGCTGTCATGAGGTAGAGCAGTCAAGGAGGACAACACTGTAACACTTCATTAATACGAAGGAGTACAAATGGTGCGAGTGGAGAGCTTTGAAGTAAGGAATAAGAGGAGGGCTAAGTTAGCAGAACAGACCTGGCCAAGGCATCTTTTAGAGAGACAGTGTGCACCCTTAAGGTGGCATGGGAGGAGAGCACAGGCCAGAAAAGTACAGATAGATGGGTATGGTGAAGGGTTTAAACTGTCTGAGGGCATCAACCCCAGAATTGAAAATGTCAAACAGTTTGCAGGTCCTTGTGGAGCTGGATAGTGTCTCTGAAGATTCTGAGGTGGTAGTCAAGCATGCCCCAACAGGCCATTTCAAAACCAGTTCCCACAAAGAGTGGGGTAGTGATAGTTGGGGACTCAATCATTAGGGGGATGGAAGCACGGGTTTGCGCCAGAGACCTTCCTGCAATAAATGACATACATAAGGGTAGTCTGTCAGTTCTGCAATCCAAATTTAAAGAGTTAGGTGCCAGGCTAAGAAGCAGAACTGACAAAGTAGTCTTCTCTGAAGTTCTGCCTGTTCCAGGGCCAGTCCAGGTATGATTAAGGAGATTAGAAGGCTTAACGCATTGGTTCAAATCTTGGTGCAAGATAGAAGGATATAGATTTATGGGGCATTGGGTTACATCTGAACCAGATGGGCACTAATATATTGGGAAAGCATATGAGTAGTTTAGTCGAGGATTGTTTAAACTAGGGGGCAGGGGGTAGAGAGTTTAGGATAGGCCTGGTTTAGAACTGCACATGGAGGAACAAACAATAGTGTAAAAGTAAAAATGCATAGTAATGTAAATTCTAACTCAATGTTTATACTGTATGTAAAAGTAAAAGAAGTAACACATTAAAAATAGCCTGCCTTAATGCTAGAAGTATCAAAAATAAAACAAGTGAGTTGGAATTGTATGTAGAAGGATATAATTATGATATTATAGCAATAATGGAAAACTGCCTAAATAACAATGATGGGGATAAGTCCCGGTATAACAGAGGGATACACATTTTTAGAAAGGATAGAGAGAACAGAAAAGGAGGTGGGGTTGCTGTTTATGTCAAACAGAATTTAAACACAAGTCTTCTTCTGTTGGATGATGAGCCCCATCTTATTGAGGACATGTGACTTCGCCTGGATACCATTAGGAAAAGGTGTCTTATTTTAAGAGTGTGTTATAGACCGCCCAATGCAGACAGTAATTTCAACACACATCTTTTCGGTAATATTAAAGAGGCAAGTTTACAGAGGGAATTTATAGTCATGAAGAACTTTAACTACATGCAAATTAACTGGGATAACCTTGCAAACAGAGGAGTACAAAAGAATTTTTAGAAGTAATCAGCGACTGTTGTTTTAACACAGTATGTTAAAGCACCAATGAGGGGTGAAGCCTGTCTAGATTTAGTTTTTTGTAATAATCAGGATAGAATTGAGGGTGTAGAGGTAATTGAACCACTAGGGTCAAGTGACCATAATGAAATACAATTCTCAGTGTTCTGTAAAAGTGTGGATGCAAAGACTAAAACTGTTAAGTTTAACTTTGGTAGGGCAACTTTTGAGCAAATGCAGCAATGTCTAAGAAGGATAGACTGGGATAAGCTTTTAAGCGTGGAGACAGTTGAGGAGCAGTGGAACAGGTTTAACATCTCTTACATGTAATGCTGGACAGGTACATAAGTAAATTTGGAATTAATAGGATAAAATTAATAAAAAATTATTAATATTAATAAAAAAATGCAGCAGTGGTTTAATAAAGAGTTTAAAAAATAGGCTGCAAAGGAAAAAAAAAAGCTGTATGAGGTATATGAAACTAATAACACCAATCGGAATCATAGGGCATATGAGAATAGGGAAATCATTAAGAAGGATATTAACCCCTTAACCGCCCTCTGCCGGATATATCCGGCACCGTTGTTTTATTGCTAACGCCATACTGCCGGAATTATCCGGCACATTTGCCTGTGGTTATATGAATGCCTGGCAAGTAGTATAACTGACGGTTTGGCGTGGTTATTATTACTACGTTGTATTTCGACAAGTCTGTGGTTGTTTTGGCCGGTCATGTGACGTGATTCGCATGTAACAGCTGTGAATATGGCGAAACGTAAACTGACTTCAAGTGAGGCTTTGCAGGCGATTTTGGACAGTTCTGATCATGATTGTAGCAGTTCTGAAGAAGATTTTAGCGACAGTGATGAGCAGCAACGTGCGCTGCATGATACTGTGAATGAAGACGCATCGGATGACGGCGCTGAGTGGGTGTATCCCCAGCATCTCAGCTGGGCTGCTGCCCGTGGTGAACTACCTTTTCTGCATTCGTTTGAGGGAACGTGTGGCTTTATTGTTGATGTAAACAATTACACTGCTGAGCAGTTTTATGAGCTGTTTGTGTCACCTGATTTGATCAGACATTTTGTTCATCAGACAAATCTGTATGCAGCACAGTTTATTGAGAAAAATCCCAATTTACCTCCACATTCCCGTGTTCGTGCTTGGTTTGACACTGATGAAAACGAAATGAAAAAATTCATTGGGATTTTGATGTTGATGGGAATAATCAGAAAACCAGATATTGAGATGTACTGGTCTACAGATCCTATGTATGCAACACCTATTTTTGCAGCTGTCATGACACGTAACCGATTCTCTTTGCTGCTGAAATACTTTCATTTGAATGACAACAGAAACGAGCCAGATAAGAAAGATCCAAACCGCGACCACTTGTTCAAGCTACGTCCTTTGATTGATCATTTATTTGAAGCATTTCAGTTGCCCTACATGCCAGGACCGTCAGTTGCAGTTGATGAAAGTTTATTGTCGTGGAAGGGCCGCTTACAGTTTCGACAGTATCTACCATTGAAAAGGGCACGGTTTGGTATCAAGATGTTTTGCTTAGCTGAGAATTCAGGTTACATTTATAGATTTCGTGTATACACTGGCAACTTGCACAACATTTAGTGGTCAATACTGCTTGAATAAATGTAAAAAATGTAAAAAAAATGTAAAAAAGTAAAAAAACGAAAATTGTTCAGATTTCGCCTGGCTTGGGGAATATTTAGGGAGTTGGCGGTTAAAGGGTTAAGAGAGGAATATAGCAGAGAGGGCGAAAGAATACCGAAAGAGATTTTTTTCAGTATTTTAGTAGCAAAAGATAAAATCAAGGAGGAGGTAAAGTACATCAGGAATAGTAAAGGGGAATTAAAAATACACACAGTGAAATAGCAGATGCTCTAATCATTTTTCTGAGGTCTTCACAAGTGAGGAAGTAGATAACCTCCCTGCTATAAATGGGACTACTAAGGAGTTACTGATTGATTGGGAAATTGTAGGAGAAGTACTTCTCAGATTAAATAGGCTGAAATCAAACAAATTTCCAGGACCAGATAATATTTATCCTCGAGTGACTTTAGCTGCAGGTGGAAGTCCCATTTTACTTATAGTGCCAAACAGAGTTGCATTGCATTACAGCAGTCTATTAGCTGGCGAAAGCGCTGTGAAAAACTGTCTGTTGCTATGGCCCTGCCTTTGTCCAGTCTGATAGTGGTCACAGGACATCATATCTTTGATTGCCAGTACAACAAACATTTCTGAGCAGGCATCAGCCACAGTGCTGTTCTTGTAAAAAGAATGGAGATAAATGCCATCAAGTCAAAGAGGGAGAGGCAAGTTTGTTGTACCACGTGAACGTTATTGAGAGAATAAAACTGAATAATAAAAAAACAAGCACTAAAATTTACACCAGGTATTACAGACTCAAATCAAATGTATGCTTTTATTATATTGTAGAAATAATAATAAATAATAATAATAATAGCAGCTCACTACTCAAAACACACGTGTAAATTCCATGTCGATTGACATTTGAGCTTGAGTTTTGAACTCATTGACAACCACATGTAAATAAAATGTTTGGTTTTTTTTCTTTGGTTATATTCTTAAATAATAGCGTACATGTTTATTTGATATTTGGACTAAAGTCTTCACACATTATACACTTCTCGTCATTATTAGTATAACATGGAAAAAGTTTCTCCTTTAGGTATGTGTTCAGCATTTCATTCATTTCTCACGTTTCCTTTCATCCTAAACTTTCCCAGATCTTTGTAGACACAGAACATATATGAAATTCTTGTGTTCCAAATAACGATATATACTATATTATTTACCCTAAACAATTCCAGGCACGTCACATGCAGATAAGGAGCCTTGGCTTGAGTGGGGAGAACTTTTTGCCCACGAGCTGAGCTCCATCAAGGTGGGGGATGGGACAGCAGGCTACTTGCTGCTTGTGCTGATCGACGCATTTACAAATCAAAGGGATTTAAGGTAAGCCGGGATTACAAGTTTCTTAGGCTTCAGGCATTCTAGTGTTAAAGGAAACTAAGTAAACTTGCACGCTAAAGCATAAACACTTTAAACATATAAACATTTTAGCATTTAAATTTATATATTAAGGCTCATTAACATTTCAAATTATCAGATTAAAACCAAGCTGTATTGTGTTAGTTGGGTTGAATTATACAGAAGGTTTAAGAATTGATTATCAAGGTTAGCCCCTATATTGGTAAATCAGACTGCATGTGGCTGCGGGTCACTGGCAGATGATGCAGCTGCTTTTTCTCTCAGGCTCTAACATAGGCATGTATACATACATTCTAGATAGCATTCTAGATAGCAAAGCCTCTCATCTGCTTCCAACTGTAGCAGCTTAGCTCTTGTCAGCAAAGCTGTGTGCTGTGCTTACCAGCACAGCTGCCTATGATTTTAGTCTTACTGGATGCTGGTGCAACAAGTAAGTATTAATTGAACTGATCATTTTTTCATATGTGGGTCATCCTGATTCCAACTTAATGATGAGGGCTGATCAATTAAAAGGCCTCCAGTTTTTATTATTTCAAGATTGGGAATGTGAGGAATGTAAAACATGATCAGATGATAGTAATCTCCAGGCCAGGTGGCAAGTATGACCTTCAAGTCCTAATGATTGTTAAGAAAATATTAACTATTATTAGGGGAAAGAAGTTTAAAAGGCGCAAGGTAATTGTTATGAAAACAGGTATAGCACAAGCTCATTATTATGAAGATAGCGTAAAGTGGATGACGAGAATTATGTACGAAATGGGGTTTTTTTGTGATTAGAACTGAAATAAAAATGAACCACACCCAAACCACCAGGCTCACTTCATGAACTGAGACAGGATTTGTGTGCTTTGCAACTGTATTCTATGCTGTGCAATAAAGTCTAAATTCTGACTGCCTTTCTGAAGACTCTGCTCATTTCTCTGAAGATTTCTCCACAATACTTGCACACATACTTTATGTAAATCTGGAAGATTCCACCAGGTGGCAGTGCATGATTTTATCACTGTGAGAAAACATTCTGCTTCGCTGTGTCGTGAATTACCTGAAACATCCATTAAATTCCAAGGACACCTTGCCACAATATCTCTGAAAAGGATGTTTAATGATTACATCCATTAATCCAGGCATACGCCCATTCCAGCAAGAATCGGGCACGAGGCAGAAACAATCTTTGGACAGGGCATCAGCTTATTGCAAGGTGAACACAAGCAAACACATACACTAGCGTCATTTTACCATCACCAAATCCCCAAACCTTCATGTCTATGGAAGGAAACTGGAGCACACTGTGGAAACCCACCAGAAAAACATGCAAACTCCTGTCAGGCAACACAAGGGACAAGAGTCCCTGCGTGGCAGCAGTGCTACCGCTCCGCCACCGTGCCACCACCACGTGTGTGATTATTATTTAAATTAAATTTATCCAGCCACAGTGGATGCACAAACCAGTGTGTTTCTTCGTGCCGGTCCCAATCCCAGATAAATAAGGAGGGTAATGTCAGGAAGGGCATCTGGTGTAAAACTTTGCCAGATCAATATGCAGACAACAATACAAATTTCCATACCGGATCGGTTGAGGCCCGGGTTAACAACGACTGCCACCAGTACTGTTAGCCAACAGGGTGCTGACAGAAATTGGGCTACTGTTGGCCGAAGGAGAAGAAGAGATGGGAGACTTGTCCGGAGGCAAGAGGAGAAGAGGAAGGTAAAGAGAGTGGAACTGTGAGTAGGAACTTTGAATGCTGGCAATATGACTGGTAAGCGGAGAGAGTTAGCCAATATGATGGAGAGAAGGAAGGTTGATATATTGTGCGTGCAAGAGACTAAATGAAAGGGGAGTAAATTCAGGTGGATCAGAAGTAGATTCAAAAAATTCTATTATGGTGTGGATGGGAGAAGAAATGGGGTAGGGGTTATTCTGAAAGAACACTATGTGTGTTGGAGGTGAAAAGAGTGTCAGACAGAGTAATGATTATGAAGCTGGAAACTGGAGGTGTGATGATGAATGTTGTTAGTGCATATGCCCTGCAAGCTAGGTGTGCGATGGAGGAGACAGGTAGTTATGGTGTCAAGGAGAGGAATGAAGGTCAGATGTAGTAGATTTTGCGAAAAGGATGGGCATGGCTGTCGTGAATACATATTTTAAGAAGAGGGAGGAACATAGGGTGACGTACAAGGTTGGAGGAAGATGCACACAGGTAGAATATATCCTATGCAGAAGAGTCAATCTGAAGGAGATTGAAGACTGCAAAGTGGTAGCAGGGGAAAGTGTAGTTAGGCAGCAGAGGATGGTGGTCTGTAGGATGACGCTGGAGATCAAGAAGGGGAAGAGAGTGAGGACAAAGCAAAGGATCAAATGGTGGAAGTTGAAAAAAGAAGACTGCAAGGTTGAGTTTAGAAAGGAGGCACTGGGTGGTAGTGAAAGTTACTAGACAGCTGGCCAAATACAGCAGAAATAGTAAGGGTGACAGCATGACATCTGGACAGAGGAAGTAGGAAAAGGAAACCTGGTGGTGGAATGGGGACGTACAGGAGAGTATACAGAGGAAGAAGATGATGAAGAAGAAGTGGGATAGTCAGAGAGATGCAGAAAGTAGACAAGAGTAGAAGGAGATCGGGCGTAAGGTGAAGAGAGAGGTGGTGAAGGCTAAATAAAAGGCGTATGATGAGTTGTACGAAAGGTTGGACACTAAGGAGGGAGAAAGGATCTGTACCGATTGTCTAGACAGAGTGACTGAGCTGGGAAAGATGTGCAGCAGGTTAGAGTGATAAAGGATAAAGATGGAAACATGCTCACAAGCAAGCAGGGTGTGTTGAGCAGATGGAAAGAGTACTTAGAGAGAGAGAGAGAGAGAGAGAGAAAAGGTTGGATGATGTGAAGATAGTGAATCAGGAAGTGCGAACAGATTAACAAGGATGAAGTAAGGAAAGGTATGAATAGGATGAAGAATGGAAAGGCTGTTGGTCTAGATGACATACCTGCGGAAGCATGGAGGTGTTTAGGAGAGATGGCAGTGGAGTTTTTAAACCAGATTGTTTAATGCAATCTTGGAAAGTGAGAGGATGTCTGAGGAGAAGAAGTGTACTGGTACCAATTTTTAAGAATAAGGGGGATGTCCAGAACTGTAGTAACTACAGGGAGATAAAATTGATGAGCCACAGCATAAAGTTATGGGAATGAGTAATGGAAGCTAGGTTAACACTAGAATTACCAAAACGTAAAACTTGTAAATCCGGCCCACCTTAAATCCACTCGCATGTCTCCATTCAGCGTTTTTTGTCTTGTAAATGTGTCGATAATCCCAAACAGCAAGTAGCCTGCTATACCACCCCCCACCACCGGAGAAACTGCAAAAACCTCTCCCAACTGAAGCCTTGTTTATCAGGGAGTCAGGTACCTAGGCTAAAAAGATATATCGTTATTCGGAACACATGCATTTCATGTGTGTTTCGTGTCTACAAAGATCTACTGTCTATGTAAGTGTAGGATGACAAGAAATGTTGAACACATACCTAAAAGAAAAACTTTTTCCATGTTTTAGTATTAATGACAAAATGTAGACATGAAGTGTATAATGTGTGAAGACTGAAGTCCAAATATCAAATAAGCACTTTCACAAAAGATACAAGTGAAACAGAACAAATGTGCTTCCCCCAACCCCCCAAGACTATAACCGAAGAAAAAGAAATCAGGTTAGTGTTGTTTGTTATCCTGACTTCTTAGGTAGTACAGCGGTTAGAGCTGCTGAGTCCTATTCAGAAGGTCTTGGGTTTGAGTCTTAACGTGTCCCAAAATAAATGTTTTGAGTAGTGAGCTGTTCTTATTGTTACTATTATACAATAAAAGCATACAATTGATTTGAGTCTGTAACAGACGGTGTAAATGTATGGTACTTGTAAAGGTTAGCTTTTTTTTTTTTTTAATTCAGTTTTATTCTCTCAGTCGCATTCTCACTCACCCCGATCTGACACTGCTGTTTTCAAATAAAGACGTGCTATAACAGAGGTGAACTCAGATCGGAGAAAGGGAACAGAAGCCCTCTCTGCAAGAAACATCCACTCACATATAAGAACAACGCAGCTGCACCAGGCGTAAAGGCGAAAGATGGCACTGTTTGGATACAGGACGAGGTCTGGTGTCATCCTGCCAGTCAGTCTGCCCCACACCTGTCCTTCAAAGAAACAGCACGTCTTACAGAGCTCACCAACGTATCGTGCAAACTCCTGTTTGTGATGGTCTTTGCATAAGAAGCATTTATATGTTACTTATATAAAAGCCAGATCGAATGTTACTTATCTTGATTTATTTACTTATCTTCCTACAGCGTAAAGTTGCAAGTAAACTGCAGAGCTTCCTGTATATTATTTATGTTATTTAAATGAAGTTAACGACTTATCTGTAAAATGTAACATACATGCTTTAATGCATTTAATCATGAAATGATATCAAATATCAAATTCAGGAGGAACAGTGTGGTTTTCGTCCTGGTCGTGGAACAGTGGACCAGCTCTAGACCCTTAGCAGAGTCCTGGAGGGTGCATGGGAGTTTGCCCAACCAGTCTACATGTGTTTTGTGGACTTGGAAAAGGCGTTCGACCGTGTTCCTCGGGGAATCCTCTGGGGGGTGCTCTGGGAGTATGGAGTAACGGACCCCCTGATAAGGGCGGTTTGGTCCCTGTACAACCGGTGTCAGAGCTTGGTCCGCATTGCCGGCAGTAAGTCGAACCCGTTTCCAGTGAGAGTTGGACTCCGCCAGGGCTGCCCTTTGTCACCGATTCTGTTCATAACTTTTATGGACAGAATTTCTAGGCGCAGCCAGGGTGTTGAGGGGGTCCGGTTTGGTGGACTCAGGATTGTGTCACTGCTTTTTGCAGATGATGTTGTCCTGTTTGCTTCATCAGGCCGTGATCTTCAGCTCTCTCTGGATCGGTTCGCAGCTGAGTGTGAAGCGGCTGGAATGGGAATCAGCACCTCCAAATCCGAGACCATGGTCCTTAGCCGGAAAAGGGTGGAGTGCCCTCTCAGGGTTGGGAGCGAGATCCTGCCTCAAGTGGAGGAGTTCAAGTATCTCGGGGTCTTGTTCACGAGTGAGGGAAGAATGGAGCGTGAGATCGACAGGCGGATCAGTGCGGCGTCCGCAGTGATGCGGGCTCTGCATCGGTCTGTCGTGGTGAAAAAGGAGCTGAGCCGTAAGGCAAAGCTCTCAATTTACCAGTCGATCTATGTTCCTACCCTCACCTATGGTCATGAGCTATGGGTAGTGACCGAAAGAACGAGATCGCGAATACAAGCGGCTGAAATGAGTTTCCTCCGCAAGGTGTCTGGGCTCTCCCTTAAAGATAGGGTGAGAAGCTCAGTCATCCGGGAGGGGCTCAGAGTAGAGCCGCTGCTCCTCCGCATCGAGAGGAGTCAGATGAGGTGGCTCGGGCATATGATTAGGATGCCTCCTGGACGCCTCCCTGGTGAGGTGTTCCGGGCACGCCCAACCAGGAGGAGGCCCCAGGGAAGACCCAGGACACGCTGGAGGGACTATGTCTCCCGGCTGACCTGGGAACGCCTCGGGATTCTCCCGGAAGAGCTAGACGAAGTGGCCAGGGAGAGGGAAGTCTGGGCATCTCTGCTCAAGCTGCTACCCCCGCGACCCGACCTCGGATAAGCGGAAGAGAATGGATGGATGGATGGATGATATCAAATATAAATCTATTCTAAATGTGCAGAGAGCTAGAATACCATAAATGTATTGTGTTCTTTGTGGTGATTGCTGCTGTCAGTTCAGTAGGAAGCCCCAGAAGCACGTAGCCATTAACAATTGGGTTGGTTTTAAGAGGACGTTTACGATGGTCTACTTTAATTATAAAGTAAACTACAAGGTTAAAGTGGATAATTCTATTTGTAAATAGTAAACCGAGGCTCTGACATTATGCACTAACTCGATCACACTGCACACAAAGACTTTTTGCTGGCACGAGTAGCGTTAATTTCTGAGGACATGCTCAGAGGATGCGTCAAATGAATGCTGGGAATGCGTGTCAGCCATGATGCGTGTGTGTACGCGTTCTGAGCGTAAAGTATAAACGGGCCCTTAGAGTGGTGTTCCACAGGGGTCAGTGCTACGGCTGCAGCCATTTTTAATATCTGCTGTATATATAGAAATTATTTGGATAGGAAGTAACAAGGTGGTTAAGTTTGCAGAGGATACCAAGATAGGTGGATTGGCAGATAATCTGGAAAACATTCAATTATTACAGAGGAACTTGGATGACATATAGGCCTGGCCAGATTTGTGGCAGATGAAAATGTTAGGCTTGAAAACAAAATGGGATGCCTGAAAATCAATAGTGCACCTTATGAGAAGGATTTACAGTAGGAGTCGTAGTGGACTGCACACTATCAAATTCCAGAAAGTGTTCCAAGGCCATTAAGAAGGCTAACAGAATTACAAAGATTTAAGGGCAAGGTCCCAAATGCAAAGGGACCTGACTTTTAACATCTCCTAATTCTGAAGAATTTCTTTGTTGCTTCTGTTTATGCCAATTTGGACCTACCAGCACACAGTGCCTTGACCTCCCATTTGTTTTAGTTTGATCAAAAAAAAAAAAAAAATCAAGATGAAGAACACATTGTATACAACTCTTCTAATTAAATATTTGTTTTTTATTTCATACAAAATCTGGTGTATTTGTGACAGTCCATTCAGTAATAATTTAGCCATACATTTTTTTCTTTTAATAACTGCTATATTTAGTTTTCGTACTTTGCATGTTAAATTAATTAGACTATTACTCTTGGTTTGATCACTGTTTTTATATAATTGACACAGTTTGAAAGCTGTTAGTTTTTAGGAATTTCCAAACTCAAACTTCCATGTGCACTGTAGTGTAAATGATATCTTACTTAATGTTGCAATACAAATTACTCTGTATTCTTCAATGGATGTACTACTTCATTATGGCTACTAGGGGATTTCTACCATCTTCAGAAGAAGACTTCAGAAAAATGTAACTTACTGCATTTAAAGTGTTCAAATCTGAGGGCCAAGAATAATATTAATAAAATAATTTTTATAATACAAATTTGCAAACAAGAAATTGTTGTCTTTTTATATTATATTATAGTAGCCAAAGTGGTGTTTGTTAGTCAATGTAATGCCAGTATCAGAAATAAGTTGATTTACAAAGAATGCCCAATTACATGTTAAATAGCTACTGTATATCAAGAAAAATATAAACAGACTCACCAAAACATATTCTGGCATTTCATAATTTACCAATTTCTCTCCAAGACTTACATCTGTAGATTTAGTTTGGTATATTGCAGGTTGATTACTGTATTTAGGCACTTCCTGAGATGATATTTTTTCTTTAGTTGTCTTCTTTTCTTTCCTATCCCCAGATAGCTTGTTTTCAGAAAAGTACTTTTTTATTTCATTTTGCAGCCTATCTATTTCATTAATCTGTTCTTTAACTTCAACCTGGAGCTTGTTAATGTCACTTCTGTACCTTGCCATTTCTTGATATACATTTTTTTCTTCCATGACCTGCTTTTTACATTTTCCCCCAATTATTTCATTTTCTGCCTTGTAATATTTGATTTTATCAGAAATCCATTTTATATGCAGGGATTGATCTTTAACTTCAGCCCAGAGATTCTCATTTTCTGTCCTGCATTCGGTCACTCCTTGGTTTAGCACCTCTAATTCAAATATTTGTTGCTTGGCTTCTTCTTTGAGAACATCATTCTTAGCTCCATATTTGCCCATTCCTAGCTGCAGCCATTTTATTTCATTGGAACGATCATTATATTCTTCCCATTGAGCATCATTTATTACTTTGTGTTTTTGTACTTCTTCCTGCAACAATTTCAGGTCAACAATCTCTTCATTAGTTTCAGGTATGTCAGTAGAAATTAAAGGACGATCCTCCTTGCCTTCAAGATGCTTTTTTATTTCAATGGGATGCTCATTAACTTCAGCTTCTAATGACTCATTTTCTTCCAAGAATATCTGAACTTCTAGGCGGAGACGTTTTAATTGAAATCCTAGCTCATTTGATTCTGCCTTGAGAAGTTCGTTTTTAATTTGAAGCCTGAAAATAAGATAGATATTATAATAACATAATAAAAAATATAGGTTGGACTACAAAGTGTCACTGATAGTACACTTATGATAACAATATTAAAGACCTCTGCAAGTCATTATGTTGTATTTAACTTTTCTTACTCATTTAGCTACCTTGAACTGCTTGTGATGCGGAGACGCGGCCACATAGAAACATGCAGCTAAAACCAGCACGACTTTGGCCGGATTTATACTTCATGCGACACAACACATGCTGCAGCGGACGCTCCTGCTACGCAAGCGTTGTAGTGTTTATACTTGCGCGTGTACTTTGCATAAATCTGGAGGAATCCACCAGGTTGCAGTGCGAGATATTATCACTGTGAGAACAGGTTCGGCTTCGCTGTGTTGTGAATTGCCTGGAACACCCATTAAATTCCGTTGACACCTTACCGCAATATCTCTGAAAAGGATGTTTAATGATTAAATCCATCAGTCCAGGGATTTGTACATTTCAGCTAGCATTGGGCATGAGGCAGAAACAATCCCTGGACAAGGCATCAGCTCATTGCAAGGTGAATACAAGCACTCACATACACTAGCGTAATTTTAGTGAAACCAAATCTGCATATCTTTGGAAGGAAACCGGAGCACACTGAGGAAACCCAGCAGGAAAACATGTGAACTCCAGGCAGGGAATATCAGCGACGTGACTCCCTGCAAGACAGCAGCGCTAACGCTCCGCCACCGTGTCACCCCCATGTGTGTAATTATTAACAGTATTCATTATTTAAACAAAATTACCTATTTATCTGTAACATGTAACATACATACTTTAATGCATTTCATCATGAAAGTGATATCAAGTATACATAAATCTAAGGATTCTAAATGTGCAGAGAGTTCGAATATCATACATTTAATGTGCTCGAAGTGGCGATCTATAGCTGGGGATGTGCTGCTGTCAGGACCGGATGGAAGCCCTAGAAAAAAAGACAGCACAGAAGACGGTATGTGAGACTTTTAAAATGTATCGTGTCATTACGATTGGGAATATGCGACGCTTGATGTATATCGGCATTTTGCTTCACTACATCGAACCATTCATCAAACATAGAAGCACACACACCGATCTCATAGGAGCCGCAAAGCTTTCTGTCCCATGTAGATAGTAAACAGAGACTCTGACGTTACATTCCAACTTTTGGCACACTGTGCCCCCCAACTTTTTGCTGGTACTGCAACTCGTGCATGCGTCACGTTAATTTCTGAGGACCTGCTCAGAGGATGCATCAAGTGAATGCTGAGAATGTGTGGCAGCCATGATGCGGGTGCGTACGCGTTCTGAGCATGAAGTATAAACGAGCCCTTATGGTGTACAGAAGCACAACAAGGTATTTAAACAGTGCATTTATTGTAACAAGAAAAAGCTGAGAATGCAGTATTTAAATAAGAAGACTTACAATCGGTCATCTGCGCATGAAGAGAAAGGGTTACTGTAGTTCTTTAATCTGCGGACGTCTCCTTTTAAATAAAGACGCGTGCGTCAGTCCGGATGCCATTTTAAACGTGGCGCGTTGGTCGGGAGCACGCGCCGAGCTCAGGAAGCTGGAACAAGACAGCCAGGAGGGGCAAGGTCTTTTAAACTTACTGAGTTTATGGTGGTTTAACTTTTTTTCTTTTTTTGATTTTTGTATTATTGCGAGCAAAGATGTACAAAAATGATATTAGTTTTGGTGTTATTGTTTCTATTATGTGGGGTTAGGTTTAGTTTGGTTCTGAGTCATTTAGATCATTTTCCCCTTTAAGGGAATACAGTTAGTTTCGTCCAGCAGCCGTGTAGTCCAAGAAAGAAGTGGCATCGGCTTTATAAGGTCTGACACATCGTCCGCCAGGTGTCGGTGAACTGACTTAGGCAGGGGTGGGCAAAGTCATCCCTGGAGGGCCACAGTGGCTGCAGGTTTTTGTTCTAACCCAATTGCTTAATAAAAAGCACTTATTGCTCTAGAAACACTTCTGCTTCATTTTGGTTATCTCCCTCGTTAAGATTTTGAACCCTTATTGCTTATTTAAGTCTTAAACAGCTGAATTCTCGTTTTTTAATTGCTCCTTATTAGCAATAAGATGCAAATGACAAAAGAAACCAGCAGTTATCCATTTTGCTTGTTACCCTTTACACCTGTGTGTATTTATCATGCACTATTTGGTTTAATTAAATACTTGGAAGGAAAGAGAAGAGAAAAAAGTGAAGGATTGAGAATTACCCATCCGTTTTACACTTCAAAGTATTTGGAAGATATCCTTAGAATGGAAAAAAAATCTAGGATATGAGAATGACTTGACATAGCAGAGTAGGTAAAGCACTAACAAGTCATGAAATGTAACTATTGGCAAGGATTGTTTTTTAATTAAGGAACTGGGTTGGAACAAAAACCCGCGGCCACTGCGGTCCTCCAGGAATGACTTTGCCCACCCCTGGACTTAGGGATAGATAGGTGTTGATGAGCTATCAGCAGCGAGAGAGTGGCTCAGTGTCTGGCTGCTTCAGTGGAGATTGACAGACTCCTATTAGTCAGTTCAGGCTCCTGATAGTTCTCTAGTTTGAGGATCTGAATTATTTAAGACTGCTTTAGAGAGTTATTTTTAAAATAGTGTTTCCTCCCACAGTCCAAAGACATGCAGGTTAGGTGCAATTGCGATCCTAAATTGTCCCATGTGTGTGTGTGTGCGTGTGTGTGTGCGTGTGTGTTTGTGTGCGTGCATGTGTGTCCCCTGCGGTGGGCTGGTGCCCTGCCCAGGATTTGTTCCTGCCTTGCACCCTGTGTTGGCTGGGATTGGCTCCAGCAGACCCCCATGACCCTGTGTTAGGATATAACAGGTTGGATGAGGGATGGATATATGGATGTTCAGGCAGTTTCTTTTTTTTCCCAGACAGGGAAAATAGTCTTTGGGGATGAAGCCCTATTTTTGGGTATTTATTTTGTTTTTTTCTTCATTTTTTTTAACAACTTGTGTCCTTGAAGACATTTATGGATTATTTTTTTTTCCTTTCTACCTGTGTGTGTGCACTGTATATATTCCTGCACCAGAATTTTTTATTTACAAAAGACTGTTGTAACAAACATCTGTTTAACTATTCTTTCTGCTGTAATATTTTGTTTTGACTCTGCTAGCGTCAACTGCTGGTCCAGGTTAGTCCCGAACGGCTAGCAGGCTATCTGCAAGCAGCATGTGACACTGCTTATTTGTGCTCTGCTGTAATGCACGAATGTGAAAAATACCAAAATATAAATACATTCTTAACCTTGATTTACTTGGTCCCTAGTACCATTAAACATCTTGCAATGTTTAACTTTGTAAAAAGGTTTTATACCCTACCTCTAAGTGCAAGATCTCTTCTTTCTTTCACAATACTCTACACCACCAACACACTTGTATGTGCATACAAGTACTTCCTACTTCAAAAATCTGCAAATTCAATTAAACAACTAATGTTCAGCAGATCTGCATGTTCTGGGCCATATTCAGAAAAAAAACAACAAAAAACAAAGCCAGGTTAGCACACTATCAGGTAAAGCCTGCTTTATGGACCAGTTACCAGCTTGCACTTCCTGGATCTTAAGACGGATGAAAAGATGTATGGATATTCCTGCATGTTCTTAAGGTTCTTTCTATAAATTAGGTTGATATTCAAATAATGAAAAGAATAAGGGAAGCATTTAAAATAAGTGGGAAGGTGAGATCTTAACGGCAGTTCTAAGCCGAAAGAAACATATTTACAGATTGGTGAACCTCAGATGAATCTGCACAATACTTCTAAGAATTTCACAGGTTAGAAGACCACTTTTGATGAGGATAGAGCCCTTCATTACCATGCTGCCACTTGACGTGAATCTCCCTCCACAGGCTATGTAAAATAACAACATAAAATGTAATAAGCAAAAAGTAGGCGGTGTTTAAGAAAAAATAAATTATATGGTTTGGGCACACGTCCATCTGCTGTAACAACTCATAACAGAACATAACGGTTGAAAAAACAAAATTGTACACAAAGCTTTGCAAGCATTGAAAGTCTGGAGAACTGGAGGGGGTACATGTGTCAAAATTCAACCCATGATGCCCACTGCAAATATGCAAATGAACATAGGATGTATCCTTAAGTCAAGAAAAATGATACCAAGAATCTATGATAAATTTTAGCACAGAAATGCATAAGGTATGTTGTTTTTTGTTGCTCTCAAAGTTAGCAATTTCTTTAAAGGGGGTAACATGGTCAACCCCCTGTAAATCTTGGACCATGTTCTGCTCTTTAGTAGTTTGGCATAAGAATGCTAGTGCTCCTTGACCTAGGTAACCAATTTTTCATCAGATCAGGAGCTGTTGTGACCTTTGCTCAGACATCCAATCATCTCTCTCTCTCTCTCTCTCTCTCTCTCTCTCTCTCTCTCTCTCTCTCTATATATATATATATATATATATATATATATATATATATATATATTGTGATGGATGGCCAGGGCCCATGCCTGGCCGGGATGCCCCTGCAGCATATGTACCAGGGGAGCAAGCATGGGAAACACATCTCGAAACTGGACGCTAGATGGCAGCCTACCTGGGTTGCAGCGGTGCCTCAGACTCCCCCAGGGCTTCATGGGGGTTGGAGTTTTGTGCAGCCCTGTTGGGTTCCACAAGCACCACCAAGGGGTGCTGCAGCAGGAGCTGCTAGACCCTTCTAAGCACTAGTTTTGCCACACCCGGAAGTGCAGCCGAATGTCGGCAATCAAGCACCTGGAGCACTTCCGGGTGCCCAATAAAAGGAGCCAGCAACCACCACTCAGCGGCCTGAGTCAGGTGGAGGAGGACAAGGTTGCCTGGGAGGAGTGGTGGTGCCAAAGGAGAGTGCTTTACTTTGTGTGGTTGTCTTTTTGGGACTGAGTTGTGCCTGTGGGGAGTAAGGAGAAGATGTGCCCCACAGGTGAGGCAAAATTAAAGTTTATTTATTTTATACGTGCCTCCAGTGTGAATCTGTGTCATGTCAGGCGCCTATATAGCGTCTTTTATTACAATATATATATATATATATACATATATGCACAATATATATCATTGCATTCTATACTGTATAACACTGTAAATTCAGGACACTACAAGATGAGTTACTAAGGGACCAACCGATTGAGAAAACATATTGCGCTGAGAAAACATTTTATATTGAGCCGGATACTTCAACATTAAGTAAAGCCATAGGGATTGGGAAACAAGCCAAAGCAGTGATCTTGGCTGCATCTACATTAGCAGGCACAGTGACAGCACCCTCTATTGACACATCAATGCTAATACCAGTCCAGGCTGTAAAAATTTTCTGCAGGCACATCAACAGCGTTGTGGAAACTGTGGCTTCCTCAGACATTTTACCAAATCAACAGACTATCCTGCTCTCAGCCAGCGTTGTAGAAATTGTAAAAAAAAATTAACCACTTAGCTCAGTGGTGTCACTCTGCTCCTGATCTTCCCCCTTCTGAGATTCCTTCATCTTCAGCATTAATTAACTTAGTGTTCAAACCATGCAGCCGTTTCAAAATGTGTTCCTGTTATGTTCTCCACTTACTCAATGACACAGAAAACAAGGATTCGTTGTTGAAAAAAGTCACATATGAGACACATTTCTTCCATGTCCCATGTCAACACACCTCTGTAACACTTTCAGGATATGGCTACCCTAATATGACAGTGCTGAACACTGTTTGTCTCGCAGTACAGTATCAAAACCAAGAGCCTTTTGATTTTATATTTTTGTTACCACCTTGGGTACAAATCTGATGGGTTAAGATCTATTCCATAGATTACAGTTTCACTTGATTCAAGTGTTGCTGACATTATGCAGGTGACATCACACTGGTAGCAGGCCTTCCCAATGTTGTTTACAGGGTTAGGCTAGGTTTGTCCATCAATCCACAGTGGATAAAAAATTCTCCAGTTATCCAACTACTGCAGAGAGTTTCATTATCATTAAGAGATCAAGTTTCTAAAGAGCTTTGCCATGTCCTGGAAGAGGACATTATTGAACTAGTTGCTGCTTCCCCATGGATTTCAATTTTTGTTGTGGCAAAAACAAAATCAGGGGGTCTGTGTCATTGCATTGATATGTGTTCTCTAAGTAAAGCAATCATTTCTGATAAGTACTCTTTGACAACTGCCGAGGAACTGACCACACATTTTCATGCATCTACAGTGTTCAGTAAACTGGACCTAAAATATGGCTATGTGCAGGTTACCCTTGATCCTATAAGCAGAGATCTGTAACACACAAAAGGATGCCTTTTGGCCTCAGCTCTGCACCTAGCTACTTCCAAAAGGTCTTGTCACTGATATTGGCAGGAATCTTAGGTTTAGCCATTTATTTGGATAACATCATAGTGCATAGTGCCACCCTGGGTAAACATGATGCACCTTCCTCAGGTGTTCCACCAACTCTCAAATCACAATGTCACCTTTAACTCAGAAACGTGTCACTTTGGGGTGCAAAAAATTGAATATGTGGGGTATAGGCTGTCAGGGCAAGGCATCACCTCTACATTGTCACATATGGATACTATCCGTTCTCTTCCTGAAGCTCAAACATCCTCGCAATTGGTATCCTTTTTGGGAATGGCTACATATTATCTTCACTTCTCACAGTTTGCCTGAATTACAACACCTCTACGCCGTCTCCTTAAGAAGGATGTTCCCTGGCACTGGTCATCAGACTATCAGAACGTAGTGGAGATACTTAAGTAGAAGCTCACCAGTTCTCCTACTTTAACTCAGTTAAGGCTTTTACAGCTGTTACTACTGTGACATTATGCCTCTGTTGTAGCATTCAGAGCAGTCCTTTCCCAAGTGTACAAAGGCACAGTAAAGCCTGCAGCTTATGCTTCATAGGCACTTTCTCTTGCTGAACAGAAGTATTCTGTTGGTGTAAAAGAAGCTTTGGCCTATATATGGGCTTGTGTACACTAGCATCTCTACTTGTATGGCAGGACTTTTACACTCGATACTGACCATTAGGCCTTCATAGCTCTGTTAAACACAAATGTGTCTAGTCATAAGCCCCTCAGGTTGCTTCGGTGGGAAGACCACCTGCTCCTGTACAATTTCAAGCTTGAGTTCTCACCAGGAGGGCACAATGCAGTAGAACTGTGCCAGCTGTGGTAGAGCAGATTTATGACGTGGAGCCAGACCTAGTTTTTATGTTACATACTCCTCTCTCTTCTGCTATCTCTTTAGACCAGCTTCACCAAGCTTCTAGAGATGATCCAATATTTTCTAAACTTCGGTATTTTATTGGCCCACCACCATAAAACAAGAAATGGTTCCATACTATAGAGTTAACAAAGATTTATTTTGTTGGGAACATGTCTATATTGACCAAGGCTATCGTACTCTCATACCAGCAGTGCTAAAGCACAAGTTTTGACAATGGCACAGGAGGGCCTTTTGGGCATCGTAAAACTGCAACAGCATTACAGGAATATTGTGTGGTCTAATATACTGTAGACCGTTTTGTTGAGATACTGGTAAAAAAATGTTCTGCCCATCTCCTCAGAGGTGAATCTCCACTTAGCCCACCCGCTCTTTTTGCTCCTGTACCGTGGCCACTTGATCCATGGAAGCACATTCAGATCAAAATTTACAGTGAATTACTTAGTGCCCCATGCCATGCTCACTATTTCCTGAAGGTATATGATCTCCATTCCAAATGGCCCGAAGCCCTACTTCTTGCAACTGTGATCACCCAATCCATAATTAGAGTCCTGGATTACCATTTTGTTTGGTGGGGCCTGTCAGACATGATAACTACTAATAAAGGATCCCAGTTTATTTCAGGTGAATTTCACAAGTACTTGGACGACAAGGTCACTAAACACATTAGAACTGCTGTGTATCCATCATTGAATGGAGGACTTGAACGCCTCAACCGCACAATAAAAAAAATAGAATCTTGGCTTACCTGACAAAAGGCTGGCAGTTTGAAGCAGCTCTCCATCAGATACTGTTACATTTTTCAGCAACAAAATATATTACAACAGGGTTATCACCTGCTTCCATAATGTTAGACAGAGAGATTACCCTCCCGTTTGACTTTCTTTGGGTAAAACTTTACCTTTGCCAACACACTCGCAGGCACAATCACATGCTACTCTCAACAGCAATGTATGAAGCAGCATTTCAGTCAGACCAGAAAACCAAACCCGCCATTGCTAAAGGAACAAGACTGGGTGAGTGTGTGGCTTCATGGCCGTATCAGTAAATTCATCGGTCATATCCATTGCAAATTCCTAAGCAGCTTGGACCATCTATCTTTCTTCTACAAAGTGGCTCTCGACATCATGCAAATAGCCTGAAAAAAGTCACACCACCAAGTCAGATTTATCATGGGCCAGAGATGCCTAATGGCATGGGAGCCCCATGACATACCTGATGGCATGGAAGCCCCAAACAGTAGCTGGAAATGGAATGACTGGTCCTTAATCAGTACCACAGGCTTCCTCTGGGGTTTCATGTTCATGTAGGCCCAGAAGACCTCCCTCCTGGCTTAAAGACTATGTTACCAACTAGTTCTTAATTTTAAAAAGGGGGAGGGTGTGTGCATGGTGTCTGACCAGAAGGTGTTAACTATATTTGCAAAAAAAGTGATTTAGTGCTTTGTGCTGTTGCCTCACAATTTTTGAATCATAAGTTCATCTTATAACCGCATCATTATTTGTGTGGAATTTGACATTCTCTCCATGTTTAGGTGGGTTTTAACCGATCACCTGTGCCAACCATACAGCATAAACTTATTATCAAGCCCAAATTTAACATGTGATAGCATGCAGTCATCTCTGTCTTGTGCTAACAACTAGGTTTCTTTTTGTCAGACTATTGCTTCGTTTTGTCACCTCCTTCTTTTCATTTGCTCTGGTGGTGCCAGCATCAAATAAAATGAGACTATGGTAGAATACCATAGACACGGTAGATACCATGTTTTCTATAGTATCACTATTTCATCTTTCCACAGCAATTCACCATTTGTAATTTTTATATTATTCTCATTTAATACAATACTAAGTTTATTCCTTTGATCTGTTTTACTAATCATTTCTATTGATAATAAATAATTTAATTTCCTTCTCCTGCATCTAACCATGATCATAAACTCATCCATTTTTATTATGTACTAGACTAATTTTCTGTTTTTGACAGGTGTATCAGCTCTCCTAATTGCTTGTTCTTTTTCTGGAAGGTACTCCAAAAAAGATACACTAGATTAGACAGTGGGTATCCCAGCATTATTTCATTGTTAATCTTGACCAGTCCGTGTAGTGTGTCATTTACTATTACACCACTGACTACGTTGGTATATGTTGTTTTTATCCAATGAATAACTGTCTTTACAAATGTAATTTGTTTAAGAACTTATCATATACATCAAAGATGAGCACATACTGTACATCATCAATAGGCCAAATATGGCTCATGAACCAATCAGCTTTACCTGGCCCTTGAGATAATAAATAAATGAGTCAATACTGATGATTTCTCATTTTCTGTGTGGGGTGAAGAAGTATAAAGCTAACAGTGAATGTTGAGTTTTCACCAAAGAATGTACTGCTAGATATTTTTTCAAAAGGGTTTGAACAACATGTTTACTTAAGTAGTAATCATTCATGTGAGGATTGGGTTAACAGGGAGTCCATACTCCAAGGTATTGCTAAGTTTATAGACTCAGCAAAATATATTTTTCAAGTTGTCTACTACTAAAGAGGCCAACAGAAGCCAATACAAAGACAAGATACCTGTTTTGTACCCGTTTGTATGTAAAATTGCTAAATACTGCAAACTCTTCTTGAAACAGATGATTAGCCACTTATCCACTCTCAGGACACAGAATGAATCACATACTCAAGCACAAATATTCTCTATTGAGAATAATGTGTTTGCTGAAGGACTTAATACTATGCTTGATTTGTAAATACTACTCATAGTATAATTTGAAGTGTTGATACATGCAGTTTTACAGTTCAAGCAGGTTTCTTATTGTACTGGTGATGTACTGTTACACTCTACCCACTCTAAGTTTCATGTGAGGAACTCCTCCCTTTTGATTGGGACACCTTGTTCCAAAAGGTATAACTTTGCAGTTCCATGGGTTATGAAATCTAAACTTAGTACAATGATTGCTGGCAGCCTGGGGCACAAAAGAAAATTGTTTCCAAGTTTCTGAATCAAACAACTGCGGTGGGTTGGCACCCTGCCCAGGATTGTTTCCTGCCTTGTGCCCTGTGTTGGCTGGGATTGGCTCCAGCAGACCCCCGTGACCCTGTGTTCGGATTCAGCGGGTTGGAAAATGGATGGATGGATGGATGAATCAAACAATGTCAATGTTAGTTTATTTATATAGCACATTTAAAACAACATAGGAATGCTGTGACCAAAGTGCTTTATAACAAAAGAAGAAAATACATACAATTAACATAAAAAACATAAATAGAAATAAAAGAACATAAATAGAATAAATAATAAATAGAAGTAAGATTACATAATCACAATGAGGAAACCATCAGTATTACTGAAGGTCACGGAAAGCAAGTGAATAGAAATGAGTCTTAAATCTGTTTTTGAACAGTTCAATTGTAGACAACTCCTTTATTTAATGAGGTAAAGAGTTCCACAGGCGAGGAGCAGCAGCTGCAAAAGCCCTGTCCCCCTTAGTTTACACTTGGTATGTCTTGGTTATATACTGTTTTTTGGATGCCAATTTTTGTGTTTTATTTAATTGATATTGCTGTGAAAGAAAGTTTTTTTTCATATACTGTAAAAGCTTTCTTTAAAAATTTGGAGTGTTAAATTCACTACTCTTCAGCCACGTATAGCTCTTCATAAGTTTATTTTTGGCTATGTAATTTAAGTGCAATAATGCCAAAAACCCTATAGGGCATTAAAAAGTGTCTCTCGGCTCTACAATAATTGTTATTCTCTTCTGCTGTACAAGTGCATTCCATTCTTGAGACACTGTCTACAGAATACCTCTTAAAGAAACACTCAGCTGCAAAGTGTCTTTTTTAATACCACTTTTCACAAGATTTTGATTATTCAAAATAGGAAACAGCATGTTTTAAATCGAACTTAAGTTCACCTTTCATTCCCATTCTTTCAGCTACTACAGTACATGGGAAGCCAAGTTTGGATATCCAAATATCTGCAAAACACACCTTTGCTGTATATATTATCATATTAATTATTTTCCTGACACTTGAACTCAGTTTTACTTGTTAAATTAATTGTTTGCAACTCATAACTTGTCTTTTTCTCGATATGTCATGGAAAGTATGACAGATGAACAGAGTATACTAAAGTCAGCTGCTCCTATTTGCATATTAGAGATTACACAGGCTTTCGCTAGGTCTGCTGAAGTTGTTAACATTAGACTCCCTGAAGCCTATGAAAAAAATCATAATACTGGGCCACCTTAAATTCCTTCGCACCTCATCATCAGCATCTTTGTTTTGCAAATGTGCTAATCAGCACAAGCAGCCTGCTTTCCATCCCCCACCAGCAGTAATGAGACGCTAAATTCTCAGAGTTCAATTGTGTTTATCTGGGTGTGAAGTGCCTGGAAATGTATAGGGTAAATAATATATTGTTATTTGGAATACATACATTTCATGTATGTTCCGTGTTTAAAAGGATCTGGGTAAATGTAGGATGGCAGGAAATGCAAGTCAAGAAATGTTAAACACATAACTAAAACAGAAACTTTTTTCATTTTATAGCAATAATTGACAAAATGCTGACATGAAGTGTATAATGTATGAAGACTGAAGTCCAAATATTAAATAAACACTTTCACAAAAGGTATAACATAACAAGTGTGCCTTTATTCAAAAATATATCCAAAGAAAAAAAAATCATTCAATTTACAAGTTGCTGTCAATATGCAAAAAACAAAGCCAAACTATCAATTGCATGGCTGGTTCAGAGGTAAGAATGGCTGCTTCTAAATCAAAATGTTGCGGGTTCAATCCCGGTTCCTCCTTACCGTTTTGAGTAGTGAGCTGCTTTTATTATTACTATTATATAATACAAAAATACATTTGATTCGAGTCTGTAACAGCCAATGTAAAATTTTCCTACTTATGAAAGTTACTGTTTTTTTATATTCAGTTTTATTCTCTGGTGCTGTGGTTGATGCCTAGTCAGAACTACAGTATTTGCTGAACAGACAATCAGAGATTCGATGCCCCGTGACCACTATCAGACTATTATGCCGCATTTGCACTTTAACAACAGACACACGTACAGAATGTGTGAAAAACAAAAGATTTGGTGCAATCTCAGACATGTGGCAACGTTTTGTTGAGAACTGTGTTTTGAGTTACAACCCCAGGCAACATATTACTGTTGATGAGCACCTTTTTCCAACCAAGGTCCATTGTCCTTTCTTGCAAAACATCTTAACCAAACTGAACAAATTTGGCATAAAGTTTTGGATTATGGCAGTTTTAGAGACAAAATACATGTGCAATGCCACTCCTTATTTAGGAAAAGATTGCAGTCGTCCCACAGGAGAAAGACTTTCCGAGACTGTGATCAATAAAGGTTATGGAGCCGTTCCTGGACAAAGGCAGGACCGTAACAACAGACAACTTCTTCACATTGTTTTCGCTGGTGTGGGAATATGGGTCCCTGTCGACCCCTGAACCTGCAGACAACACACCTAAACACCAGGTAAAAGTCCCAATATTAAATTTATTATAATAATAATGTGCACAAAGCACCTCCACTCCCACAATACTCAATAATAAATCAATACAATCAATTATAAACACAATCCTCCACTCCACGAAGCAGCTCTGTCGCACTCCCTCCCAACTCCGGCTCAGTCTGCTGGGGTTTCCCACAGTCCTTTTATATTCCTTGACCCGGAAGTGCTTCTGTCCCTCAGTCCATATGATTTCATAGCACTTCCAGGTCAGGTGGAAAACTCTCCTTTTTCTTCAGCCCGGAAGTAGTTCCTTTCTTCTGTCCCTGTGACTAGGAAGTACTTCCGGGCTATAATAGAAATCATTGTGCCTCCCTGCAGCATCCCCTGGCGGCCCCCACGGTATCCAGCAGGGCTGTGCAGTAAAACTCCATTGTCCATGATGCCCTGCTGGAATTCGGGGCACCTCCATGTTACAGGGAGGACTCCATCTAGCGGTGTGGGGTTATTGGCTGGGATAAACTGCCAGCCATATATCACGCTGGTTAATAAACTGCTGCACTGCAATACAACTCTGCTTGATACCATAAAGAGGGACGGGAACTTCCACCTGCAGCTAAAGTCACTTCAGTACGTGTGCAATTCTCCTTTCAAGTGTTTAGATCTGGTAGTGCCATGCTGCACCCAAAAAGAAGACATCTGTCTGCATTCTCAGTGCAATGTACCATAACTTGAAGATTGGGCAAGATTGGAAAAAAATATGCTCAAATGACATAGCATTTTCAAATAATGACATTTTCATGCATGGATGTGTGTGTGCATCCATGAGAGAGGCAGAGACAGATTTGATATCATTCAAGTGGTTACTGGAATATAAAATAAACACTTTTGCAAAGCTGTAATGAAACAAGTGTGCTTTTAATCAAGAATAAAACTGAATAAAAAAAATTCAATTAACAACAAGATACCAAGAAGACATGATTCACCAGCGTTTGTGTGTCTGCTTCTATCCCTTTAACGATATCTTTTACAAGTAGCAAAACTGTACACTGGCTGTTACAGACTCAAATCAAATGTATATTTGTATTATGGTAAATGGTAAATGTAAGGAGGACCCAGGATAAACCCACAAGCTTTTGATTTAGAAGCAGCTGTTCTTACTTCTAAACCAGCCATGCAAATGATATTTGGGCTTCAGTTTTTACATATTGACATCAACATGTAAATTTAATGATTTATTTTTCTTTGGTTATATTCTTGATTGCAGTTCAAGAAAGGCTGTTTAGAGCACTTGTATAATTTAAATTATATTTTAACAGTACTTGCAGAAGTTTTATATCACAGCTATCACATTCATACATATTGTATGATTAAGAACATTAAAGATTTCACACAGAGAAAGAAATCATTTACCTTTGTATTTCTTTTTCTTTTTTTCTCAGAGCACTCCTTAGCTCAGCACACATCCTCTCCAAGGCATTGCATGAATTAGTCTCTTGCAGTTGATCGAAAACCTTACCTGCACTGTGTATATTCTGCTCTACAATCTAGAATAAGTGCAGGCAGAACGTTTTATTGAGTCATTGGGTTCAAAGTCTATTCAACCAGAAGCAATCTACACAAATTGTGTCATTGCTTCTAAATTCTTTAACTACTTCACTGTTTAAATTAATATACTTTGACCAGCAGTTTGCAGGGCCTGTTAAAAAGTGAATTTGAGCCTACTACAGCTACCACAAACCTACATAACAATGGACCAAAGTAAACAAGACAACAGCATATGTGTTTTATGAAAATCTGTAATATGCAAAATGTTCCATATATACCTGTGGAGGAATGCAATTATATTATATGCTAAAAGGATTTTAGACAATATTTTATGATATTTAAAACTGTATGCTTAAAATGTAAGTGTGATTCTCTTTTTAGTTTACTTAAACTTTGATCTTTTTAAAAGTTTAGATAGCCAAATAATAGAGGAAGTGTTAGAAGAGACAGCAAACAGAAGAATGTAGTTTTAAAAGAGCAGTCTAGCAAGATGAAAAGGTCAGGGTTTTGAATTTTAAAATGGTAATTTTCTGGACTTTCTGCATGCATAAAGGCAAAGACTCCAAACCATTGGTTATCATCATTCATGCAAACATCAAGAAAATGCACCAATATTGTCTGGACAGAGAGGAGCTTGACATGCTTTAAAAAATCAGAAAGAGAAAAAGTAAAAAGAATACGACCGTATCACAAAGTAACCTTAAACAGACTCAAAGCTACACAGATTGGGTGTGTTGACCAGCATTGTCTATTATTGCATCTGAAATATTCCAGGTTGTACTTATCAATTTGCCACACACAATTAATTTTATTTGCTTTCATTTTTTGGCACATTAAGAATATTTAAGAATGACTATAATGACTGAATAAACATTTATTGCTTACTCCTCTTAATTACATTTAATATATGTCTAACTTTCCACCTAGGGTATAAATTAATAGAGAGAACATTGACTTTAATAGAATAAGTGAAGTACAGTAGCAGCCAGTTCTGGGTGCAGAAGTCCAAGTGCATTGGGGCTATAGGCTGTGGATTCTTCCTTGTAGGTGAAGGTAAGGATAAAAAAACAAGAGTGGAGGTAGAGGACATATATATGGGTTGTATAACATAGTTAGGAAATGATTACCACAACACCCTTCCACGATAAAACACACCTAACATAAAGTTCATGTTTTAAGTAAAATTTAAAGTTTCTTGCCTTTATTTTCTGCAAAGGCAGAGTGTGATAGCAGACTAGCTAGGAGAGTTATTGATGCTTACATTTTAGTTTTTTTTTCATTGAAAAATTTTTTTTAATGTAGCTGAATTTATCTAATTTAATCATTATTTTTCCTTTGTAAACGTACAGGGTGTACTAAGTGCCTGTTGCTCTTTGCCCCTTTTTGCAGGAGTATTGTTACTCAGGTATAGGTATAGCAAGGAATAGAAATGTCACAATAACTGTAAGTGGGATGCTGAGATTGTACACCTACTACATGTGAACACCCAAAATACATATATGATATATGCAGTACAATATGCGGGTGGCACCGTGGTGCAATGGAAGCACAGATGCATCACTGTAAGGAGATCAGGGTTCTTGTCCTGTGTCCTCCTTGTGTGGAGTTTCCATGTTCTCCCCGTATCAGCATGGGTTTCCTCTCGGTGCTCCAGTTTCCTCCTTTTTTTCCAAAGATATGCAGGTTAGGTGGATTAATAATAGTAAATTGACATTAGTGTGTGATTCTGTGTGTGTGGGCATTTGCCCTGTCCAGAGTCTGTTCCTGCCTTGCTCCCTATGTTAGTTGGGATAGGCTCCAACAGCTCCTGTGACCCAGTTCAGGATTAAATGGGTCAAGGGAATCCTACAGTTTCATGTAGTATTTATAAACAAAACCATCTTTATGCTTTTAAGATCCAATTCAACAGGGATGCTAAATATCTTAAAATTAAATATCAAGTTACCCTGGTATTTCCAACACTAAGAGGAATTCTCACCAAGTCAATTTGTACAAGTTTTTTTATTTTAAAATACAAAACTCTTGGCTGTATATTTTGGGAATTTTCTAAATTAACATCATTTAGCACAAAACATCTTACATAATTCTTAGAAACTCTTGGTGCTACAATCACTACTAATCTACTAGCTGCCATATCTGGTGTACTCCTGGATGGCATTAAAGAGTAAAGGGATAAGTTGTTTGCAATAGTCTATACTACACCACTAGCATGCAGGCTTATCTTGCTTAAATGGAAGAATTCCATCCCACCACATACAACTCAGTGGGAAAGTGACATTCTATATTATCTGAAATTAAAGAAATTTGAATTCACTCTTAAAAGGATATGTTCATTTTTTTTTTTACAAAATGAAAGAATTCATTACTCTTATTTTAGAATAAACATGTTGAGCCTATGATCAATTGTCTCATGCTATGACTTGTTTTATCATAAAGTTAGTTGATGTGTTTTTTTTTGCTTGTTTCTTCTCTTTTTCTCTAACTCTTGGGTTGGGGTTGAATTTTGTTTGTTTGCTTATTTAGATAGATAGATAGATAGATAGATAGATAGATAGATAGATAGATAGATAGATAGATAGATAGATAGATAGATAGATAGATAGATAGATAGATAGATAGATAGATAGATAGATAGATAGATAGATAGATAGATAGATAATTTATTAATCCCAAGGGGAAATTCACATACTCCAGCAGTAGCATACCGATAAAGAAAATATTAAATTAAAGAGTGATAACAATGCAGGTATACAGACAGACAATAACTTTGAATAATGTTAACGTTTGCCCCCCGGGTGGTATTGAAGAATCGCATAGTGTGGGGGAGGAACGATCTCCTCAGTCTGTCAGTGGAGCGGGAAAATGACAGCAGTCTGTCGCTGAAGCTGCTCCTCTGTCTGGAGATGATACTGTTTAGTGGATGCAGTGGATTCTCCATGATTGACAGGAGCCTGCTCAGCGCCCGTCGCTCTGCCACAGATGTTAAACTGTCCAGCTCCATGCCAACAATAGAGCCTGCCTTCCGCACCAGTTTGTCCAGGCGTGAGGTGTCCCTCTTCTTTATGCTGCCTCCCGTGCACACCACCGCGTAGAAGAGGGCGCTCGCCACAACCGTCTGATAGAACATCTGTAGCATTTTATTGCAGATGTTGAAGGACGCCAGCCTTCTAAGGAAGTATAGTATTTGTTTGTATATGCTTTGTATTCATTTTAAAGTAAGTTATTGTTACTTATTTGACTGAGTAGCATGCCACTGAAATGTTATGTTTTTTTTAATAAAATATATTAAGATAAAATCAAATACAGATATCCCTTGTTTAACACGGTTTTATTACATGCGGGTTTTGAATAACACTCTTATTTTGAATGCGAAAGCCTCTTGAATACTGTGGCTATAAATCTGATTAGCACTTTTTTTAAAATTGTGCAAAAGTGGAAACAAGAAGTTGCGACTGAACGTGCAGGTGTCACCTTCCCCACTATGCCCAGCTCAGCGGCCATAATGTACATTCAAACTCTCACGGAGTCATGAGTCACTAATTCAGTTTCCAACAGTCACGGTCATAAAGAGTGGACGTTTTCATTGCATATTCATTGCATATTTTTGCCAGTTGTTCACTTTTTTATCCTTTCTTTTAAGCGCTTGCCCTTTCCATACATGAACAAGCAAAAGCATGAGTCTTTATTGGAAAGAAGGGAAGAAAGCTTATTACTTTAGATGTGAAGCTTGAGATAATTAAAAGATACGATCATGGCGAAACAAAAGCAAACATTTGCAGGGAACTCGGCTTCAATGAATCGACTATCAGGACAATTTTAGGAAAGGCAGATACCTAACCAAGGAAAATTGACTTCAAAGACAGCAAGCATGCAATCATTGCGTAATAGAACTCCGATTATGATTGAAATGGAAGATCGAAACGAATTCCAATTTGTACAAATAGCATTATGGCTAAAGCTATCAGTCTTTTTTCAAGATTGAAAGAAACGAAGCATAAAGACAACACCGCAACATTCGTTGCCAACAAAGAATGGTTTGAAAATTTTAAATCTAGAGCTAGAATGAAAAATGTTAAGATGACAGGAGAAGCCGCCAACGCAGATGAAGTTGCAGCCAAAAAATTTCCTAAAGAATTACAAAAGATCATAGAGGAAAATAATTACGACTATCAACAAATATTCAACGTTAATGAGATGGGCCTTTATTGGAAGAAGATGCCCTCTAGAACCTTCTTGTCAAAGGATGAAGCTTCGCAACCTGGCTATAAGGTGTCAAAAGTTCGCATAACAGTTTTACTCGGAAACAACGTGGAAGGGGACTTCAAATTGAAACCGCTTTTGGTGTATCGAACTCAGAAACCAAGGGCATTAAGAAGCTGCAACAAAGAATTTCTACCAGTTATATGGTGAGCTAACAAAAAAAGGATGGGTTACAAAAACAATCTTTGAAGAATGGTTTAAATCGTATTTTTGTCCAGCTGTTAAAAATTATTGCAGCAAAAACAATTTGATGTACAAAGCGCTTTTATTGTTGGATAATACCCCTGGGCATCCTACATCACTCAATGATTTGTGTGAAAATATAAAAGTTGTTTTTTGCCACCATACACAAATTTATTTTTACAACCAATGGGTCAGGGAGTCATTTCAACCTTCAAAGCTTACTTTCTAAGGAAAACCTTTGCACAGGCAGTTGAAGCGACAACTGCAGAAGAAACCATCACTCTTCAAGTATTTTGGAAGCAATTCAACATTAAGCATGCAATATTTAATATCAAGATATGTCTCACTGCATGAGGTCTGTTTGGAAGAAACTTTTACCCGAGTGTGCTATCGATTCTTGCAGCTTTGAAGAATCATTGACGCAAGTGATTGAAGAAATACCCACCCTTGGATTCAATGATGTTGATGCTGAAAATGTCAGTAAATTATTAGCGTCACATTCGAGCGATTTATGTGATGATGACCTGATTGAGATTGAACATCAGAAGGCTTTGCAAGAAAGTGAATCAACTGAAAATGAAGGCAAAGAGACTCAAACCAAAGAAACAACATTGAAACAATTTGATGCAATTTTCGAAACCCATCCATCCATCATCCAACCTGCTATATCCTAACTACAGGGTCACGGGGGTCTGCTGGAGCCAATCCTAGCCAACACAGGGCGCAAGGCAGGAAACAAACCCCGGGCAGGGCGCCAGCCCACCACAGGGCACGCATACACACCAAGCACACACTAGGGACAATTTAGGATTGCCAATGCACCTAACCTGCATGTCTTTGGACTGTGGGAGGAAACCCATGCAGACACGGGGAGAACATGCAAACTCCACGCAGGGAGGACTCGGGAAGCGAACCCGGGTCTCCTAATTGCAAGGCAGCAGCGCTACCCACAGCGCCACTGTGCCGCTGACGTTTCAAACTCTTAAACATCAAATTGCTGAAATGGATCCTGATGTTGGCAGAAGTACGCTTGTCTGCCACAACTTAGAAAGTCAAATTGCTTGTTATAGACGGATCTACGAGAGCCAGAAGAAAGAACGAACAGTCCAAATGACCCTTCATAAATTCTCTTCTAAAACATGATGTTAGTTTTAATTAATAAAGATTTTGTTTGCATTTTGACTTTTATTTTATACACACAGATACGAGTACTTTTTCCATGTAGATTTTCCACATTTTAAATGATGGGTCAATTATAATTTTTCCCATTAGTTCTTATATTTAATTAGCGCGGTTTTGCATAATGCGGCAATATCAATGAATTAATTAATCACGTTAATGAAGGTATACCTGTACTAGGATTCATTCATTCATTATATGAACCTGTTTCAATCCAGAATCCCAAGAAACAGTAGGAACCAGCCTTGGTAAGGCATCTCCCCACTGCATGACACACTAGATAGATAGATAGATAGATAGATAGATAGATAGATAGATAGATAGATAGATAGATAGATAGATAGATAGATAGATAGATAGATAGATAGATAGATAGATAGATAGATAGATAGATAGATAGATACTAATGTGCATACTCACTGTTTTTCATGCAAAGCCAATTCTGAGTCCAAATTTAGGAGGCTGTCACCTAATGTATTGGGGGAGAAAATATTTATCTATTCTCATCTCCCCCATTCCTTCCATTGTACTGGCCTTCCAGTCAGGTAAGGATCCTTTATTAATTCCAGCAGGGATGCCAGTCTCTGCATGCCGTGCATTACAACATTTATGGCAAAGAAGGCGTTTCAATTTTTTTTTTTATGTGAGTGGTTGTTCACATGGATCCAATAACAAAATCCTGTGCAACTGTATGCAATGTTACAGGGTATGACATTATTCAGAATTTAAAAGCTGAAATCCTTGTGCTTCCTAATAGATAAGAATAAGAGGTTTCATCTATATATAGAAAAGCTACAATTATGGGTGAGCATTGTGCTTAAATCATTACCTCCATCATGATGCATTAAATGATACATGTTCTGAACAGCACACTAACTAAATAACTCAATATATTTTGAAATGGTTTTATCATTAATATAAACTATTCAACATTAAATCATATTTTGTAAAATTTCCATGTCAGTAAATATTACATTACTGCCTCATAGGAAGTAACCTTATAAACATACTTGGTTCTGTTTGTCTGTGTCTTCAGGAGGTGAAGGAGCAGCGATCTGAAAAATAAGCAAAGATTTTCATTAGTTTCAGTAGTAGTTTAAACAGAGCAGAATGCCTGGTGGAAGCATAACTCTTCTAAAGCATTGATTACTTACTTAAAGACGCAAAATATGGAACTATTCAAACACATGTGTATTCGAAAGTAAATTCAGTAATACTACTATTCAAGAGACTAATGTAACTGATATGTAATGCCCCGGTCTGGAAGACAGTGACTACTGTGAATAATAAAATTAATTTTGTACGATAAATGATGCAAAAATATCTTGCAGTAGGTGACCTATATAAATGCCTAAAATTCTTTTTTTTTTCTAGTCCCACAGGATATATATATATACAATGAGCAGAATATAAATTCGAAGAAAACCCCACAAAAGCAAATTCCAGGTCTGAGTTGGACCTCTGATAACTAGAAGCAAGAATGCTACCACAGAGTGCACCCTGATATTACGGTATGTGTCAGGCCTTGAAAGAGAGACAACAGGGAGTATCATATAATTAAGTTGTTTAAAAAATGGATTTTGAGATTGGGGTGCCTATATGGCTGTCCGGAAACAATTCTTATATGCAAATAATGTTGTGGGGTTTTTTTTGTTTCTGTTTTTAGGGATACTTCACATTATTCATTTACCAAAGGCATGTATTTTGGGTTTTATGAAAAGAAATTAACCTGTGTATAGATAATATATTTAATTTTATACACATATTGAATAATGTTTTGTGCATATTAGTAACAGGTTATAGATAATATGTTTTATTTTATACACATATTTAATAATGTTTTGTGCTATTACTAATGTTATTTCATACTACAGGGCTTACCCCCTGCTCGCTCCACTTTTCTGCACTACGTGCTAGCCACTTCCCGTCTCTGCCACTTGTGTTGTGAAGAGGGGGGCTGAACGCACCCCAAGGAGATGTGGTCACTCCTCTGAAAGCCCCTTTTAAATGGTGATACAATGGGAAACAAATACAGTTTTTTTTTTACCTCCTCTTTACTCGATCAGCTGGTGGCTTGCCGCTGCTGCTGCCGTGCCGTGTGATCTGCATCTCGCATGGTGCTTTGAACATTTAAAAGCCTGTACAGCAGCTGTCTTTGTCATCTACTCTTTGTCTTTTATTTCTGGCCCCGGGTGTGTTTAAATCTCTTGGCACAAAGTCTCATCTCGCGGGACGTTAGTTCTTGATGTTTTTCCATCCATCCATTATCCAACCCGCTATATCCTAACTACAGGGTCACGGGGGTCTGCTGGAGCCAATCCCAGCCAACACAGGGTGCAAGGCAGCAAACAAACCCCAGGAAGAGTGCCAGCCCACCGCAGTGATATTTTTAGTTTATAATTTAACAATAAAAATCTGAAAATAAAACAACATCACATTAAAGTTTGATAAATTCTGAAAAGAATGATACCAAACATATATGTAAGTTTTAAAATAAACCCGATTTAAAATGTGACATAAAAACATCACATAAAATCGTTGCACAAAATTGTTGCACTTTTAGGCTTAGGATTTTATATATAGAGAGTAGATTAGAATATAATATAGCTGAAAATGTGTACACAATGCTGAACTTGCATATAAAAAGTGTGAACTAAACTAAGCTGCATAGTTTAGCAGTAAATGTCTTTTTGAAGAAGAACTCAAATAGGAATTAAATTGAGAAAATCGAACACACTTTTTAGAATTTAGCTTTTTTCCATTTTATACTTTATTGTTTATAATTTGAGTTAGAATCATATTAGAAAGGCCATTGAAAAAAATAAAAATAAATGAGAAGTTCCAGCTCCCCACAACCTTGCTCTGGTTAAGGAGGTTAGAAAATTGGCTTGAAACGACTGGATGGATGACAGATTTCTTATAATGTTTCAGATCATTTTATTATGTTCAAGTTCAAATAATTGCCACTGTGACATTACATTTAATTTCCTAACAAAACAGAGAAAAAAGTTTTGTCACCATTTGTCACCAGACTAGTAAAATGTACAGATTCTCATTTGCAGTTCATGTAATGTTAATCTTAGGGATGAAAAGCTACATAATGGAAAATGATCTAGATGAAAGCACAAGTTATGTGAGGAAAAAAAGAGCATTTTTGAAGAAGGGCATCAACATTGCACATCAGGGCAATTTCCAGATTCAGGGAGCTAGCTGTTTATGAGCTACCACTGTATGTCTAACATTTCCAGAATCATTATTCAGTTTAATGTTATCGTAAAACAACAGGCATCATCAAATATTAGTTTCAGTTGTTTCCTTAGAAAGCTTACTTAAAAATAGTTTATATAATATAAATTTTCAAAATTACCGGTAAAATCCCACTCTTCCACACAAGATTTGTGAAGCATCTTTTCTGCAAATAAAGAATATATAGAGAATATTAATGGATTTACCATCTTAGATATATGCTAAATATATATTGAAAAGCAAGCATAATTCACTTGTCCTCCAGTGTAATGAAACATTTCATTGAGACAAGTGTTGCTTATTAAATTTGCTTATGAATACTATCCTTAGTAATACATAATTGCAATAGGCACATTCATATGAACATGCATTTCAGCTTAAGGTGCTAGTAGTTACTTACTGTTTATCTGATACGATGCATTCCAGCTGGTTTGAAATTTAATGTCCATTTTACCCATTCAAATATATTTTTCAAAAACATTTGGAAGCTCACACTATTCAGATTTCTTTTTACATTTGCCCCTCAATTTGCAATGTCATTGCAAAATCAGTCTTTTCCACTGAGTTCAGTACTTACTGAATATGGTATGTTACCCCTGCATCTAATGTTTCTGAACTTAAAGAGTTACCCAATTTGTTATTTTTTCCTCATCTGTGTACTTAAAACCTGACTATGGCAGCTAAAGATGATGAAGTAGAAGTTTGATTTTTGAAAATAATTTGAATGATGTTTCATCAAGAAGATGGTCTCTGTTTGTCTGCTACTGAGACCATAATCTGTCAGAGATTAACTCAAATAAGATTATTAAGATTTAAAAAATCTAATTTTCTTTTACAATTATAAAGAAAAACATTACACAACACAAAATCTGAAGTGACAGATTTTCTTTTTCCTTTTCTTTCCTATCCCGGGAACAACTTTTTTTGAGCTATATTTGCCCGTAATTCTCATTCAAAGACATAGAGCATCTGTGGATATACTATTCATAATCTGGCTGTTGAGTGTGTACAGAATATCTACTCTTTTAGATGAAATAATGCACCAACCTTTAGTTTTTATTTATAAGTTCTTTTGTGCTTGTGGCTTACTACATGCATAGCAAGACCAGCTATGTTAAAGGTTGGGACACAGAACAGGGTGGAGCATGTCATATAAAAATAACCTTATGTGAAGACTAAATAAAAATAACCTAATGTGAAGACTGAAACATGAGCCAGCTATAAAATTATTAGTTAAAACAGGTTCTGTTATCTGCAAATATTCTAATTAAAAAATATGGCTCCAACTAAAACCTGTAGCCTCTACAGCACTCCAGTACTGAACTTGGGAACACAGTGTTTAATGGGATAGTAGGTAAAATATCACATTAGTTTTCATTAACACAGATTTTTTCAGATGAGGAGAAAATGTAAATTTCCAGAGTCTGGTTTGCGCCTTGCGGTGGGCTGGCGCCCTGCCCGGAATTTGTTCCCTGCCTTGCGCCCTGTGTTGGCTGGGATTGGCTCCAGCAGACGCCCGTGACCCTGTAGTTAGGATATAGCAGGTTGGATAATGGATGGATAGATGGATGGTTTGCATGTACCTTAAAGAAGATAACCAAATGGATAATATGAGCTAAATACTAAAGTATTTAAACAAAACACAAAAAATCAGAGCAATACGACAATTATACAACAAATAAACTGGGTTAGGAAAATGTAATTACCAGGAAAACTATCAGAGGTACAACTATCCATTTTTTTAGGCCAAGCAGTGTGGTTCTACAAATTATTAGAAAACCAAGTACATACAGAAAAAAACAGGAGAAATGTATACAATAAATTGCACTGATTTAGTCTAAAATACTGAATAATAGTAACCAGTTTCTTTTTTTATGATTTATCTTAATTGTTTTATTATTTATACCTTTTTTGTATTAAATAGAATATGGATTACAGGAAATGTCATAAATCAATGAACTGTACACCTATAAATAATTAAAATATTTCTGGGCCAAACATCTTTCAATTATAAAAGAAAATCTTGAGACGAGATGTGACTATTGCCAAGTAGGATATCACCAAAGGCTTTGGAGAAAAATGCTGCTGTAGTGCTGCTTTATTCTGGTCAAAAGTTTTGTCCTTTGGTTTTTCCAGTGCTAAAAGGCTATGCAGCAAACCATAAATCGTGCATCCAATTACACTTAATACTACGGGCACCAGTTTGTCCTCCACAATATCATTAGCTAATGCAAAGCTTTCGAAACGCTCGAAATATGTGGTCCACTGCTCCACATTTTCATCAAAATTGTTGATGCGCCCAGGCATCGCAGCGATATTACCACAAATTTTTTTATACTGAATACAAGTTCCCGCTGCTGTCACAAAGAGATGTACTCACGCACTGGGCGTCAACTTTGTTATCCTCGTTGCCAGTTTATTATGTCCGGTAATTTGAGGCTGATGATGGCAGACATTCAATGATAGACACTGAGGCCAGAAATTATGTTAACTGCACATTCGTATTTTACTAAGAATTTTCTGCAACCACTTGTGCAAAGATATCTGTTAATTTCAATGTCGTGCCACCTGCTGCCTAGGAATACTACCAAGCATTATTACATTTATTTCAATACATAACACAGAGAAGCAGGGTTACAGGTGCAGCCAAATCTGCAGCGAGCCGCAGTCGCAGTAATCATAAGAATATTTCACCAAACCAGCAGGTAGGATGCAGTCATCTGTAGTGTCAGAATAGCTCATTACAGTATGTGCTATATACAGTTGATTGACATGTATTGACTATTGATTTTTGTCTTCACAGTAGGATAGAAAGATTAACTTGCACAGGGGGCAGAAGCAGAATTTTTAATGATGTTCAAGAAAACTGCTATTGTTGACATGGTCACTGCTGACAATGCCATATGACTCCATGAAATCTGGGACAGAGTTCTGGCAGACAACACAGTGTTTGACAATGTGACAAGTATCAGCACAGCAATAAATGCCAGAGTGCTACAAAAGCATAAACAAACCATGAAGCGCTTATACACTGTCCCCTTTGAGAGGATCAGTGAACAAGTGAAAGAACTCGGATACCAATATGTCCAGGTAAGAGGTCTATTCAATATAAAACTGTTGTGTCTCATTCTTTAGTGGTTGTGGCTTTGAAGGTGAAACATTATGAACATAGTAGTCCAGGGTACAAACCCTGTCCAAGCCCAACTGCCTTGCCATTGAGCAAGACCCTTGTAAGCCAGAGTTGCTCCAGCAGGATTGTGCCTCTAATTGATCAGCTGTATGCAGCTCCAAATAAGGCTGTCTTCCTTACAAGTTCCATACAAACTTTTGAAGTACAATATACCACAAAGATATATAGAGCTATGTATGTAGTAATGTATGCTACTGTAATGTAAAGTAATGTAAAGTCAATTGACATATACTGCTGCGTGGTTTGCTTATTCCTGGACATTTTATAGAGTACAAAATTGTTCTGTTTTGTAATACAATGTTTGCGACAAATAACATCAAACTTGTTACTTTACAGACGATACTTTCATGACGATCCATATTACATTTTAGGTAATGCTGTCTGTTGTTTGTGTTTTGTAGGCTTTTTGTTTTGTGTATGATGTAGTGTTGTTCCAGAATGACATAAAGTGCTACTGTTTTGGTGCTGTAGTGCATTTTAGAGGAGAGCTTAACTGTTTTGGTGGCTGTAGTGCAATTTGTACTGAGGGCTTAACTGTTTGATCAGGCTGTGTGTTGGTATTGCAGGCTGTATGAAAAGTTTTGAGAAAGCGACTTCAGTATTGCAGAATCTGTCTTAGCAATTGAAAAAAAACTGTAATACCTGACCTAACTGATGCTGTTTTGGCTGATTGGGCACATATTCCTACAGGCACATTCCAAAGTTTTTTGGAAAGCCTGCCCAGAAGAGTGTCATAATCTCAAATTGTTTGCTGCAAATCCATATTAATGTCCATTGTTTTGGAATAGGGTGTCCAAAAACTTTAGATTTTATTGTCAGAAAAAACCTTCATCCATATAGTGTGTAACAGACCAGCCCGGATCACAGACAGACACCACGCCGTTGTCACACAACACACCTTTATTTTTAGTACTTGCACAGCACACACAGTGCACCAATCCCCACAGTACTCAATCCCTTCTTCCTCTTTTCTAGCAGGCTCCATTCCTCTGCTCTCCTCCAAGCTCTGTCCTCTGCCACTCCGGCTCACAGAGTTGTAGCAGCTGTCTCCTTTAATAGAGGACCCAGAAGTGCTCCAGCTGTTCCATGATTGGCTTCTGGCTACATTTCTGAGTGAGACGGCAGCCCTGCACAAGACGGCTCAGCTGTTCTCCACACGCCCCCTGGCGGTGTCCATGAGCCACAGCAGGGTTGAGCTTCCCTGCTCTGTGGCAGTGTAGCAAACCAGGAGGGCTGTCCTCCATCATCCCGGTCCGGGTAAGCATCCTGGCTGCCCATTACAAGTTGTCACATACGTGCACATGGGAGTCAGCTAAAGGGCTTGAGAAAGGGCAATTCCGAATCAGACCAGGATGTGGCAGAGTGCACTGACTCTTTTTCTCTCTTTCTTGTAGACCATTCACGGGAGATTCCACCTGGCCCTCTTGACGTCACTTCCAGGTCCGAGCCTATGGAAAAAGACCTTGCAGGCTCTGGCCCCTGTGATGTCACGTCCAGGCTCGAGCCTATGGTTGAAGACCCTCATAAGCCCGACCCCTTTGACCTCACTTCCTGTCTTCCCCTTTAAAAGCCTCCACCTTTTACCTATTCCCTCAGTTCTGTTTTGGACTCGGTTTTGTGCACAGCAGTGCTATTATTTAAAACTCAATTTGCAGCCAGGAAACCAAATATACGGGTGGCTGCCCCAAACTTTGCTATTTGCTATGGCTGTTTGTGGAGTTTGTGACAAAGTGTATATTTCATGTTATCTCTTTGGACATTTGTGTTATTTTTTGGGTAGAATTTAACAGAGAGGGTTTCCAAAATTCCATTGGGTTTCTGATTTCATTGAGAGGGGTTTAAGAAATGGTTATTTTACCTGCTGACATTATAATTATTATCTAACTGTTCGGGAATGCAAAACAATTAACATTCAGATCCACAATATTGGGACATTACAGTACAATTACAAAAATATACTGTGTTAACAGTATTCTGATAATAATGTTCTATTCTATATACAATCCAAAACTTCTGTTACCAAACTAAAAATGAACAGTTTTGGACCAGGTTGAAATTTGAATGAAAGTAGAGATGGTTTCAATGACATTCTTCTATGTAGAAATAAATGTATGAAAAATTGATCATGATGCCACATCAGAGGGTGCATGAAAGGGTTTCGCTCTGCTCTGTACATGTGACAATGATGATCCTAAAATGATGTTGCAAAAATAATGAATAAAAGTGGCTGCTTTGAGAGACTTCAGAGTTCCTTGTAACTTTATTCTTTAATACCAAAAGAGCCCAAAATACTGATAAACATCTAAACATCCACTTTTTAATGCCCAATTACTACTCCTCCCACTGTCACCGTTTCCAGTGAAAATATAAAAATGTGGAAACTTTTTAAATGTCCCTCGTAGTTTACTCCTATTTCTGGCATAAAGTAATTTTTTATACTTTTTTCTTAATACTTTGACTTTGAGACACTTTGTGTCATTTAAAAAATCTACCCAGGATAGATATATGTTTCTGGTTACTGATCACAACTCAAGGTATGATACACATACACAGACAAACACCACTATTGCCTGTTGCCACACTTGACACAAAAATTATCCCATTGATCACAGAGAGATGGAAAAATTCATAACATACAGTTTTCACTGTTCTTTTAAAAATCCTGGGGCAATTCCGTTGTAAAGAGTAATAATAATCAAAAAAAAAAAAAAAGAAATGGAGCACTAAAACAAAATCATTGGAAACTGAGTAAGGGGTTAATATTCTACCATTTTATATATATATATATATATATATATATATATATATACACTAATAAGACTACATCTCTAATAATTTTATATAATTTTACTTTTATATTAAATTAAATAACTGGTAAGATATTTTAAAACTTTATTACATTAGAAACGGCTCACCAGTGATTCCACTATAAATGGCATTTTTTCATTCTGCATTCTTGTTGCTTTAATTTCATTCTGCTTTCTAATAGTTTCCATTTTATTTAGGTAGGGTGTTATCAGGAAATAGGTTGAGTTTTATGAGGAACAAAATGACACTGAAAGCACTGAAAATATCTTAAGAACAAATATCATTTTGTATCTACCATAGAAGTTAGTGGGTGAATTGAAGTGAAAATGAATGGATTAAGAGATTTTCCTCATGGCATCAAATAAAAATGATACCAAATGATTTGAACATCTCTCCCTCTTCCAGCTGGAATGGTATAATCTGTGAGCTGCAGTTGTGATGCCATTATTATTAACCAACTATTGACTGGAAAGTGCTCAAGTGTTCAATACCTCTACTGAAAAAAATGTTTTACAAAGTGATCATAGTTCAATTGAAATGGACTGAAAGCATCTGTGTTAATGACAAAATGAATCGTATATGAGAATTCCAGTGATTTGTATGAATTTAATTGTTAATTTTATCAAATCAGTAAATTTTACATTTAACTACTCTGGCTAACTAGCCTTAACAAAAATGAAATATAAGTAAGCTAATGTGAATTTCCCATTGGGATTAATAAAGTATCTATCTATCTATCTATCTATCTATCTATCTATCTATCTATCTATCTATCTATCTATCTATCTATAGTGTATTGCTACTAATATACTGTAAATATATTTTAAAAAATGTTGCAACATACTTGAAGGAAAATATACTACAGTGCCTTACAGTATACTGAAATATTTTGAAAAATATGTAAATTATTATCAGTTTTGTATATTGCAGTATATTTTTCAAAATATAAACATACTAGGGGGCTTTGCCCCCAGCTTGCTTCGCTCAGCAAACCCCCCCCCCCCCCCCCCCCCCAGCCTGTTCTACGCACCAGCCACTTCGCATCTCTGCCACTTGCATATGTGGATTTCACCAAACAACAAATCTTTCATTTCTCACAGATATGCCTCTACTTTTCCCTGATGGCAACACAAATTAGACAATCTACAAGTCTCCGACTTAAAGTTTAAATCCGAACAATATATTAGATCTATTTTCGCTGTTCCATTATTTCACCGAATAATAATTTCCATTTGTTAGTGCTAATGCGATCTTTACTACCATTTTTTTGAGACTTTCGAATTTTAGTACTTTCATTATCTCTAACCTGCTCTGCATGTGTATTGTGCCAACGTTTTTGAATTCTTTACGGCGTTCTACTTTGTCATCTACTCTTTGTCTTTTATTTCCGGCCCCAGGTGTGGTTAAATCTGTTGGCACAAAGTCTTGTCTCATGGGACGTGAAAGTATCTCTCTGAAAACTTCACATCTCGTCCCAGGCTAAAAAGTCTTGTCTCATCGCAGGATGATTTTATTATAATAGAGAGATGATTTTTCATGTTTCAGCATATAACAGGGACTACTACATATTATAATAATAATAATAATAATAAATTTTATTTATATTGCACTTTAATATTGGTATTTTTGAGTTGAGTATGAGCTAATATTTACCTGAACTGGTTTGATATGGAAATGTGTTTGCAAAGTAGTATTGGTTTAATTCTTTGTTGTTCTTTGTCTCATTCATTGAATTGTGATTCTTAAAATAAACAAAATAACAAAACAAATAATGTTTCTTATTTATTTACATGTGTTGGTAGTTTATTCCAGATCAAAAGGACTGCTTGGATGAAGAACTCCTTGATTATTTTCTTAAATTACAATTTGAATACACTTTACTCCAAAATTACATTTTCAATAATTGATAGTATGAAGAAATGTATATAATACATTTAACATCTCTATTACATAAAAACATGAAGTCGACAGCCTTTTGCATGCTACTAACTCCTGAAACACAATGTCTAATTGAATTTTCTCTCTTTTCCTCTCACAATGATGTTCATGCTTAGTGAGTACATTAATGTTCACTATAATAGCTAGGTTCAGTTTTTGGGATAGGTTCCTGTCTTAGGCCCGTTCCAACAAAATAGCGTTTAAATTTAGATGACTCTAAAAGGAAAGAAATGTGCATGTATAATAGATGGGTGGAAAGATATTTTACTGTGCTTTACACTTTTAGTATGTGTATCATGATTTGGTGGGTATATATGCAGTATTATTGTTTATTTTTATTTATGTTTTGTCTATTTTGGGGGTTTTAAACATGAGGATTCAAATTATGATATTATTTTCATGTTTTAGCTTGTAATTTAGAAGCTGATTCTCAGTAACATCTTAGTTTTTTTTTTAAATTTATGTGACTCCATCTTGAAGGTCACTTGACCTTGATCATTGCACCATTGATACAATGGAAGTTGCAATAAAATAGGCAATCACATTCTTGTCTTGGTTTCTGACCTTTGAAACAAATATTCTTATATTCCATTGCAAAACTGAAATACATTGCAATACATCCAAATGTATGTGGACATATCTTTCAATATAATATAAAATATATGTTGTTCAAATATATTTTCTTAAGATTAAATATGAAATATAATTAAACATTGTCTCGATGCATGCTCAATAATCCAGGTAAGGAAATTCTAGAAAGTTGATTCAGTTCATCTGTCCAGATGAACTGAATCAACTTTCTAGAATAATTAAACATTTATTTCCCTTTATATATTATAACAAGCAGATTATTGAATATATTGTATATAAAACATGCAAAGCATTTCTTAAAGGTCTTTAATGGGTCTTTTAACCTGGAAAATTTTCAACACAGACCTTCCAATGAATCCAGTTTATTTTGAATGCCCTGTAACTCACATTAAGTGCTGGTCTGATTTGGTCATGTGTGTGGAAATGGGAGCAAGTTTAAGGGCTTTGATGAAGGTAATTCTCTGCCACTCCAGGAGATGGCAATATATAATAAAATTCTCTCTTTTCCTCCCGCTGCAGACTGGAAGACTGACAGCTCTCCACAACCAATGTCACATCCAGTGTCCATCTGCCTGGGCCAGCCTCTTCATGCCCAGGCACCATACGACCAGAAGAACAACCATCTTGGGCAGTCAGAATAGGTCTCTGATCTGAGAAGACTTTATTTTGTATTTTTACATGCTTTATTTTGAAAACAAAATATTTTCAATTATGCAGGGTTTCCCCAATGGTGCCCCAACACTCTGTCTTTATTATCTTATTGCAATTTATATGTTAGAATAACATGCATCATTGGGCAGGTCTGATCTGATTTCTAACTGTTATTAGACAGCAGTGGGAACCTGGTGGCTGAAATGATTCTTAACGGCCATTTTCAAAGGACAGATTGGAAAATGATATTCAGTCACATGCGGGTAATATCATGGGACTCAGTCATTGCATCATTGACAATGCTGGATTAAGACTTACACATGCCCCTGGGTGACTTTGCTCCTTAACAGAGAGTTCATTATACTCTTAGCAATGCTGCAAGTGGACACTGGGTCTTTTCTCAGTTTTGATTTTGATGTGTGGTCGCCATTGGGCATTTCAGCATGTGGATTTTCAATTGCTTCCCCCACTGACATCAAGAGCATCTATCTATCTATCTATCTATCTATCTATCTATCTATCTATCTATCTATCTATCTATCTATCTATCTATCTATCTATCTATCTATCTATCTATCTATCTATCTATCTATCTATCTATTGTGGACGAAGGTTCGAGGCAAACAGCAGGCAGACAGCAGATGTAGAATAAAAAAGCAATTTCTTTATTCTTGGTGAGCAGAGAGACTGGACAGAGCCTGTCAGCTTGTCACTAACAGTATCACGACACAGCCTACCTTTACAATTTTCACAGCAGGCTTTTTATATTATTTCAGTCACGTACGCATCATGCCAACCCCTGAGTAACAGACACATGACTTAGATAAAATCATCACTTCTAGCTTAAAGTTTACGCAAGCATTTCTGATTATTATTGAGCGATAAGACTTCTCCCATGCATTTTAAAGATTACTTTTTTTGCATATAAAGTTCACCTGAAATACAGTTACTGGTAATCTTTGTGGTTAGGCCTACTTCCCAGTTACTGGTAATCTTTGTGGTTAGGCCTACTTCCCTTTATTTTTGAGATACAGTAATCCCTCCTCGATCGCGGGGGTTGCATTCCAGAACCCCCCGTGAAAGGTGAAAATCCGTGAAGTAGAAACCATATGTTTATATGGTTATTTTTATATTGTCATGCTTGGGTCACAGATTTGCACAGAAACACAGGAGGTTGTAGAGAGACAGGAACTTTATTCAAACACTGCAAACAAACATTTGTCTCTTTTTCAAAAGTTTAAACTGTGCTCCATAACAAGACAGAGATGACAGTTCCGTCTCACAATTAAAAGAATGCAAACATCTCTTCCTCTTCAAAGGAGTGCACATCAGGAGCAGAGAATGTCGGAGAGAGAGAGAGAGATAAAAGCAAACAATCAGAAATCAATAGGGCTGTTTGGGCTTTTAAGTATGCGAAGCACCGCCGGACAACGCAGCTGCTAGGAAGGGAGCAATGTAAAGGTAGTCTTTCAGCATTTTTTTAGAGGAGCGTCCGTATCGTCTAGTGGTGCGAACAGCCCCCCTGCTCACACCCCCTCCGTCAGGAGCAGAGAATGTCAGAGAGAGTGAGAGAGACAGAGAAAAACAAACAATTAAAAATCAATACGTGCCATTCGAGCTTTTAAGTATGCAAAGCACCGTGCGGGAAGCATGTCGCTTGACAAATCAGCTGCAAGAAAGGAAGCAACGTGAAGATAATCTTTCAGCATTTTTAGATGAGCGTCTGTATCGTCTAGGGGTGCGAACAGCCCCCCTGCTCACACCCCCTCCGTCAGGAGCAGAGAATGTCAGAGCAAGAGAGAGAGAGAGAGAGAGAGAGAAAGGCAAACAATCAAAAATCAATACGTGCTGTTTGATCTTTTAAGTATGCGAAGCACCATGCAGGAAGCATATCGCTTGACAAAGCAGCCACATTTAAGCCCAGCAAGGAAGAGAAGGTAATCTTTCAGTGTTTTTTGAGGAGCGGCCGTATCTTCTAGGGGTGCGAACAGCCCCCGTGCTCACAATATATTTGAGGAGTTTTATTTAATAGGTAATATGCGCTCTGGTTGGGTAGCTTCTCAGCCATCTGCCAATAGCATCCCTTGTATGAAATCAACTGGGCAAACCAACTGAGGAAGCATGTACCAGAAATTAAAAGACCCATTGTCCGCAGAAATCCGCGAACCAGCAAAAAATCTGCGATATATATTTAAATATGTTTACATATAAAATCCGCGATAGAGTGAAGCCGCGAAAGTCGAAGCGCGATATAGCGAGGGATTACTGTATGCTGTTATTGTTTTAGCTATTTTCTACACCTAGGGTTTAATGCTTAATAACCCTTAACTTTCTCACATCACATACCTTAACAAACTTAATGCATTCATATGGTTAACACAAAGAACTCTTACACTTACATTTTCTTAGCAATCAGCTGGTTTGCATAACATATTTTCCATCCACCCAAACGCACATAGATTACTAAGTACAAAAATATCTATTGCACTAAGGTGTAGTCACGTTGACTAGGTTAAAAGGCCCTCAGCCCAAGATTCTTTGTTCAACTATTATTTAATATATTGATTAAAATTTTTATTATTCCACACTATCTATCTATCTATCTATCTATCTATCTATCTATCTATCTATCTATCTATCTATCTATCTATCTATCTATCTATCTATCTATCTATCTATCTATCTATCTATCTATCTATGCATGTCTGTACCACATTTCAGGCAATATATAACAACGCACTTAATGAAAGGGAAACATTGTTCGTTGACGTATAACAACATTATAAATATTCCTCCAAAAGTTTGGAAACCCACCATCTTTATTAAGAAAGATCAAAATAAAAATGGAGAATGACCAAGCTGTGAAGAATGGTACATCTCAATTACATCACAAAATTATTCAACACAATTTAATGCAAATGTCGTACAGGGTAAACATACATAATTCATATGTATATATTAAAATGGCAACCATTTGTACTCTCAAGTCAGTGTATGAGCACCAAATTATTAACAATAATAAAATAGGTTAATAGAAAAGGCTGTGTAAGCTTCCATTTTATTATTAATCATGGACTGTGCTAAATGTTTGTAATACTCCACAATAAGACAAACATCTTGAAATGGTTCAAGTCATAATATGATGTTAAATGTAGGAAATCATAACAATAACAAGAACATTGCATTAAGACATTATTTTCTGAGTAATGTTGGGATCATGTATTTTATCCACCCAAAATCAATATTCATGGTACTACCCAGTGATTCATATTCTAGAAACAGAAACTGTTTTGATGAAGTCACTTTCCACTACAAGGATGCAGTATTTGAACACAGCCATATAACCATCAATGTCAATAATCAAAATGGGATCTGGGGTGAGTACAAATTATTATAATTTAATAGCCACATTTTGACTCCACATTAAACTGAAACTAATTCAGTGATGTAAATTTTAGTTAAAAACATTTTCAGTATTATGAAACTTAAAAAAAAGAAACTTTACACTTTATGAATGTAAAACATTGCCACCATTGATTTAGTGTGTTGCACTTGTACCTTACAGTGTGACTACGTTCTTGATATCAGAGGGCTAACTATATAATTGTTTTAATAAGAAACATCCTGAAATGTAAGCCTAGTATGGGCAAGAGGATGTCAGTTTAATTTGAAATCAGATATGGAGGATTTAGTGTGTCTAAATCTCTCACATTCATTTCTCTAAATTTAGTGGTATCTGTTACCAGGCATAGCACTTGTCATCAGATATTTGCTATAATAAGATAAGTGCCATCTTATACATATGAATTTACAGATCAGTCCTAGTATCCCTGTTCTAGGTGAGGTTCTTGGCTTTACCCATTTCTGCCCCCCTATTAATCATCTAACTTCAGACCTCATCGGTGATATAGCTGACAACATAGTTTGAAAGGTCTAGTTTTTGGGAAGTACTGCAAGGTATTTACAAAATGAAACCATAGAACAAAATAACATAAAACAACAAATGAACAAAAAATTAATTCAATGTTTGTGATGAAACAATAAAAAAGAATGCTGGATCTTTGCCTGGGTTGCTTCCTGTATGTTGTCTAAATCTTCCATATATACAATGATGACTTGGCATTTTTAATAATTATAAGAGACTGTTTGCACAGTAATTTGCACAGTAATTCTTAATAACTTTTCCATAGTAGAATCTTTAATTAAACAAAGTTGAGATTTTAATATGCCATATGTTTTCAAAATAACCATGTAGCAAAATAAAAAAAAGTTTTAATATTCAATATAGTATATAAAAGTGATACTTTTTTATTTTTGTAAAAATACCATTTGTTCCTCTTACTGGACTCTTTGGAACATCTGTAATTTTGTAGATAATTATTTGAACACTATATCTTGTGAGCATTGTTGTTTATGTATGTTAACAATATAGAATGCCACTACATTGCTGTTGGAAGGAGGAAGCCTATTCTGAAAGCACCGTGCACAAGGCAGGAACCAGGCCTAGACAGGACACCAATCAATCACAGGGCCCACTTACACATACAAACACATTCATACTCTTTAGAATTTCCAATCATCACTAAATTTGGCATCTTACATACTTTTTGCATTAAGGAAAATTATTTTAAGAGTGTCACAACACTTGTATGTACCCAGGGAAATTTAAAATACATTTATATCAAAAGTTTTTTTTACATTACTCTGCAATGCACCGCAGCACCAGGATAATGTCACTTATTTCACCATAATACCACAAGGACTCTTCAATATTTAAAAAGCCGGTGTTTGTAAACCAGTCACAGTATTCTCAACAAAGTTCTCTAAAGTACTATTGCTGTTGTGGAGACCAGCCTCGACACAGACAGGTATTTTCCATATTTATACTATTTACAGTCCCACACACAACCCAGTGCCCCTGTACCACACACCCTCAGTCCAGGCCATCTCACAATTCTGTCCTTCCTTCACCACCTCCACTCCTCTCCTCAGAGCTTCGTCCTCTTCCACCCGACTCCAGCTGACGAATGGAGAGAGGCGGCCCCTTTTATGTGCACCTGGACATGCTCCAGGTGCCCCTTGATGAGCTTCCTGTGGCACTTACTGGTGTGGTGGAAGTGCTGATGTCCAGCGCTTCAGGGTTTTCAGGGTGCCCCCTGGCGGTGGCCATGGGTCCTTATTGGGTTGAGCTTCCATGCTCAGTTCCTGTGGCCCCCACACAAACCAGGGCGGCTGCCCTCTCGTGGTCCGGAGGAGGTATAGTCCCTCTCCTGGTCCTTCTCGGTGTCCCAGCTGGGCACAACCCCCAGCCACCCGCCACATTGCCCCTCCGTCAGCTGAGACCTGTAGGGGCCAGTGGCCCATCCCGTGAGGGCAGGTCTCCCACGGTGGGGAGCCGACACACTCCAGTTCAGGGTCCAGTCCTGTAAAACACAAGCTAGAACAAGGGGCGGAGATGTTGCCTTGACGCCACCACTCGGTGTTTCTTTTTAATTCGTATCGGCAATGCTCCCCTCATCAACCGGCACCCTGGCTCTCGCCACTTCGACACCCCCTCCAAGGTTTCCGTGCCCCCCATACTGGGACATCTGACGCGACCACTCGCACCCCTGTCTTCTCAGCTGCCTTCGGGGCTTCCCTCCCAGCCTCGCGTCCTCCTTTATTGGAGGAGCCGGCTTTCTTCCCCCGGGTCCTCCTCTTTCTCTGGGGCACCTTGATGGTTTGGTTCTCCCTATGGGAAAGGAAGAGACCCCATGCAGTCTGCGTCCCTGTAGAGTGGTGTGAGACCAACACAGGCTATGGGCATAAGACCCTTGGACACCTGGCACACATCAGCCGGTATCCTGACTGCCCTCTCGATCACTCTGCCCTCACCACACGATCGCCCATCACTGCTGCGTCCACTATCGGAGACCCTGCTCCTTGAGTCCAATCAGAAACATCACGGCTCCTTTCGCTAGGTTCTCCCTTTCTTTTTACGGTGCCGGTTTTACCTACCTGCACCGCCGCGTCTCTCCGGCTGGAGAATCCAGCGTCGCGCCGCTTCATCCACTGCTGTAGAGTCTTCAGTGACGCGATCGCCTTCCCTCCCAGGTTCTTCACTACTTCCCGGAGGGCGCATATTGTCTGAAATAGCAACTCTGTGGGCTGAAGGCAATCCTCCAGCTCACACAGATCCGCCAGCAAGCACAGAACGTCAGCCGGCGGTGGACTTACTGCATGTTCAGACCTATGCGCCGGCTGTGTGCCATGGAGCTTTCTCCTCAGCTCAGTCGGGTCCTGCCCTGGCTCAGGATGGACATTTGTTGGCCCCGCCTCCGATCTAATCATTGGTGGGCACACAACACACACCGTCCAATCCTTTGCCAGACTCGGGGAGGGACTTCCAGTTCTCCGCCATCTTCTCCTTCTGACCCCTGATGTGGTGGCGAGCCTCCTGGTAGCTCCTCTGCTGCTGCGGCTTTTTGAGCTGCAGCGGTTCCTCCTCCCCTGTGTTTCCTGCTGCCGCTGCGTGGGCACTGCCCAACGACTCGGCATGTGTCGCCCACCAATGCGGATCCAGGCAGCCCCTGCCTGAGACACAAAAACAAGGTCTGGCCAGGCTGGCCCCCCAGGGCCGACTGCCGCTGGGCCAGGGACTTACCTCCTGGATCCCGTCTGCTGGAGGCAACCACCTCCGTGCGGCCTTCTCCATCATGTTGCCAACCCGGGATTCCGCAGCGACGGTGTGCTCCAGGGAGTCCGCTGCTCTCCTGCTCCTCCAGGTTTTCTCTTCCTGCATGTGTGCATACTGCTTCCGCGGTAAGTTTGTGGGTTGTCCTGCTGTGTCGGGCTGTCCAGAAAATAATTTTTTGCGATGGGTCCCTGCCTTGTATCAGGCAGAGAGTCCCATCTGGGATGCCATTGTGGAGACCAGCCTTGACACAGACAAGCACACACAGATGGTGTAAATACCACAACACATTTATTTTCCATATTTACACTATTTACAGTCCCACACACAAACCAGTGCCCCTGCACCACACACCCTCAGTCCAGGCCTCTCACAATCTTGTCCTCTCTTCACCGCCTCCACTCCTCTCCTCAGAGCTTCATCCTCTTCCACCTGACTCCAGCCAACAAATGGAGGGAGGCAGCCCCTTTTATGTCCACCCAGACATGCTCCAGGTGCCCTTCCTGTGGCACTTCCTGGTGTGGCGGAAGTGCCGCATCAGCACCCTGGTAATGCTTCTGCCAGCACCTCTGGTTGTGGCAGAAGTGCTGACGTCCAGGGCTTCAGGGTCTTCGGGGCACCCCCTGGCGGTGGCCATGGTCCGTTATAGGGTTGAGCTTCCATGCTCAGTTCCCGTGGCCCCCACACAAACCAGGGCGCCCTGGCTGCCCTCTCGTGCTCTGGAAGAGACATAGTCTCTCTCCCGGTCCTTCTCGGCATCCCGGCTGGGCATAGCCCCCAGCCGCCCGCCACACTGTTTAGTTATTTGTCCAATGCATTTAACCTTCCAAACAATATCCAAAAAATTTAAATCTTTTTTTAAGGTGGTTGAGGTACTATAGTGTAGGTAAAGGATGAGGTGCCATGACTGCAAGATCATCAGATCTTTGAGGGCTATCAAACACCATCAATTAAGACCTTTTCTTCCATCTATCCATCCATTTTCCAACCCGCTGAATCTGAACACAGGGTCACGGGGGTCTGCTGGAGCCAATCCCAGCCAACACAGGGCACAAGGCAGGGAATCAATCCTGGGCAGGGTGCCAACCAACCTTTTCTTTTGACCTGCAATATATCTTCTTAAACTAACACATGCTGTGCATATTATTAGTTATAAATATTAGGAATGTATAGATTAAAATTTATATTTTGATTCTGCAACTATTTATAAGCAATTCACCTGACACATGTCATGAATACAAAAAATGGAGCTGAGCCAGTGAACATGAAAAAAGAGTGCTTTAAAGAAAACTGGCAGAGTAAATAGCGAGGTAGAAAGAAAGATGGTGTTTTATATTTGCAACATTCAACCACACTTTGATACAACACATGTTCCCGGAATTTCAGAACCATGGGATGAGACATGAAAGAGGAAATGTAATGCTCAAACTTGTGTTAGCACCCATCCATGGTATTTTGGTGTAGTCAAGTATGCATCCTGCTACTAGAGAGTAAATTGTCAGTCCAGCACCTCAAGATAAGAAAGATACATTTTTGGGAAATTACAATATAGTAGTTTAATTGCTGGGTAATTTTAATGTATTCTAGAGTTTATGATTAATAGTTGGCTTGTATCAGGTAGTCTTGTTTTCTGTTTTATCATTGTTCACTTTATATGTGTAACAAGCTGCATACGGAACAGTAATAAAGTAGCCTATATGATTTGAATGGCTTTACAGGATGTCCCACTAGCTTGGTTGTGTTATTGTATATGTGAGTGTAGCAGATTCTGCTATTGAAAAGGGTACCGTGGATGTCAGAGAAAGGTTTGTTACTGGAAAAAACAGATCTCCTTTGGCTCAGCTGGATATAATGACTCCTTTTTCAACTTTCACACAGATGGCAGGACTTGTTTGCAACCAAGGTGACCAGTGGGACATACTCTCAGTGATTGTGTCAAACTGTTGAAATTGAGCAGTGGATACTAAGGAGCAATAAGGAAGAAACTAAGAAATTACAATAGTGAAAAGATTAGTTTGAAAACAGATTGAAACTAATACAATTCTCAGAAGACACTGAATCTACAGTGCCCATACATCAAGGTCAGTCAAGCCTTTGCAGTTTACTATGCATTTGACAGTGCATTTTGTTATGACACAGCAGCAAATACTGCAGAATAATTAAAAACCAGTAAACCCCCGTTTCTCTAAAGAATCGGAAATGCAAGAATGGCAATCAGTTTCTATGCCCTCCGATCTGTGGAGGAATGAAAAATGATGGAGGGTGTGAGCGTCCTGGTAAAGTTTCCATTTAATTAAATAAACATATTTCTACTACAGCGGTTTCATTTTGGAGCTGCGACTCATCTGGTTCTGGTGTTTCAGAAACGCGTTGTAGGCGCATTCGTGTATTGTTTTTATCCATGCAGTCTCGCTTTTGACAGCAGTGGTAGTGTGTACGGCTTGCCTGTTGCCTCTGGCATCTGTGCATATATACTGTACAACCTGGTGTGCACGCTTTACCTCAGGTTTAGTTCACAGGTCGTAGCCATACGGGCTCGTTTTTGTATTACTAATCGTTGAGCTCTTTCTTTTTCACAGGTTGTAGCCATATGGGCTCATTTTTGTATTACTACTCGTTGAGCTCTTTCTTTTTGGAGCCGTGACTCCTTTGCCTGTGCTGTTTCAGAAGCGCATTGTGGGCGCCTTCGTTCATTTTTTTTATCCATACGGGCTCGTTTTTGTATTTCCGTTAGTTGAGCTCTTTCATTTTGGAGCCGTGACGTCTTTGCTTCTGGTGTTTCTGAAGTGCGTTGTAGGAGCCTCCGTTTATTGTCTGTGGCTGTGTCGTTAGGTAGAAGTCGTTTCCTGTTAGGAATCATAATTCAACGTACTTTTAATACTGAATTACCGTTATGTGATTCAAATATGCCACACTGACTACTGGCACAGTGGATTAGAGCAAGTTTAGTTTACAGGTTGTGTTGTTTGGGCGCCACCTGCTGACTCTGGGAAGCCGCTGGGTTTGACTCTGGGGCGCTGAGGCGCTGTGTACATGTACCTCGGTGCGTCCTGTGTCCGGCGTCCGTGCATATAATTATACAACTGTCGTTTAGTAATACAGATATAACCAGGAAAAGATATACAAAACAGGAGTCTCAAATCAGAAAAATAAGCCAGAGCAAACTAATCTAAGATGACATCCAAAAATCAAAGCAGTGGTTCTGATAATAAAGTCTTTTTTGTAGTGCCTTTTCGCTGCTACTACCACTAAAATGAAAGTGACAAAGGTTTTTTCTTTGGATCCAATAAGCAGATATTTATTTTACTGAGCCATGCATTATTGTCAACAAAATTGTGACTGTAGCCAATGAAAAGAACTCAAAAATTGTGATAAATCTAAAAGGTTCTATGAAAATGTCACTTAATTAAAATAAAGTTATATAGTTACAATAAATACAGAAATCCATTTCAAAATGGAATACCATTTAATTATAATAATACATTTAATAATAAATAATAATTAATTTGATTTATATAGCACCTTTCCCATGCTCAAGGCCCTTAACAAAAAGTGTTGTTAATAGGGAGGAGCAGCAGCAACATGCATATATGAAATAAATAAAATGGAAATTATGAAATTAATAATTAAATGTCAAATTGTCAAAAAAGGCATCATTAAATAAAAGTTTTATAATTATTGGTTATACAGTTTCACCATTTTATTTGTTATGTCACATTTAATAATTGCAGGTTTTTTTTTTAAATGTCCTTATTTTTAAAGACTGTTTTTTCTTATAAAATGAAACATTTTCCAAATGGAACATTTCCGAATGTCTGTTTTAATGCCAGAGCTATTTATTTCAGAATGGCTCTTTCCATGATGACATTGTTATACTGTTTTGGGCTGAACATATTTCTACTTGTAAATTATTTTCCTATTAATTACTTTTGCCTCATTGTGTTAGCAGGTTATCAAAGATATTTAGTGCTACTTGCATTCAAACTAGCAAAGCATCAAGAAAGTATCCATTATCCACATCCCCTGCATGGGGCTGCTATTTCTCCTCCCTCTGAAAGTCTTAACATGTCTTCTTCATATTGTCCCAGTCTAACAGGTTATTGTTATCCAAGCATTTAGACCCGCCAATCTGAAGAGCAGTCTGTTGCTAACTGCAGCTCTTTTAAGACAAACTGATTATATCCTGGGAATGCTAATAAGGATAAGTGTTCTTCAAAATATTGTTGTTGACGAGGAGGTTCTAGGTAGTTTATGGTAGATTGGGCACTCTGTCCACAGAGAAGATCATCTGCAAGCATGTTACCTGGAATTTCTATCTGTGAATATTCTATGCAATTACTTAACAGGCTGCTTTTGTGTGGTAGTAGTGCTCAATTAGCCTTAAACTACTAATAGCTTCTTCATCAACATTTTGAAGAGTTCTTATCTGTCTGGAGCATTTCCAGTATAACATCAATTCATCTCAAAATAGCATCATGATCTCATTCTATTTAGCCTACAAGACGAAGTCTTAATTTCCGTTGTTTTTACCTGTTGGATTGCAAGTAACACTAAATAAAGATCTTTAGTAGTTTACTGCCTACAATTGGGGAAAAGTAATCAACATAAAAGATTATCCATCCATCCATTATCCAACCTGCTAAATCCTAACTACAGGGTCATGGGGGTCTGCTGGAGCCAATCCCAGCCAACGCAGGGTGCAAGGCAGGAAAGAAACCTCAGGCAGGGCACCTGCCCACCGCAGACATAACCAATATGAATATGAATAGTCTTTGTCTTGATTGACAAGTGACGAAACCAACAAACATTCTGAAATTAATAGCACTGGCAAAAAAGAGGAATTCAGAAATGTTCTGTGTTGCATTGTTAAATGAAAAACAGTTTTTAGAAATAACGCCATTATTGAACCAAAATAAAATAATGATATTATATTTTATATTAGCTAAGTGACTTTAATAGTGCATTTTTTCATAATTCAGTTACTTTTTTATATATATCACTATACATTTTGTTGTGATTATTTTGCAACTAGACAAAGAGCCTGTTTCGACAACGTAAGATGAAACGGGCACGAGTGAAAGCACGAGTATAAGCACCACAAACCTGATATAGGTGTATTGAATGAATGCATAATTAGGCCTTGAGCTGTAGTCGAAATTACCTTTCAGGCCTCTAGAGCTTTAATCGAAGTCGCCTTTCTCTTTGAATTTTTGCGGCCATAAATCCGCCGCCTGCTGCGATGTTGGGGTTGGATGTCAGTCAAAGTCGCCTTTCTCTTTGAATTTTTGCAGCCGTAAATCCGCCGCCTGCCGTGATGTCGGTCTTGTAAGGTTTTTTGGGCAGCTGCGCAGAAGCCGACTGCGCATTCGGCTTTGGACGTGCGCAGAAGGCGACTGCGCATTTGGCTTCGGGTGGACGTAAATGAGTGAGTGATAATATATATTTCATATAAGTCAGAAACGCAAATTTACAAAGCGAAACTTGTTTACATTGTTAAAGAGGCTGAAAAATGTTCTTGTGAATTCTAATATAGAAAAAATATTTTAAAATAATGAAAAAAAAATTAAATGCAGTCAGGCACTTCATAAGCCATCCTACCACAGAAACTCCTTTACCACCACCACCTTAAATAAAAGCTAAGCTATGTAACAGGAAAAGCACTTCAACTTAAATGGTTCACATGTACATTGCAGGGCTTATAAGAGCTATGACAAAATCACAACTATGGTAAAAAAAAGACTTTGCACTTGGAGAATTTAAGCAGTGTTTGCAAAGTGAGAGCTGTAAAGTTTTTTGTCATACTTTTAATTTGAACTAATTGTTGGTTACTCAGCTTACTTAAGGGTTTTAGTGAATAAAAAGATTAATTACTGACCAAATGGATATTTACTACAGTTTGTTATAGCACAACAACTTATTTTGTCATGACCATCAGAGGAGTATTGAGAATACATAAATTGACAATGCCTATAACAGCTACAACTGGCAACCAGACTTTCTCGCCCATTCCCACTTACATTTTTTCCCCAAATGGCTAAGTACCCCTGGTCTAGACTCAAGAAGAATCCCACTCTTCATCCATCCAACTAAACAAAAAATTCAAGAGCAAAGGGGATTGACGATATTCAAACAATTTTATTTCTCAGATTTACTCCTTTTTTCTTTGTGTATCCAAAAAAATACAAGGGTGATTAAATTTGTGGATGTATGTAAACTGTAGGATTTACTTCCACTTGGTGGAACACTGATCAAGGAAAACGTTTTTCAATGCTAGAACAGAAAAAATAACAAAAAGAATATATATAATATATATATAGTATTTATATACTAAATATCCATCCATCTATACTAAATATATATATATATAAAACCTAACCTTGGCGTAAAGCCACGCACATTTTCACGCTAGCTCAAACCCTGGCGTACTCAAGTTCTCCACTCGGTTTTGTAACTGGTGGCTCCCAGTGTCAAAGCAGTGCTTTTGTTCCAGTGTTGTTTCCCTTTCTTTTTTCGATCCATATCCCTGATGCGACTTTATCAAATACACTGAAATTAACCGCATATTGTCTATTAGTTTAAGGCATCTGATTGTAATTAACCCATAATAATATAATGGTCCATGGAATGGCCAAACTATTCCAAATACCATAGCTGCTTTAGCACTGTTACTCTCAATGTACCACTCAGAGTATTTATCCCACTGTATCTGAGTGTGGAATCACAGCTGTACAGCAGTTGATTGGAAAGAGAATTATCAGTATACAGCATCAAACACACATTGCCTCAGCCATGTGCTATTTGAACTGCTCCTATATGGTGAACGCTTCAAAGCCTTTCCTGTAGGGACCTCATGGTTTAGAAACAGTTTCATCCCAAGAGCTCTGAACTCACTCAATAAGTCCATCAAGTGCTCCTTATAGAACTGTTTGTACTTATAAGTACAATTACCTCACTGTAAACTTGTGATACAGTTATAATGTTGCACAACCTGAGCCACTTTATAAAGCACATATTTACATATGATGACGATATAATTTTTAAGATGAAATGCAGCAAAATGTTTTTTACATTTTACAGATAAAACTTTAACATAATTTAAATAATCTATATTGTTAATAATGAAACATGTGAGGACACAGTGTCGCGATTCTAGCGATGATCTAGCGTCCCGTTCAGGGATTGTTCCTGCCTCGCGCTGTATTCTTGCTGGGACTGGCGTATCCCTGGATGGATAGATGGATAGAAAAATTAAACATGCACTACAAAGATATTTCAGTGTTCCTTAAAAGTTTTGAAGAATCAGCGTTCTAAGCTTACAGATGGCTTGACATCTATTACAGAGATGATTTTGTGGCGATTGGGTACTTGGAGAAAGAAATGAAAGGACAGGAATTGGGGGTTAGTACGTTTGAAAGAGACAGTAAAAAAATTATTTCATCGAAGGTTACGCACGGCGCAGCAAACATCTTGCGTGAGGCAGGAACAATCTCTGGATGGGGCGCCAGCTCGTCACTATCACTGCGCCACCGTGTTCCCATGTTTAATAACATGCTTTAATTCTTATCATCATGAAAATGATATCAAGTATACATCTCAGTATTTAATTTATTCAGAGAGCTGCAACATCATGAATGTAATGGATTCTGTGTCCTGTCGGAGGAAGAGAAAGCCTGTTTAAGGAGCACATAACGATTCACACACATAGAGCACCTAGAAGAACACATACAAAACAAATCATTTAACGTGCGATGGTATACGATGGTATTTGATAAACTAGTAAATTAAACGATTTTAAGAAGAAATTTATGATGTTCTACTTTAATGACAAAATAAACTACGTGATTAAAGTGGAAATTGTGAGATTAAAGTTGACATTTCAAGCTTTTTTGCCACTGTGTGCCTATTTTTTTTTTCTTTTCTCTGTACCCTAATAAGCTTCCATATGACTCTCAGATGGTGGGCCACGACTTGCCTTTTCACGGCAACTTTGATATCTGACAACTTATTTAATTCGGGCACTGTGCGACTTTGTGAACTTGAACTTTCGAGTTTCTCTGACAATCTATGTCACTTGATCAGCTTCCTTTTGTTGTTTATACCACTGTTTAAACCAACAAATAGTACGTTTTTCCTTGCCTCCACTTGGTATTCACTGAAATTCTTCTATTTTCCCCCATGCTTTTGCCATTGTCCTTTCACAGAACGCTGAGCTTAAGGGCTATTTATATTGATTCACATATTGAAAGAGGCGTAATTCTGGGAGGAGTTGGGGAGTGGCAGCAGGCGCATGCACGTGCGTTACTTTTCATGCTGACCAGGATTTATGGAGCGGACGAATGTGGAAGTTGGCGGGTGCATAGATTCATGCATTTGGATTTTTTTGTCCATACGCACATTTCCGCTTTTGTCTGTACACCATGTTTTAGTGTGAATTCTATGCACGACGTTATGCATGAGGCCCCTGCTCTTTACCACATTACTAGAAAATTTATTCCATGTGTTCATGGTTCTTTGTGTGAAGAAAAACTTTCTAACCTTTGTACGACATCTGCTCTTAACAAATGACCAACTGTGTCTCTGTGTTTTTGTTGCAGACTTTATTTTAAAGTAACAACTGGGATATACTGTATATATTTATATGTGGTATCCTTTATTAATTGTAAACACTTAAGTCATATCCCCTCTTAATAGCTCCTCTAGTCCCCATATCAGCATTCTTGCTCTTCTGTGAACATACAGTTGCTGGTCATAAAATTAGAATATCATGACAAAGTTGATTTATTTCAGTAATTCCATTCAAAAAGTGAAACTTGTATATTAGATTCATTCATTGTAGCCTACAGAACTAGACCGAGAGACCATTTAAAGGCTTTTGCAGGTGTTTTGAGTTAATTAGCTGATTAGAGTGTGGCACCAGGTGTCTTCAATATTGAACCTTTTCACAATATTCTAATTTTCCGAGATACTGAATTTGGGACTTTCATTAGTTGTCAGTTATAATCATCAACATTAAAAGAAATAAACATTTGAAATACATCAGTCTGTGTGTAATGAATGAATCTAATATACAAGTTTCACTTTTTGAATGGAATTACTGACATAAATCAACTTTGTCATGATATTCTAATTTTATGACCAGCACCTGTACTCTAGTGCCACTTTATCATTTTTGTAACATGGAGACCAAAATTATTGACAATACTCTAACTGACCATCCATTTCAATACACAATGGGAGGTTTGGAATACACAACGAGAAGTCTGAAAATCAAGTGTACACCTTATGAGAAGGATTTAGGAGTCGTAGTGGACTCTATGCTATCAACGTCCAGTGTTCAGAAGCCATTAAGAAGATAATTGGAATGTTAGGTTATATAGCACGATTTGTGGAGTACAAGTCCAAGGAGGTTATGCTCAAGCTTTATAATGCACTGGTGAGGCCTCATCTGGAGTACTGTGTGTAGTTTTGGTCTCCAGGCTACTAAAAAGAGTTTATTTAGAACATGGGCACACGGTTGTAAACATGTTAAGGATAATTTTCGTACAAACAATAGGACGTTTTTCTTTACATGCTAAAGTTCTAATGTTCTAATCTGAGGTGTTCTACTGCTTTGTATAATATAAACATAACCTCCTTAGACACACACTTTACACATCCTAGTGGCTTGCTTACATTATATTTATATTATATATCATTTACTACTAATTGTAACCCCTAAAACAAAAGGTTGAGGTAAATTAAACACAAAATGAATGCCAAAGGTATGAAATGCTACATCAAAAGGTATTATACAGTCCAATATGTGACTAGGAAAAGCATCTCTCGTTTGTTAAAAGAAGCAAGTCACTTATACATAAGCAATTAATATTTTCTGTGAAAAATGCCCTTCAGGTGAGACTTGCTGTTATAGGATGGTAGAAAAAAAATGACATGACAGTCCCACCTATCTTAAATTGTTGCAGTGCTTGCAGAAGACATCCTAAATGTTTTCATGGCTCCTCATTGAATAGTGTCATTCTCCCTTACCAGAATGTTAAAGCAACATTGTCTCCCTTGCTGACTCTTTAAAAGAGTTGCAAATATAATTTTTAAATCTGATAACAGTGCCTCCTAAATAGTGCACAACTGAGTAAACCTCATATATAAGAGTCTTTTTTTTGTTTTAAGCTTTAGATAAATCAAAATTCTGATCCTATCAAATCAGTGCATGAGGAATGTCTAATTTAACAATGATTTAAAAAAGTAATAGACTAATAACTTGGTTAAATGTTTAGAACAGACAAATAAGAAATCCATTTTATAAATTAAACTTAATTTGCTGCTGTAAAGCACACTTCTACTTAAAAGACTACTGTGAAAAACATTACTACAAATGCAGCATGGTTAAAACACGAATTCTCCATATATTACTGAAGGTTCTCAATTGTTCAAAGTTGACAAATACCTAAAAAACATCTTGCTTACTCAAGAAGAAAAAAAAAATAAAAGCAAGATTATTATTTTTTTTTCAATCAGTACTTTGACTAAGCCCCTCAAGAACATTGGCTTGTTTACTTAAGATCCACTGTAATGTTTTGCCCTGTGCTTGGGATAATAATGATCCTTCTGAGATCTGCAAATATTTTCCAGATATTTTTATTAGTAGACTTAAAGAAGCTATGTCCATTTTTCCTTCATCTCAACTTGTCCAGCACCCTCTGATGGGAAGCTCCCAAACAGCATGATATAGCTGCTACTATGCTTCACTTTCATAGTACCTTTTGGAATGTGGGACTGTGACAGTTTGGGTCAGCTCTCTAGTTGCTTCCAGGTGCCTCTTAAACCCAGAACTGTTGATAACATACCTGCCATGCAAATGAGGACACAGTCAGTGAGTTAGGGTTGGTGCAAAGTGTCACAGTGCTTTTATTAAAAAACAAAACAGCGTCCAACAGTACAGTGTCTCACTTAAAGTTTATATTTACATTTACATTTACATCATTTAGCAGGCGCTCTTATCCAGAGCGACTTACAGCAAGTTAATAAATAATCCATAAAATAACGAGCAAGGTGGGGGATAAAATCAATAAATAATCCAGTACTAAAGAGTTTAAAATACAGGTAGACGCTTCATTTAAAAAATATAAGCCCCAGTGCTGCTTTCTAAAATCTAGAATCTCAGCTTATCCCATCAGGACCTTTTGAAGCAAGAGGAGATGTCTAGGCGCAGTCCCCCTTTAATCCTGGGTTTGGGTTCCGAACGCTACTCCCTCAGTGCCTGTAGGACTCCCCTCTGAATCTGACTCATGTCTCCCTCAGCCAGTCCTTCAGCATCTACCTGGGAGACATGGCACGATGGGACTGATCATATTCCTCTTCACTGCTCAATAGAAGCACCCTTTCTCCAGTCCCACTCTTGATCATAGGCCTTCCGCACACTCCTGACCACTTGTTTCCTTTTCTTCCTGGCACGGGCTCCTCACAATCCTGCCTCTTTCTTCCTATTTCCAGTCCTCCTTTAACCTCTGATCTCTACTGCCATGCCTGTTCCTCCCCTGCAGAATCTCTTTATAGAGCCAGTTGGGTGCAGGTGCTGTCCTCCACCTGCTCTGGAGGTGTGAATGAAGCCCATTGACTGACTCACTTGCATTTTCATGTGAATACATGATCAGCCAAGCGCCCCAGTCAACTTCTTAGTGGTACATGTATGCTCACACGTGCACCTGCACCTGCTTAAAGCCTGCATGCTCTTGGACACCCGGTTATTTATTTAAAATTTGGAACACCACAAATCTCCATCATCTCAGGGATGTGGTATATTGGCTTCCACACTGCATTGCCTCACAAATCACTTTCAGTTCAGATGCTGAATTTAGACAGATATCCTTCCCTCATAAATTATGTTGAACTTGTCCTTCCCTCATAAATTATGTTGAACTTGCAAAATTACGATAAAAATATGCTGAAACATTATGTGCAGGTATTATTTGTAATCTAGCAGCATCTGAAATATTTAAAGGATCAAAGCATCTGGCTACTTTTATCCTAGACTCTGTAGTGATGAAAGGCATCAAAAGCATTGGCTCTTAAGTTCAGTCATGGGGTCCATTGCAGCTGCAGGTATTTATTTTTGTTACTTAATGATCATTTTCCATTTATTTTATCTTGGTTTTAATGTTTTTCATCATCATCATCGTGATTTTCATTTACCATGTGTTCTGATTCACACTAGTTAATATATGAGCATGCTAGTGCATATCACCATGAATTAGTTGAAATCCTTTAAGTGTCTGGCGTTGTTTGCCCTGGGAATGATCAAACCCCAAGAATATCAATGTATCTAAATTTCTTAGAAATGTAGTGCTTTTCTGAGTACAGAATGTGTGAAGAAAACAAATACCAGCTAATTAAAAAAACCTGCAGCTATAGTGGTAACAAAATGTTGTGTTTAGCTCTGACTACTTTATCTTTAAAATCATGAAGTCAATCTGAGACAGCTGCACTTTAAGCTTTAAGATTTCAATCACTATGTTAAGACATTCTATTTAAAAAGAAATTGTTTTCCCAAGCCTGCAATTCCAACAGCTTTAATTATCTGTATTTTTAAATTGCATATTAAAATCAGCTGCTTTTGACAGATTATTATTTTGACATATAATTTATTAGGATTAGCTGAAATTAAACTTGTCAGTCCCTTAGCATGATACAATGCCATTCTAATCACACCACTACACCAGGAGTAGAAAAGGATAATTGAAAAAATATCTTAAGCACATGACAATCTTTGCTTTTTCCTTCAGAGTATGGAGCAAAATCCATGCTTGCAAGATGAGGATTATGATAAGTTGCAAGTTAAAGAAAAATGCAGTAGTTTAGAGATATGTGTGGACCTGAAGAGAGCATTGACACAGAAAGAAGAATTCATACAAAGGTATTATATTTTTAAATTACTCTGAATACTACAAAATGCATATGCATAATGATTTAATTTTTTATAAAATTGACAATAGCATTGGGAAAATTGTAGCCACTTAAAAATCGTATTACTAATGATTTAATATGGCAGAAACCTATGGGGCCACAGTTTTACTTAGTTTCATAAAACTAAATACAGCAACAGAAATCATTTAATGATTTCCAGTCACGTTTTATTGCCCTTAATGATTTGATACTTTAAGTTTTTAAAGAGTTAAGAGAGGGTCTTGTTTGTTTAGAATCAGTAATATTAAATAATTTATGAAAGCAAATAAACCTTGCTGACAGAATGTATTTATTTTATTGGCATATTGTATAAAATCTTCAGAATTGTGTTTTCTGAAACTATGTTTGTCAGCAGGTGTTTCTGTCACTTCAGAGAACTTGGATCCTTTTTAGATTGCTGTCTCTCTGTCAGACACTGTGGAATCCTCCCGCAGTTAAGTGACATACTGTTAGATTAGTAGTTAGATTTTTAATTTGCCCTAGTGTGAGTGAGCATTGGTGCATTCATGAGTGTACCTGGCAATAGATTGCTTCTATCTTGAACATGTCTCTGTCAGGATAGGTTCTAGTTCACTGTGACTTCATACTGGAAACACAAGCTGAGAAACTGAGTTGATAGCTGGAAGAGCTTCATAATTTTTGTATCTATAGTAGTTTGCAACTAACCAATAAAAACATAAATAGCTAAACTAATGGAAAGTAACTGGCTAACTGATGTAGTCATCTTCTACCATTGCCGTATGAATTGTCAAAAATGAACTATTTTGCTTGGTATTACGTCCGATTTCTAATTCACCTCGTTCTTTAACATCTCCATTTTTAGCAATAATTAACTTGGTGTCCAGACCAGATAGCTCTTTCAAAGTGTGCCCCCTATGTAAATTACATCTTTTTTTCTCAAATATTCGTACAGTGCTGTTTCAGTTTTATGATGTGCGAATGGTCTTTATGTGACACTTTCAAAATTTGCAGTGTGATTTTAATGTACTGGTAGGAGTGTCCAATGGCTTCTGCCAACAGACATATTTTCAACGGAACATATTGTAAAAGGATTCACACATCACATGAAAAGATTTGGGGGTAGCCAACCATATACATGAAATAGGCTGCCAAAAATGAAGGTTTGGTACAACAACTGAAAAGGTCTTGACAGACATCAACCCAAAACAGTTCAAACAGAGAGACATGGCAGTTTTAATGTCGGGCAGGGGAAATGATGTCATCAGGCCCGGAAACAGCAGTGACGTCATCGAGTTCAGGCAGCATTTCCCATGGTTGGTCTGGAGATGAAAAAGAGGAAAGATGAGTGCACTCTGCCACCCCATGATCTGGCATGGAATTATTCCTTTCTGAGCAGTTCAGTTGCCTCCCATGTGCACGTGTGTGACAATATAGAATTACTAGGTGGCTCTGCCCCCTGCTCGCTTTGCTCGCCCACCCCCGGATTTGATTTACTGTATATACAATTTAAAGAGATTGTTATTTTCATGGGAATTGTTACATATGCATTATTTTCACTTTTACTTTAAAACTTTTATAAAAACAATACTTGTCCTTTATTTTTGGCCCTGGGTGTGGTTAAATCTCTTTCTTGCAGGGCGTATAACAAAGGGGTTGCAGCTGAACGCATGCTAAGGAGATGCCGTCGGATCATCTGCTGTCTTTCTGCTGCTGGCGAGCTGCATGTTCTGCTCATCTTGCTGCCCGATCATTTCAAAGCCTGTACAGCAGCTGTCCTTTTGCCACTTCATGTCTCTTCCACTTGCATTGTGAAGGAGGGGTAGGGAGCGCTGAACATACGCTAAGGAGAAGCAGTGGGATCATCTGCTGGCTTGTTGCTGCTTGCGAGCTGCCTGTTCTGCTTGTCGCGCTGGCCAATCATTTCAAAGCCTGCACAGCAGCTGTCCTTTTGCCACTTCGCGTCTCGCGTCTCTTTGCATTGTTTGGGGGGGGGGGGGGGGGGGGAGGGGGGCTGAGCGCATGCAAGGAGAAGCGGTCGGATCATCTGCTGGCTTTCTGCTGCTGGTGAGCTGCGTGTTTTGCTTGTTGCGTGTCATTGTTTTAAGAGCTGGGAGCAAGTTAAAGTGTCTCTTGCGGGACTTCAAATTGTCTTCAGAGAAGATCACGTTTCGTCCCCCTAGTCTCCCTTCCAAAGATTTTTTTTAGAATAGAGAGATATAATTATATTGAGGTATTGGTAAACCTTCACTCAGCCCACCTACTCCTCTCACTCCTTCACAGTGGCCCTTTGCTCCCCGAAAGCAAATTCAGGTTGATATTTATTTATATGCCTTATCCCATGCAGGATATCTCTTCGTTGGATATGATCTGCATTCAAAGTGGCCAAAAGCCCTCCCTGTTTCAACTCTTTAACAACCCAATTCATCATTAGAGGCGTGGATTATCTTTTTGCCTAGTAGGCCCTGCAAGATATTATGACTACTGATAATGGACTACAGTTCATTTCAGCTGAATTTAGTCACTACTTGGCAGGCAAAGCCATTAAGGACATTAGAAGAAATTAGAACAAATCAAGTGGTGGAGATAAACACCCCAACTGTACCATAAAAAAGGAATTCAGAGACCCCTGCATAGGAAAATTGAAACCATCCATATGTTGCTTTTTTCTGTTTATTTGCATTTAGAGTTGAAGAGAACACATCAAAGGAGCAACAAGTTGATCACAGCCAAATTTAGGTATCAGGCACTTTACGAGTCCTTATATACATCCATCACACCCATATACAGTATATGGAAAAGTACTGAACTTAGCCTTAGGTAACCATGTACATGACATTCTCTTTCTACTGAAACAAGATTTCACATCATTACAGAGGGTGGTGGTTACAGAATATTCTAAAAACATGACAATAGATAAATGCAGTTATGTACTGTGGCACATATTATGGTCATATAAACAACAGAGAAACTCTGACTCATTCACGGCTGTAACCTTAAAGAGCATGAGCAAGTGTATAGGTGCTCCTCAATAAATTAGAATATACAATACAATACAATACAGTTTATTTTTGTATAGCCCAAAATCACACAGGAAGTGCCGCAATGGGCTTTAACAGGCCCTGCCTCTTGACAGACCCCCAGCCTTGACTCTCTAAGAAGACAAGGAAAAACTCCCAAAAAAACCTAATAGGGAAAAATGGAAGAAACCTTGGGAAAGGCAGTTCAAAGAGAGACCCCTTTCCAGGTAGGTTGGGCGTGCAGTGGGTGTCAAAAGAAGGGGGTCAATACAATACAATGCAGTACACAGAACAGAACAATTTCTCAATATAGTAAGAAATAAAAAACATAAAAATATAAATATCATTGAAAAGTTAATTTATTTCAGTAATTCAATTCAAAAAGTGAAACTCATATATTATATAGATTCATTACACACAGAGTGATAGATTTCAAGCATTTATTCCTTTACATTTTGCTGGTTTTTTGTCCAAAAGGAATTGGAGAGTCTTCCATCTCCAGGCAGACATGCAGCCTTGGTGGCATGCTGGAACTGTCAAACAGGGAAAGAGAGGTGGAGGGAAACATCAGGAATGTGGGTATAGCATTGAGTGCCCATAACTGTGCCACAGTTATTTGCCTGCAACATGTCCAAAGCCATTCCAGTGGCTTGAATCAATTTTGTGGGCAGACAGTGTGGTATAGCGGTTATGACTTTGGACCTCAAACCCCAAGGTTGTTTGTTCAATTCCAATTACTGACACAATGACCATGAGAAGGTCACTTCATTTGCCTGTGCTCCAATTAGAAAAATCTAAACTAAACATAACCAATTGTACCCCAAGTGTTTTGAGTTTGGGCGGCACAGTGGCGCAGTGGGTAGCACTGCTGCCTCACAGTTAGGAGACCTGGGGTTGCTTCCCGGGTCCTCCCTGCGTGGAGTTTGCATGTTCCTCCGGGTACTCCGGTTTCCTCCCACAGTCCAAAAACATGCAGGTTAGGTGCATTGGCGATTCTAAATTGTCCCAAGTGTGTGCTTGTTGTGTGGGTCTGTGTGTGTGTGTGTGTGTGTGTGTGTGTGTGTGCATCCTGCGGTGGGCTTGCACCCTGCCCTTGGTTTGTTTCCTGCCTTGCACCCTGTGTTGGTTGGGATTGGCTCCAGCAGACCCCTGTGACCCTGCAGTTAGGATATAGCGGGTTGGATAATGGATGGATGGATGTTTTGAGTTTCCTTGGATAAAGGTGTCAACTAGCCAAGTAAAAATTAATTTTTCAACCAGTTCTATTGCAAGGGGTATCTAATTTATCCTCCGTTCATAAGGGATCACTACCAATAGAGATGATGCAGTTCTGTTTCCCTCATCTGTAATGAGAAGATTATAAGGACACATGGGAAATGAGCATGGAACCTTGAAAAATCAAATGTGGTCATCAGGCCTGGATTAAGCCAATCTGATGCCCCTGGCAATGATGTCTTTGTGCTGGTAAAATAACACAAATGTGGGGGAAGAATAATTGGATATCAGAAATGGCATAAAAAAAGAAACACAAATAACAGTGATACCGCAAAAGAAATCAAAACCTAAGGAAAAAACATTTTCCACTTTACAAGCTGCATTATAGCCTCACAATTTCAAAACATTCAAAGGAGGAAGAACATGACAGCTTGCAAAAATTTTCCTCTCTTTAGTTATGATTCCTGTTAAACTTGCTGCTCTCATGATGTGATAATTGTTTTTTTAGTGTGTGAGCTGCCTTTTGTTTCAAAATGTATCTTAAGTTTAACAGCCCATGGTTTAAAAAATGTCCTGGGTGAGGAATCATATGCACAAAACACGCAATAAATAGAGCTAGTCTTCAAATAAGCAAGCATATAAATCATACTTAAAAATAAGCAATAGAAATGTAAATTTAAGCACCCAGAAATACATCTCTCTATTATAAAAGAAAATCTTGAGACAAGACTTTTGCCAAGAGATTTAGTGAAGTCCCACCTTCCTCTCAACCATTTATAAACACGCCCACGGTCCACTCAACTCTCATTCATGTGAATGCTTTTGTCAGATACAGCTCCTGCGCTCTCAGCTCTTAATTTTTATATTTTCCTCATTTTAAGTCGTTTATGAAAAGTCCTCAGTTTCATCCTTTAAAGAAGCTTTTCTGGACAGTATTTTTTGACATATAATCCATTCGTTTCCTTCAATATAGTCCTTTTCTGGACATTAATTTTATATGTTCTAGATGACACGTCAATGACTAAGCGAAGAAGAAAGGGCAGCGCGTCGAAAAGAGGCCCAAAAGCGTTGCAGAGAAAAGAATTCAAAAAAGAACAATAATAATCTTAAAAAGTTCAGACAAAAATTCAGAAAATAAGGAAAGTAATAATCAGCCTGGACCAAGTGGAATTGAAAACCTAGCAGGTCCATGTGGGGTCGGAAATAATACACAAAGAGTAGAAGACAAAGTAGAACGTCGTAAAGAGGTTCAAAAACGTTGGCGCAATACACATGCAGAGCAGGTTACAGATTATGAAAGTACTAAAATTCGAAAGTCTCAAAAAACTGATAGTAAAGATCACATTAGCGTTAACAAACGTAAATTATTACTCGGTGAAATAACGGAACAGCAAAAAGAGATTGAATATATGGACATAGGTGATATGACAGAAGTATGTAGATATTGTTTGGCTTTAAAATTTAAGTCAGAGACTTGTAGGTTGTCTAAGTCGTGCTGCCATCAGGGAAAAGTAGTGTTTCTTACCAATTAAGAGGCGTATTGGCGAGAATTAAAAGATTTGTTGTTTGGTGAAAATGAAATCCACAAACATTACAGGCAAAATATCCGAATCTACAATAATCTGTTTACGTTCACATTCAATGCTCAAAATGTAGATTTACATGATTCTATACCATACACTATGAGAATCTGTGGTCCAGCAACAATTAAAGCTACTACAAGTTTAATTTCAAAGAAACCACAATTCGGTCAGGTTTATATTTATGATCACGGAGAAGTGATGCAACATAGAATCAAAAGAGTTAAATGATAAGAAATTCTATAGCCAATAATGGATACCAATCCATACGTACAAAAGTATTGCACTTTACACGAAATTTATCTGCAAAACAAGGACAAAGAAGTTTTCTTGTATTTCTATATGAATCCAAAAGATCACTGTGACATTTATAATAAACCAACATGTGACGAATTGTCAGCGATAATTTCGAAAGATGGAGATATCAAAGACAGAATTGATATTCATGTTTATCCAAAAGCACAGCACAATTCGTAGTTTCTGTCTAATAATTTGCCTCATTCAGATTCTTTACTCTTTCCTTTGCTTTGTATTTGTGTGTTAATTTCAAAGCCAAACAGAACGAAAACATATAACTCAATGAATACCTCTAACGCAACATGAAACATAATTTTAATTCAATCTATTACGTTTTACTATTTTTAACTATGGTTAATTACTCGCTGTAATGTAAAATAGTTCTATTATGCATATGTAACAGTTCCCATTGTAAACCTGCAGTACTTCTGGGACAGCTGAAGAAGGCGTTTGACCCGGAGATGGAATACTTTCGGGTCATGGACTTTAAAAAGGATTGTGGGAAGCCCAGCAGTTGAGCTGGAGTTGAGTGGTAGAGTGACGGAGCTGCTGGGAGTGGAGGATTGATTATTGATTTATTATTGTGAATTGTGGAGTGTACGGTGCTTTGTGCACTGATATTGAAGAATATTATTAAAGAAATTATTCTTGGTGTTTTAAACGTGTGTCCTGGACGTCTGTCTGGGGGGGTTCAACGGGGCAACAGTGCCTCTAGCATCCACAATTGGTGTAGTCGGCAGGATTCTAGCCGTCGGTTGGGTCAGAAAACCTTTAAAATTAACGTGGACAGAACCCCCAGTCAGCGACACACAAAACTGCCAAACCCGTTTTGACAGTTCGTCATGGGGAAAAAGAAGATGACTAAACCGACCGACAGTGCTGAGTGCTGATGCAAGACAGCCCCTGCGTCCATAAGGAGCAATGGAGCAACGCCGTCATACGGGAGGACATTTTTCCAGGTGCCGATAACAAAGACGAGGTATGTGCCGGGGGAGGGATTGAAAACATATTTAAAATAACCCATTTTGTCCCCTGCTCATACCTCGTAGACGGCGCGCACCCGAAGGTCGTAATTAAAATGGCAAGTCATCCCAAAGACAGTTGTGCACTATCCGAGGGGAACAAAAGCACGGAAGACTTCCGCATGAGGTCGGACAGCCTAGGACACGTGACCAGCCCTGATGCATCACGGGAAGGAGAAGGTCAACTGCGGTCTGTAGGCTGGAGTCAAGACCCATTGATGGACGCGGTTTTCACGAAAAGGGAGGGGAAGGCGGAAGAAGCGTTGCATGCCATAATTAAAGGTAAGGAGTTTCAGGGAGTGATCGATCGATACGCCGAAAAATTGAATCAGACAGATTACGGTCGGCTCGAAACCAGTCTCCGGAACTCCAAATCCCAAAAGGCCGTGTGAGACCCAACTGCGCAGGCGCAGGAGAAGCCTGTCGGCTCACAGCTGGATGGCGGGGTTTTTGAAAGCATGAGCTTGCCTCCAGCTGATCAAGAAATGGATTTTAATGTGCGGGATCTTGAAAAACGAATACAGCCTGTCCAAAGCTTTTTACAGATCATCACCTCAATTAAAAAAGTAATCGAGGAATTGGGAGCAACAGCCGAGGCACCTCTAAGGCGTGTGGAGGAATATTTACGCCGCTGCGGATGGAAGCTTCCACAGATGACTGATTCGGCGGTACAGGTGAGCGTATCCGGTACCGTACATGAAGTAGGGACTCAGATTACAAGGGCAGCGTGAGTTTCTAGTATCGGCTGCCAAGTAATCTTAAGTCCCACGATTGATGTAGGCGTGATGACCAAGTGTTCGGTGGAAGGAGAGGGGCCGTCAGAGCAAGGAGATAGTGCTGGCTTACGAGTGGTCCTGAGCCTTAAGACATCGACATCGGTCTCACTTAAAACAAAAGGGGTGCAGACAGTAAAGGGTCTCTCTCTTATTCATAGGGAGACCCAAACTGTAAGCAAGCACCAGAAAGAAAAGGAGATCCCGCAGGTAAAACAGTGGAGGGGACACTATCTGCATGGGCGGGGAGATAGTCCACCCCCAGCTGGACAAAAGGCAATGTAGAAGTTACCAGCCTGCTTCCAGTCCCGCAGGACATTACTAAACAGGAGGAGGCTATGTTATGAATGTTATAGGCCGGGCCATTTATGGCGAAACTGTCCAGGGAGAACCGGGGAGGTTGTTAAAGGGAAACAGAACTGCCACGTCTCCCCGTTGTTCTCCTGCTCTTATTTTACAGGAAGAAGCCATGGTCCATTCAGGGCAGACAGTCCCTCCCAGAGAAGGACTACCCTAGCGGGGCTGACCGCCTCGCATTATGATTCTCAGCTGGGGGAGGAGTACTGTCATGGACAGCTGGCATTTCAGGCCGGCCGGGATGTCCCTCAACTAAAGAAACCAACCTTTTCAGGGCACTACATCCTCCGGGACGTTAAGATGGCAGCTCCCCTGGATGGAAATGGTTCCTCGGATTCCCGCAGGGCAGTATATGACATGGAGTCCGTCTCTTTAGCCCTGTTGGGTGCCGTGGGTGCCACCAGGGGGAGCTCATCAAGAACCAGGGGAATATTACCATGACAATTAACCCGGGAGTACGTAGGAGTCACGAGGACGGAAACCCGCAGTACTTCCGGGACAGCTGAAGAAGGTGTTTGACCCAGAGATGGAATACTTCCAGGTTATGGACTTTAAATAGGATTGTGGGAAATCCAGCAGTTGAGCTGGAGTTGAGTGGTAGTGTGACGGAGCTGCTGGAAGTGGAGGATTGATTATTGATTTATTATTGTGAATTGTGGAGTGTGCGGTGCTTTGTGCACTGATATTGAAGAATATTATTAAAGAAATTCTTCTTGGTGTTTTAAACGTGTGTCCTGGACGTCTGTCTGGGGGGTTCAACGGAGCAACAGCGCCTCTAAGAGGCGTCCACACCATGAAAATAACAATCTGTTTAAATTGTACATCATACGCGAGTGGCAGAGCCACGAATTGGCTAATGCATAGCACCCGCCCGGGAGTTGGCAAGCGAAGTGAACAATTTTAAAAAGTCATGATTTTTTTTTTTGTTATAGCCATTTAAACCCCTCTCACTCTCTTAGGCCCCTGGGCTTAAACCCAAGTAAAGCCATTCATTGATCTGGCCCTGGGTAGGACATGGGCCAGGCAAGATATCTTTTTAACCAGATTGTAGCTCCTTCTCAAGAAGCATATTCAAGGGCATATAGCAGAAGATGTAGCTGGTAACAATTGTTAGCCACAAAAATATCTGGATCCGAAGTCTGTAGAATTTCATCTAGAAACCTTGATCATCAGGCAGTTTTGGCCTTAGCTGGTAGCAGTTCTTGAATATGGACTGATAAGTAAGAGCATTTTCTATGGTGTTGGAAGAACAGTATTCTCTACAGGAAGCCTTTGAGCTTTAACTTGTTCTTGATCCTGGATATTGGTAAGGGACTCAAAAGCACAAGTACGAATCACCTAAGCTTTAGAAAAAAAGTCTTACAGTCAAACGAGGCCAAGATCAGGCTTTCAGTCCAAATTAAAAAATATGTCTAGCACAATTTTAACACTCTCCATTCCCAAAAAACCACAATCTCTGCAGTAAGGTATGGTCACAGCATCATGATGTAGTATAGTGGCATATCTACATCAGGGACAGGTGGGACAGTTCCCAGCAGATAGTAATGGTTTGTAAAAAGTCATTTCAATAACTTAAAGTATTGTTAAAATGTTTACTTGCAAACTCAATTTAGTATTCATAATAATTTTTCCTAATTTCTTTAATATTTCTAATGCAATTTTTCTATCTACGATAATATTTTTTTTTTGAGACTGAGAAATGATCTTTCTGCCTGGCGTTGCTATCCTTTTCCTGTTTGTTTCCTGGCAGGCCACTTGACCCAACAATGTTTCGGTATGCCTTTTCTCATGTTCAAAAAAGTAGCCTGAACGTTTTAATTCTGTCTTGAAGATTGAAAAATTCAGCCCGTTCAACTGACCATTCTTTGTATTTTCCATGTTGCAATGTAAAGACTGCATGGGATTTGTCATCATCAACATTACCATAAATCATGATGATTATTAAAGTACACCATGAATTAGCACTGTGCACATTGAGCAAACACTGGAAATTCCATGACTGGAATCACATCAGTCTGGTGAATTGGTAATCATCCAAGAAAGAAATAAAAAAAATTAACCATGGGTGGTTTAAGAGGAAAACCTGCTTAACCAGTAGCATCTCAAAAAAAGGTTTCTTCTTTTTTACATGCTTTCTTTCTGGAGGAACCCCTGTCTACTGTGTGTTGAATTAATTTTTAACCAGTAATAAATGATAGCAATGAATACATTTGCCTTGAGCATTCATAGTTTTCATACTCTTTCTCTGTACGTTTAGCATTCATTTGCTCAGAGGTTGATGCGCTTGCTGCTTCCTGAACAGCTCTTCTTTTCTCCACCCTAGCGGCCCACTTCTTCTCTTCTTTCGTCTGCATCTTTTTGCATTAAAATGGATTAAGTCAGTGTTTGCTGCAATTACTTAGTCTGTTTTCTTTAATTTTTCACTTAAGCTGGCACTTAAGTTTTCTGCCTCAAGAATGATTTAAGATATGAAGAGGTAAGGGAAGTGACGGTGAAGGTGGTAGAGATGAGAACGGTGCCCTGCTGGCCACTGCTGAGAGTTGATTCTACAATAAAATAAAATAAAAATAAAAAGAGGAATACGTTGGAGGTCAATCATCACCCTGAAAGCGGATAGTAGACGTCACAATAGGTCAAAACGGTTTGGAGGTTACAGGTGATTTAAAATCCTGGACAGACAAAAGAACAGCCACGGTAGCATAGTATATATAAAGGTACTGTCCAATGGGCCTTTGAGCAAGGCCCTTAGTCTGCAATTGCTCTGTCCTGAGGATAATGTTAACCTGCATCCAGCCCAACAAGCAGATCCTTAAAAATTGCAGGATAAACTTGGGGGTTGGTGGCAGGATTGGCACTGCAACCACTGTAGAAATAACCTCAAACTGTTCCACTCCATTCGAATTAGTGTGGTGCTGAGGTGTCACCCATTGTACAGCTACGCTTGGGTCCTAATTTGGTATCCTGAGGTGGTTCGTCATGTGGTGGGTGCAGCAACGCACTGTTATCACTGCATGATACAAACCTCCTCCATTGGGGGTTTATACTGTATGATAAAATGATATGTTCATAGATTTTCATTTTATGTAAAATGATTTTTTTTTACTGCTGGTATTGGTATTGGTAGTCTAACATATTCTGAAATGTCTTCCACAGCTCCTTCTATATACAGTAGCTCCTATGATCTTTTCTGCATTTATAGTGTGCACTCCTGGTAAAATTTTTATTTGAATTTGCTCCACTATATATGTTCTTGTTTAAAATGTTATCTGTCTATTATAAAAGAAAATCTCGAGATGAGACTATTGCCAAGAGATTTTTTCAAGTCCCATCCTCCCTTCAACCATTTATAGCTAACAGCCCACGCCCACGGTCCTCTCACCTCTCATTTGTGTGAATGCTTTTGTCAGACACAGTTCCTGCGCTCTCAACTCTCATAAATTTTTACGTTTTCCTCACTTTAAGGTCCCAATAAAAGAAGACTCATTATGTCCAAACCTTATTGAAGAATTTCATCCTGAAGGGTTATCAACAGAAGAAATGAGTAAACGGGCAATCTTAGCAAAGAGAAACTATGAAGTCAAATGAATTAATGTGAAAATTGTCGAACGGTTACACGGCAAATTGGTTAAACGCGTATCAATAGACTATGCTGAAACAGTTGGTGGTGATAGTGCTGAAGATGAAATCATCAACTTACAGTATCTGTAAAATATCTACAACCGTTAACGCCATCCGGTCTTCCACCAGCCGAATTACTGTTGAAAGAAGGATGTATCATAATGTTACTGCATAATTTATGCATGAGTGATAGGCTATGCAACAGGACAAGATTGGTTGAATTCAAAATTGGTTGAACAATTCTGAACATGTAAAATTTTAACTGGAGACAAAAAAGGTAATGTAGTACATCTTCTGTGGATAACATTAGACACCAAAGGAGATCTTGATATGCTATTCGTATTAAAATGTTTACAGTTTCCTGTTAGAATAGCTTTTGCTATGACAATTAACAAATCACAGGGACAAACATTTGAAAAAGTTGATTTATTTATTAAAGAGAAAGAAACAATATTCACTCACGGGCAGTTATACGTTGCATTGTCACGATGTAACTCCAAACATGGAATCAAAATTCAGTGCGATATTGACAAAAAGTTAATTCCAAATACTGTTTTTACTGAAGTTTTACAGTAAAAGTGCAAGTTTAAAAAGTATTTTTGTGTTAATTTCAAAGCCAAACAGAACAAAAATGTATAATGCAGCGAATACCTCTAACGCAACATGAAACATAATTATCTTACGATTTATTACATTTTGCTATTTTTTACTATGGTTAATTACTTGCTGTAATGCAAAATAGTTAGGTCTATTATGCATATGGGATGGCACGGTGGCATAGTGGTAGCGCTGCTGCCTCGCAGTAAGGAGACCTGGGTTTGCTTCCCGGGTCCTCCCTGTGTGGAGTTTGCATGTTCTCCCAGTGTCTGCATGGGTTTCCTCTGGGTGCTCTGGTTTCCTCCCACAGTCCAATGACATGCAGGTTAGGTGCATTGGTGCTTGGTGTGTGTGTGTGTGCCCTGTGGTGGGCTGGGACCCTGCCTGGAATTTGTTCCTGCCTTGCGCCCTGTGTTGGCTGGGATTGGCTCCAGCAGACCCCCATGACCCTGTGTTAGGATATAGCGCATTGGATAATGGATGGATGGATATTATGCATATGCAACAATTCCCATGAAAATAACAATCTGTTTAAATTGTACATCTGCTTCCCCATATGCAAGTGGGAAAAAACCTTGTCTGTTGCTTGCACATTGACACTGTAGATTTTCCCTCACACTGCTCACTTGTGGAAAAAGACAAAGAAAACAATTTAAACTTACCGACTCTGTGAGTTAATCCAAGAAAGGATGCTTCCTGAGACTCACCAGCAACCACGTACCCATGCCATTGGATTTAATTAGGATCTCAAAAAATTTGTAAGTTCGGTCCTTTTTTTAAATTTTTGATCATCTCTCTCTTCCCCATCCTCTCTTTCACACACTCATACACTTCCTCTGCACAACTTATTTTATTGTGACTTGGATGGCTTCTTAGAATGCCTCTGCCAATGCAAGACAACTAACCCTATCAGAATCTTTATGCCAGTAACTCCACTGATCAAGCTCATGTTTATGTTACAAAAGTCTGAAAACATAATTGGAAAATTCTGGGTTGACCTCACAGAATTTTCATGCAAGAAACAGCACTGATGTAGTAATGTTTATCATCAGAATGATTTTTTTAGGGTTGGAAGAAAAACTAAACTAGAAAGTATTGCAAGGGAGCATATTTCAGACTGTAAGTTAAGAAGCCAGAGAAAAAATCAGCAGGTGATCTGAAACACAGAGTCAAGAACTGAAAACTGCTGAAGAATAAAAATGTGAAAATAGCTTAACATAACCACCATTTTTTATGAGGAAAACAGAGAATTCTTAACAGAATAGCTCAGTTGTAGAAACAGACTGTCAGACAGCCTTCTATGGGGATCTCTGGATTCACAGCCCAGCACCCATTTGTCCTGGCAGTGAGCTTTGACTGGAACATATCACTCTATGTATACAGGAAAGTATAGAAATTTAAAATCAAAGCAGTATTTTTTTTTAAAACACAGTAAAAGCAAATGAAACAATTGATAGAAAATGTAAATGAATAATAGTAAATTCTGAATGTCAAGCCCTAATAAAAATGCACTTACTTAAAAATGCAAAAACTTAATGAGGAGTAGCAAGCATCTGTGTCAGAGGAGGAGTGTCATTTTAGACGGCTTTTAGATTCAACTGTCGGGCTAATTCATGCATTGTTTATGTGATGTCCAGGTGAATGGTGTTTCTCTGATGGAATGGATTTTCTCTCACTGATGGCATGAAGTCTCCCTTTTATTCATTGGGGTGTGAAATAGCAGGTCCTCAGCTCTGAAAGAATGGCCAGGTTTTCAAATAATCCATTGACTGTGTCAGTCTCCATGGGTGAGCTCGCACAGCTGCGGGGAGTTGATGAGGTAATTGGGATGAGTCGCACCTGCACATGAGGGTGCGATCTTTCTTAATTGCTTCATTGGCTTCCTGTATAAGTACAGGCCGCCACAGAAAGGGAGAGAAAAAAAGTACAAAAAGAAATGCAAGAGGCAGAGCGAGAGTGCGGCATTGGTGCAATGAGAAAGGGAGAGAACGAACCAGCCAGTCGGCTAGAGGCAGAGTCAGAGGGAGAGGGAGGGAGAGGGAGAGAGAGAGAGAGAGAGATCAGCTCTCGAGGGACAGACCGTACCCACTGATTGTTGAGGAGTGGGTACGATCAAGGTATTGTCCTTTTCTGGAATCCAATGGATGACTGCGTGTGCAAGAAAGAGGGCGAGAGGACAACCGACCCCGAGCGGTCTGGCAGATGCCGACGGAGGCAGCCAAGGCAGGGGTTGGTAGTGAGAGGACCGTGGCTGCTGAAGTCTCTGCCAGCTGTGTGAGCCATGCGTGAGCTGGGGAGATATGGAAGGAGTTGTGTTTGGCTCATTTTGCCCAATGACTGCTTCTGGTTTATAGTCTTGTTTTAGCCTGGTTTTAAACATTTGGATTTTTCTGTTTTTATGGATTACCTTTGGGGCAGGACTGCACCGGGGGGTTGTGGGGTGGGATCATTATTTATACCAAATGTCCACCTAGGTTTCTGAACCTCATGATACTACACAAAGAAAATTGGCTAAGTACTCTGCTGATGGACAGCTCTGCCTAAAAGTTTTAATCATAAAAGTGTGTTCCCTGGGGTGGTGGGGGGAGAATGATGGTGATTCCCGGAATTTCTCATTTAGCATTTGTCCCAGCACCCACACTAAAAGACATGGCAAGGCACTATCTATCTACTACGCATACCAAAGGAAAAGATCAGCGTGAAATTCTGCAAGAACTACAAGAATAAGTGATTTAAAACACATGCACATTATCAGCAGCTCTGTATCTTTTAAAACCATGTGTTCCTCTATTAGTATACTGCATCTGTCTTGAAATGAGTTTAGTTTGAGAAAAACAAACACCACACATGCAGTGTATCCAGTTGGAGGCACTAGCTCCCTTGTTGAAATAAGTTCTTTTGTAATTGCGGCATGTTACATAACCCGAAACTATATAGTTATAATATAAAAAGGCGATACCCCTCCCTTAGTGATATGGCGGTAAGAAATCACATAGGAGAAAGTAACTTCATAATTTTCATCACTGTTTTGGAAGGATTTTCCGGATCGGATGATGGTATCTTCCTCTTCTAATGCTTGCCTAGCAGTTCTAAATGATCAGCCCCTGTGTTTTAAATCTGGTTTTGTAAGTAGAAAGAAAAGCAGATTTAAAATATTTGCACAGAGCACAGTGACATATTAAACTTATATTCTGATTACATGCAGCAGCCAGTTTCAGTAACGTATCATATATATCCGGTAGCTGTTCAGATGAAATGCTTAAAAAAACACTTTTGTGACCTGCAAATGGAGACATCTCTCCTCATTTCCTTACAAATTTACAGAATTTAAAGAATGCATTGAGCCCTTTCACCCAACCATACATAGTTGAATCAGGTGGGGGAGCCACGTGGCCCTGGCCACGGTCTATTTTTAGCCTATACTGATGTCCCAGTGATTCCAGAGAAACTGGATCCATAAGAAAGTTTGCAATGATCCACCAACACACATATTTAATCTTTATATCTCCTTTCCAACCCAGTGGAAATCCTGACATGAAGACTACAATTCCTATCATGCTTAGTGTCGGATGATTTCATCTACCCCACACTATTTCAGTATGAGCACTGGCGCCCAAGTGTGATGTCATTTTTTATTTCCTAAACCACTTTGTGATAATAATTTCTTTCCATTTCTAGATTACAGCTTTTATCTTACAGCATGTGTGTTTCTCTCATTGTCAGTTGTGTTTTGCCAAATTGCATTTACAAAACATATTTCCCCTCTTTATTATATTTAACATAATCTATGCAGCAACATTCACTCCACTGGCATACACTTGCTTAAGCATGCACTTCATTTTACTGTGTATACCACAACTGACAAAAACTCTGAAATACACAGCCTTTTGTTTTTCAAAAAGCCCACACTATTGTCATCCTGCATATTACAATTGATTTGCAATGCAAATGAACAACCAGTGTTAAGTGCTTTTTGAAGTCAGGAAATACAGACAAGAATTTTTTAATTATGTGATGGACCTAAGCCATTATAAAACAGAGTGGGCCCTGAATTCTTCTACATACTTCATGTAGATGCTAATGTTTAGAATGTGATATAAGCAAACCGATAGAAGACAGCATTTATTAGTGAGTAAATGTATTAATAACTTTTCTTTTGTGACTGGTGGACAGTTATTCAAACCCACTGTATAATAACTCAGTAATAATATTTGGCTTTCATGCCAACTTTCTGCCCACTATTTTACTTTCAACGAATAAACTTTAAATCATAAATAGAACATTTATGAATACTCTACTGTTGTTGAAATCTTATATTAGCCCCTTATTGCAAGGCTGCCAAAGTTAACAATAACAATATAGAGTACCTCATGCTTATATTTAATGATATTCTTACATTGATGCGTATTTATATTTTCCATGCTGTTTTCTTTTTTCAATAAAACACTTTTTTCATTTTGGAATTCCACATTACAGCACATATGAGTGTTTTTTCCATATCCTTTTATTTGTCAGCCATACAAACACATAAGCAGTATTAACAATTCCTTATCTTTGCCATTCATTACATCCTGTATGGTTTCTCCTCAAGGGCATGATGCTTACATGTTCAAAATTCATATTCAACTTTATCATAATGGTGGACTACAACCCGTTCACCTGTCTTTTATTTGAGGTCAGGAGTTCCACAAATTCCACTACTGTTTCATAACTTTATCACTGGCTGCATGTGAAAGTAGATTGAGAGATGAACTGGCTGATCAAGTCCTCTTTAATGCCTTTGCTGTGATCCCTGAGATAACATTAACCCCACGCCGACCTCCCCAAGTTTACTCGCCTCCAGTGAGTTTCTGCTGTCTGTTTTTCATTTGGAGACCTTATTTTTAAATCTTATTTTCAACATAATTTTGTAACTTTCAAAGGGCTCCACCATTTTGAGAGTTTTGTGACAGTTGTGGTAACACATCCCAAAATGATTTGGGAAAGTGCGATGATGTCGTTATCACTGTGACTATTGTAAGTGCCATGGTGGATGGACTAGCATCCTGACTGGGATGGAAGATGATCCTTGCTTGGCCAAGAGGCCTTAAGAGGAGGACAATAAAGTATCTATCTATCTATCTATCTATCTATCTATCTATCTATCTATCTATCTATCTATCTATCTATCTATCTATCTATCTATCTATCTATCTATCTATCTATCTATCTATCTATCTATCTATCTATCTATCTATCCATCCATCCATCCATCCATCCATCCATCCATCCATCCATCCATCCATCCATCCATCCATCCAAGTAAGGTGGCGCATCCTGGCTGGGATTTTTATTAAATAGAATAATACATGAAATGGGAGATTATGAACTGTTCATTCCTCAGCATGACAGAGGACAGTGCTTCTCTGGTTTGTCCCCAAGCTGGATACCCACAGGGTTGCCTGAGACTTGTAGTTTTGAAACATGACCCTGTCTGGGTCTTTGGGTGTCACCAGGGTTTGCTGTTGGGAATAAACATCCCTTGTTTGTGAAGTTTCCATACGAGTTTCCATAAGTTCTTCCAATATGCAAGGCTGTATCTCCAGAATAATTTCTGGGACTATCATAAAAGGGAGTTGTCTTGCTTGAGTAAGAGTCAGGAGGGAGAGGGCAAAACTCAACGAGAGATGCAGAAGGAGATATTGTGTTCATTAGTGTTTGTGGCATGGAATATTGGAAAAAGAAGGTATTGTGAATAAAAAATATTTATTTGCACCGTGAATGGTCTTGGTGTAGCTGTGTCTGGTGGCTTGCTCTAGAGGTCACACAATATAAAAGTCAATTCTTGCAGCTTTAGTTCATCCAATATTGAATTTATTTGTGAACTATGTTCCTTCTTTTTTTGAAATTTTGGGATTAGACTTTTGCTCTGTACTTTGATTTTGTGTTAGCATTTCCAGTTTTGTTGCTTCTGTCTTTTTTCTCTGGTTTTGACCTTTTGCTACATTTTTTACCTTGTCTCTTATCCCTGTCACTCCTTCGGGTAAACATGGATAAAATTTTTACCTACAGAGAATGTAAACACTATTAAAGAGCAGGTGGGGTTATGCCCAGTGCGAAGGGAGTCCTTTTGGAGCTTGGCGAGTTTTGGGAGAGCTTATAAAAAGGTAAGTGTTTTTGTCCATGCAGTTAAATTAATATAGGCGGACTAGTCTTTCAAGAGAGTCCAACTATGACTCTAAGTTGACTAGTTTTCTATTATAACTCTTTCTGTTTCTAATTGTATGCATCATGTGTGTGATTTTGGTATTATTTTACTTTTTTCCCTCTATAAATCTCAGAATTGTGTCTCATAACTTAAGTTCTAAATATGACAATTAAACATTGTCAATAACTACTTGATAATATTATATTTTTCCTGTGTTAAAGTAACTATGGTCTGTTCCATAAAGGAATGATCACCCTTTTTATTCAATCATCCATTTCTTATCTCATTTTAAGCATGCCATGGTTATTAAAACACAATCTGTGTACTGACTGGAAGACCAAGAGTATACAAAAAAGGAGTTGCTGGTTTTATGAAAATGATTTGAATATTAATTTCCAAATGTCTATACTTTGCTCCAATGTCAACATCCTTCCACCTGAATATAATGAGTTTCAAGACGTTGTGAGAGAGGGTGCCCCTAAAATGGAAGGATGGGGGAAGTCAGCTACTTGTCGACACTCCCTCCCCCAAAATGCTAGGGGGCAGCTTCCCTGGAATGTAGCGGTGCCCCGGATTCCTGCAGGACCTCCTGGGACTTGGAATTCAGTTTCACAGCCCTGTTGGGTACTGTGGGTACCGCCAGGGGGAGCTGTCGAAGGATCAGGGGACTCGTGCTTTCCCTATAGCCTGGAAGTACTAGGTGGTCACGAGGACGGAAGCCCCGAAGTACTTCTGGGATGATTAAAAAACTTGAATTCTCCAGCTGACATGGAAGTGCTAGCAAGTCACATGGGAGGAAGAATAGAAGCACTTCCTGGTCAAGAACTATTTAAAGGACTGCTGGGAACCCAGCAAGAGAGCCAGAGTTGGGTGGAGGTGGACAAGGCTTGCTGGGAGGTGTGGAGGAGAATAACAAAGAGAACAGTGATTATTGTGGTGTTATTTAATTGTCTATTGGTGGCTGTGGTGCTTGAATGGCACTGTGAAAGAAGAAATCTTTAATAAACTAGGGGGCTCTGCCCCCTGCTCATTTCACTCGTCAACTCCCGGATTTGTTTTTCCGGAAATACAATTTAAAGAGATTGTTTATTTCATGGGAATTGTTATATAAGCATTATGTTCACTTTTACTTTAAAACTTCAGTAAAAACAATATTTGAAATTAACTTTTCTGATACAATTTTTTATGGTCTTCCACTGTTAAAGTTTCATCTGCTGTCATCTCTTTCTTTACCTCTGATTCATTAATTTCTTGTGGAAGTCCAAATTGCTTCTGCTTAAGAGCCGTTTGTTCATTCGACTTTTCGGATAATGGTCCTTTGAACACTTCCCATAATTGTAAAGCATCAACTTCACCTGTCATAATTAAGTACATGAAGAAGTGTCTTAATTTGTCAGACATCATTTCAAACATATAGTCGTCCAATTTACATAACTCAGCTACTTGTGCCGCATCTTGAAAGGTACCATACGTCGTTCCATCTATTGTTAGAACATCTTTAATACGACATTGCTCCTTTCGATTCACATAACAACAATTTTAAATGAAACCATTCAAAATCTTTTGGTGATACAATGTTTAATCAAGCAACACTTTTGCAATTAATTTTTCTTGGATGCCACATGTTTTTTTGTTTCTGCCTTGTGTAAAGTTGAGGAATTTGCACATACGCATATACTTTTGCATTTACGTCTGTTTTATTAAGTTCAAAATAAGCCATTAATTTTGTATTTCTGTTTTTTGCTACCCTTTAAAGCTTCTACTTTTTCACCCTCTTTAAATTGAATCATATTCTGACCTGGTAAATGAATCGGTAATAATTCAACAGAATGACTTTGACCGTGCACTGGCAATTCCATTAAATGCCACTCACTTTCCATTACACTGACGTACTGATTATCTAAAATATGCTTGAACTTCGTCCTGAGACTGTTCTTTCGATAAAGTTATGCATACTCTATCGTGCCCTTTATGAATGTACTTGTACATAATACTCATAACTGATGCACAATACTCAACATTAATATGACAATCGAATCGTTTGAGCAAATACGTGTTGTATGGTACAATCATTGAATTATCGAGCATCACAGTTTTACTATCTTTCTTTCTGTGTTAAGTGTGTTGTTCTTGACGATTATCTCTTCAGCAATAATCAGGAATGCCAGCCTTAGTTATATCTGTACAGAATGACTTTGACCGTGCATTGGCAATTCCATTAAATGTCCACTCACTTTCCATTATACTGACGTACTGATTATCTAAAATATGCTTGAACTTCGTCCTGAGACTGTTCTTTCGATAAAGTTATGCGTACTCTATCGTGCCTTTTATGAATGTACTTGTAGATGTACATAATACTCATAACTGATGCACAATACTCAACATTAATATGACAATCGAATCGTTTGAGCAAATACGTGTTATATGGTACAATCATTGAATCAACGAGCATCACAGTTTTACTATCTTTCTTTCTGTGTTAAGTGTGTTGTTCTTGACGATTATCTCTTCGGCAGAAATCAGGAAAGCCAGCCTTAGTTATATCTTTAGTTTGAATGAATGCTTTTGGAAATGTCCTTAAACCCTTTTCTTCTTTTGAGTCCCAACATACTGAATCTTTTAAATGTGGTAAGTGAGACGTGTTTAATGACTTTGTACCATAATTCAGTAGTACTAGGGTGTTGTACCGTGTTAGCCATTATGAATGTAGAGAAAAGCCAAGCAAAATGACACCTTTTATTGGCTAACTAGAAAGATTACAATATGCAAGCTTTCGAGGCAACTCAGGCCCCTTCTTCAGGCAAGATGTAATACATCTTGCCTGAAGAAGGGGCCTGAGTTGCCTCGAAAGCTTGCATATTGTAATCTTTCTAGTTAGCCAATAAAAGGTGTCATTTTGCTTGGCTTTTCTCTACCATAATTCAGGATAGGTTTCTCTGTTTGGAATTTCAGCACAAACAAACCAATCTACATCATCAACAGTTAATAATTTATTTAGCAAAGTAACCAAAAAATGCATGTGAGGCAAACCCCATTATTGAAATTCAATTGTGTAAATGTATGCTGTGATTTGACCGAACACCGTTTCGAGTTCATTCAATAAAAATAAGACTTTCTGATAAAACAATCTATTTACGAAAGTCGGAATATCCAGAGCCAATGTAGCTGGTGGCATTTTTCTTATGAATCGATGGATTTCTGGCCATTGTGGATTGCACGTCATTGTAATAAATACATCTGGCCAACCGATAGTTCGGGATATTGCCATTCCATCATGATATAACTGTTGCAATGCTCTTGGACTACCTTGATAAGATGATGGTAATATTACTGCTTTACCTATTTTGAATTTGTTTGAACTATTGATATTTGAATTTTGTACATGATCAATGAGACCTTGCATATGTTCCGTTCTAAGTTTTGCTTGATTCGATTTAATAAAGAAGAGACGATTAGCTTTGACTTTTAGAGACACTTTAATAATGTAATGTTGCGATAGACATTGCAGATCTTTCTTCTTCCCTTAGTCATTGCTTACTTTCCTTATTATCAGAATTTAAACAGATTATTATTGTTCTTTTTTGCATTTGTTTGGGCATTCTTTTCTCTCAAACACTTTTGGCTCTCTTTTTGACGCGCTGCTCTTTCTTCTTTGCGTAGTCGTGGATGTATCATCTTTAACTCATGCATTTTTTAGAGTTGCTCTTTCTTCTTCACTTGGTCGTTTTTGAAGTTCTATGCAACAACTGAGAGGTTAGATGACTGTGATCTTGTTTGGAAATGTTCGTAAGTAGGGCGTGACTTACCAAGGTCACCGTCTCATGGGACTTGCTTCCAAAGGATGTCAGTATGACGTGACTTGACCGTGTTGCGGGACATGAAAGTGTCTTTCAGAAGTGTCTCTCTTCTAATCTGTCTCTCTTCAAAAGATCACATCTCGTCCTAAGTTTTTTTTTTTTTTTATAATAGAGAGATATCTTCTTAGTGCTTTTTATCTTGGGTCCTGAGTGTCTGTCTGTTGGGTTTAAAGGGGCAACAGCGACCCCTAGCGTCTTACAACGTATTCAGCAAAAGTTTACCTTAAAGGTTACTCCCTCATTTATAATATGATTGTCCAACAGAATTATTACCTAGTGCTCCTTTTCCAAAAGGGAAAAAATTGTACTCTCAATCAAATGGAATTTTTAGTTATGAAAGAATATATTAACATAATTTAGAAAACAGGTTGATTGTGCCGTCCAATTGTTCAGTGGTAGGTGGTTTAATTCTCTGAAAAGGAAGATGGATGTTTAAGACCATGTATATAGAGAATTAAACGAAATTGCATTCAAGAATAAATAACCCAACCCCCTTATCTTTTCTCTTTTCCATCAAGTCACTGGTTCAACCATCTTTTCAGAACTTGAGCGTAGGAGTGCATATAACTTAATCCATATACAGGAGGAAGATGAGTAGAAAACTGCCTTCAATGCTGGCACTGGGAATATTTGGTACTGTCCTATGGTCTTACCAAAACACCAGCAGTTTTTCAAGGATTTGTTAACAATATTTTCAAAAATGTACTAGGCATTTTTGTGTTGTTTTACATCAACCATATTATATCATCTAAACAACAACACCATTTATTTATATAGCACACTTTCATACAAATGGTGTAGCTCAAAGTGCTTTACAAGATTAAGAAAGAAAAGTTTATATGAAACAAAAATAAGATTAGGCAGTACTAAGTAACAAAGAATAAAGTAAGGTCAGATGACCAGGAGGACAGAAATAAAAACAAAAAAGCATTCCATAATGGCCAGAGAAAAAAAACAAACAAAATCTGCAGGGGTTCCAAGGCCAAGAGGCCACCTAGCCCCCTCTGGGCATTGTACCTAACATAAATGATTTAAATCAGTCCTTATGGTTTTCAGGCTTCTAAAGATGTGGGGATTCATTTCTTGCAAATTAAAAGGTACTGAAGCACCTTTGAGTTAACAACCATTTTCTGAAGCTAGGAAAATATGAATTTCACACTGATAGTGTTGTTTCTGGGTTATGAGAGCTCTCAAAAAGGTTTGGCAGTGGATCATTCAAAAATTGCTGCTGATTAAACATTCACTGTCTTGGAAATAAAGCTGCTTTGGTAAATTATAGTATATTAAGTACAACATCTGATTTTGTCTTCTTGCTGAGACCTGGCTTAGTAAATCTGACACTGTTCCTTTAGCAAAGGCATCACCAAATGGATATACATTCCTTCATAAATCTAGAGATAATAGTCAAGGAGGTTGGCTTGGAATAATTCCATCCATCCATCCATTGTCTCCCACTTATCCGAGGTCGGGTCGCGGGGGCAGCAGCTTGAGCAGTGATGCCCAGACTTCCCTCTCCCCGGCCACTTCTTCTAGCTCTTCCGGGAGAATCCCAAGGCGTTCCCAGGCCAGTCGAGAGACATAGTCCCTCCAGCGTGTCCTGGGTCTTCCCCGGGGCCTCCTCCCGGTTGGACGTGCCCGGAACACCTCACCAGGGAGGCGTCCAGGAGGCATCCTGATCAGATGCCCGAGCCACCTCATCTGACTCCTCTCGATGCGGAGGAGCAGCGGCTCTACTCTGAGCCCCTCCCGGATGACTGAGCTTCTCACCCCATCTTTAAGGGAAAGCCCAGACACCCTGCGGAGGAAACTCATTTCAGCCGCTTGTATTCGCGATCTCGTTCTTTCGGTCACTACCCATAGCTCATGACCATAGGTGAGGGTAGGAACATAGATCGACTGGTAAATTGAGAGCTTCGCCTTGCGGCTCAGCTCCTTTTTCACCACGACAGACCGATGCAATGCCCGCATTACTGCGGATGCCGCACCGATCTGCCTGTCGATCTCACGCTCCATTCTTCCCTCACTCGTGAACAAGACAACGAGATACTTGAACTCCTCCACTTGGGGCAGGATCTCGCTACCAACCCTGAGAGGGCACTCCACCCTTTTCCGGCTGAGGACCATGGTCTCAGATTTGGAGGTGCTGATTCTCATCCCAGCCGCTTCACACTCGGCTGCGAACCGATCCAGAGAGAGCTGAAGATCACGGCCTGATGAAGCAAACAGGACAACATCATCTGCAAAAAGCAGTGACCCAATCCTGAGCCCACCAAACTGGACCCTCTCAACACCCTGGCTGCGCCTAGAAATTCTGTCCATAAAAGATATGAACAGAATCGGTGACAAAGGGCAGCCCTGGCGGAGTCCAACTCTCACTGGAAACGGGTTCGACTTACTGCCGGCAATGCGGACCAAGCTCTGGCACCGATCGTACAGGGACTGAACAGCCCTTATCAGGGGGGCCGGTACCACATACTCTCGGAGTACCCCCCACAGGATTCCCCGAGGGACACGGTCGAATGCCTTTTCTAAGTCCACAAAACACATGTAGACTGGTTGGGCAAACTCCCATGCACCCTCCAGGACCCTGCTAAGGGTATAGAGCTGGTCCACTGTTCCGCGACCAGGACGAAAACCACACTGTTCCTCCTGAATCCGAGGCTCGACTATCCGACGGACCCTCCTCTCCAGGACCCCTGAATAGACTTTTCCAGGGAGGCTGAGGAGTGTAATCCCTCTGTAGTTGGAACACACCCTCTGATCCCCCTTCTTAAAGAGGGGGACCACCACCCCGGTCTGCCAATCCAGAGGCACTGTCCCTGATGTCCATGCGATGTTGCAGAGGCGTGTCAGCCAAGACAGTCCTACAACATCCAGAGCCTTGAGGAACTCCGGGCGTATCTCATCCACCCCCGGGGCCCTACCACCAAGGAGTTTTTTGACCACCTCGGTGACCTCAGTCCCAGAGATGGGGGAGCCCACCTCTGAGTCCCCAGGCTCTGCTTCCTCATTGGAAGGCATGTTAATGGGATTGAGGAGGTCTTCGAAGTATTCCCCCCACCGACCCACAACATCCCGAGTCGAGGTCAGCAGCGCACCATCCCCACCATATACAGTGTTGACACTGCACTGCTTCCCCTTCCTGAGACGCCGGATGGTGGACCAGAATCTCCTCGAAGCCGTCCGAAAGTCATTCTCCATGGCCTCCCCAAACTCCTCCCACGCCCGAGTTTTTGCCTCAGCAACCACCAAAGCCGCATTCCGCTTGGCCTGCCGGTACCTATCAGCTGCCTCCGGGGTCCCACAGGACAAAAGGGTCCTGTAGGACTCCTTCTTCAGCTTGACGGCATCCTTCACCGCCGGTGTCCACCAGCGGGTTCGGGGATTGCCGCCACGACAGGCACCGACCACCTTACGGCCACAGCTCCGGTCAGCTGCCTCAACAATAGAGGCACGGAACATGGCCCATTCGGACTCAATGTCCCCCACCTCCCTCGGGATGTGGTCGAAGTTCTGCCGGAGGTGGGAGTTGAAGCTACTTCTGACAGGGGGCTCTGCCAGACGTTCCCAGCAGACCCTCACAACACGTTTGGGCCTACCACGCCTGACCGGCATCCTCCCCCACCATCGAAGCCAACTCACCACCAGGTGGTGATCAGTTGACAGCTCCGCCCCTCTCTTCACCCGAGTGTCCAAGACATGTGGCCGCAAGTCCGACGACACGACCACAAAGTCGATCATCGAACTGAGGCCTAGGGTGTCCTGGTGCCAAGTGCACATATGAACACCCCTATGCTTGAACATGGTGTTCGTTATGGACAATCCGTGACGAGCACAGAAGTCCAATAACAAAACACCGCTCGGGTTCAGATCAGGGGAGCCATTCCTCCCAATCACGCCCTTCCAGGTCTCACTGTCATTGCCCACGTGAGCATTGAAGTCTCCCAGCAGAACGAGGGAGTCCCCAGAAGGTATGCCCTCTAGCACCCCCTCCAGGGACTCCAAAAAGGGTGGGTACTCCGAACTGCTGTTCGGTGCATACGCACAAACAACAGTTAGGACCCGTCCCCCCACCCGAAGGCGAAGGGAGGCTACCCTCTCATCCACCGGGGTAAACCCCAATGTACAGGCTCCAAGTTGGGGGGCAATAAGTATACCCACACCTGCTCGGCGCCTCTCACCAGGGGCAACTCCAGAGTGGTAGAGAGTCCAGCCCCTCTCAAGGAGATTGGTTCCAGAGTCCAAGCTGTGCGTCGAGGTGAGTCCAACTATATCTAGCCGGAACCTCTCAACTTCGCGCACTAGCTCAGGCTCCTTCCCCTTCAGAGAGGTGACATTCCACGTCCCAAGAGCCAGTTTCTGTAGCCGAGGATCGGACCGCCAAGGTCCCCGCCTTCGGCCACCACCCAACTCACACTGCACCCGACCTCCTTGGCCCCTCCCATAGGTGGTGAGCCCATGGGAAGGGGGATCCACGTTGCCTCTTCGGGCTGTGCCCGGCCGAGCCCCATGGGTGCAGGCCCGGCCACCAGGCGCTCGCCATCGAGCCCCACCTCCAGGCCTGGCTCCAGAGTGGGGCCCCGGTGACCCGCGTCCGGGCAAGGGAAAACGCCGTCCAAAATTGTTTTTCTTCATAGGAGGTTTGTTTAACCGCTCTTTGTCTCATCCCTCACCTAGGACCAGTTTGCCTTGGGTGGCCCTACCAGGGGCATAAAGCCCCGGACAACAGAGCTCCTAGGATCATTGGGATACGCAAACCCCTCCACCACGATAAGGTGACGGTTAAAGGAGGGGTTGGAATAATTCATTGTGACAAAATGCAAACTGGTTCTAAAAATTTAGGTAAATTCACATGCTTTGAGGCACTCATTTTAAATATTAAAACAGATTCCAGCATAATTGTAGTGCTAGTCTATAAATCAACAGAGCCATATTCATTGTTCATGACTGAATTTAGCAGCCTTTTATCTGATTTAGATGTAAATTATGATTGTGCAATGTTGATAGGGAGTTTTAATGTACACATTCATGTGGAAACTTGACACTTTTAGCAAGTGTTTTACTTATTTGTTAAAGTCAGGATTTTTTTCAAATTGTCATTCCTCCAATTCATAATCATAACCACATGCTGGATCCAATTATAACTAAAACAAAGACAGTGTGACTAGATTGTAACTCTGCTTTAAATTTGTAGATATTTTGAGCAAATCAAGGTAATCATGGAAAACAATTTAGATCAGCTAACTTTAAATTACAATATGACCCTGAGAGAGGCTTTGGATACAATAGCTCCCCTTAAAACAAAAGTGATTAAAGCTTACAGAAATTAAATCTGGTTTAATGAGTGCACCCAAGTCTTTAAATTATTAGAGTGTCAAAAATTGGAGTGTAGATGGAAATCAACAAAGCTTCAGGTCTTTTGAATTGCATGGACATAGAGTGTTGAAAAATGTAAAAAGCACCCTTCGAACTTCCATTCTAAAATTATCAATAACAATAATAATGATCCTTGTGAATTGTTTAGAACTGTGGCTAATCTAACAAATGGGAATTCAAAACTAGAGTGCACAACAGACATTATCAGTGCAGACTTTATAAATGTCTTTAATGAGAAAATCAAAAATTTAAGATCCCAGACCTAGCATGGCAAACCATGTCTCACCTTGCATTTACCACTTTATTCATTTTAATCTTGTAACAGAACAGGAAGTCTTAACTTTCATTTCTAAATTGATACCTACTACTTGTTCCTTAGACCTAGTGCCAACAAAACCAGTAAAAGCTCAAAAGATATTCTGGCAGCACCTAGCATTACCAAAAACTCATTAAAGAATGGCACAGTTTCTGATGCACTAAAAGTGTCAGTTTTCCAAACCATTACTTAAAAAGTTAGACCTAAACCCTCAAACACTTAATAATTATAGGCCCTTTTGAGATTTACCCTTTCTAAAATACTTGAAAAACTGGTTGCCAATCAGCATCAGTGTCACCTTACACATAACAATTTAATTCGAGTCTGACTTCAGCACCGGTCATAGTACAGTACAGAAATGGCATTACCTAGTGTTGTAAATGTCATACTGGCATCCTCTCATGAAGCAAATTCAACTGTAATTGTTGCCTGATTTAAGTGCAGTGTTTACGCCTTTGACTATTCATTTTACTGCACAGGCTGGAAAATGACTTCAGGCTAACAGGCACAGTCTTTGTCTGGTTTAGTTCTTGTTTATCAAATCAATTCCAGTATGTACAGAAATGTGTTGACAGTTCTCCATCATTATACATAGAAATGAGATATGGTGTCCTGCAGGGTTCTGTGGAAAAACCTTTATTTTTTTCATGCTTCCACTGGGAACTATCATAAGGAAACATAAAATTAATTTTCACTCACATGCAGATGGCACCTCGTTGTATCTTTCTCTTAAACCAAATGCCATTGTACTTACTTAGGTGTTTTTAATATTTTGTCATTATTTATCTCAGTTGGAATCACTATTAGTTTTATTGAATCGGCCTGCAAATAAGGCATTATCTTTGACACTAGCATATAGTTTAAAGCGCACAATACAAAATTATTCAAAAAATGTTTTTTCCACCTTAAAAATGCTGGAACACTTTGCTGTTTTCAGATATGCAGGATAAAGAGAAATTAATTCATGTATTTATTTCTAATAGAATTGGCTACTGCAAGGCGATGTTGACTGGCTGCTCAAATCGTTCTTTTTGAAGCTTTACATTAATTCAAAATACTACTGCAAGAATTATTACAAGAACAAGAAAGTAACACATAACTCCAGTTCTGAAATCCTTGCACTGGCTTCCAGTTAAGTTTAGGGCTGATTTCAAAATCCTTCTTTTAACATGTAAAGCCTTAAATTTAAATAGCCAAGACCCAGCATACTGATCTGAACTAATTATTACTCACAAACCCGAGTGCACATTAATATCTCAAGATGCTGGCCTGTTTATGATTTCAAGGATTTTCCTGGCTTTCGAAATCAGAACAGTAGTGATAGAGAAGCAAACAAGGGTAATGATATGGCAAAAGAAAACAGTAAATTCCAATGCCACCTCTGGTAAAAAGAGCTTTGGGCAATTTTCACAGTTGCCATTCAGTGATCTACAGCATATAAGGCAGATTTATCAAGCAGAAATCCCTTAAAGAATTTTAGCCTGTTCCTAATTAATGTCATGATGGAAAGCAGTTGTGACAGAGACATTTCACAGCAAGTCATCCAGCACCACATACTGAAATTACAAATTGTTTATGTGGTCTGATATCAGTTTTGATGAGCTGCTGGTATTCTTTGCACTTATTGTACATAACAACTCCAAGTCAGTCATTAAATGTACTGATCAACAAAACCATTTGAAATTCTTCTGGAGCATCCCAGATGCACCAGTGAAAAAAACATTTTAGCTCACTTGTCAGGTGTTCGCATTTTGTTCACAGCAACTTAAACCTTCCTCTTTGCAAAGTGGTGAGAAATCCTTTTTGAGAGGTAAAAGTTTTGTTGTATTTAATATACATGAGCAGAATGTTATTTTTGATAAACATTTTGAAATGAAGTGACACAAACATGTGGGTGTGTCGGCCAGCACTGAAAAATACCAAGTTGTATTAACTTGTTTGCTGTCAATTTACCTCTTATTTTACATACGTTTTTTGGGATATTAAGAATGTTAAATCTATAATGACTACATAAAAGATTATTTCCTGTTCCCCTTTCCTGTGTTTAGTTTTTGCTCTATCCTGCCACATGTGTAAATGAATAAAGAGGACACATCCTCTAATAGGAGAACTGCAGTACAGAAGCAGTTTGGGTGTAGAATGGACCCATAGACCCTGCTGTAATTCTATTGTGCATGCTGGACTGCCTCTCCTTTCAGGCCAAGTGAGCGGAAGGATAAGAGAAAATGAGTTTGGGTGAGAAATTTGTTCAGAATTAGATGATGTTTGAAGAGATGTCCTTAAGGGATTGGGGCTGGAATTGCTCTATTTTTAATATACTAGGGGGCTCTGCCCCCTGCTCGCTTCGCTTGCCAACCCCCAACCCAACCACTTCACGGCTCTGCTGCTCGCGTATGGAGAAGCGGATGTACAATTTAAACAGATTGCTATTTTCATGGGAACTGTTACATATATATAATATATATATAATAGAACTAACTATTTTACTTTACAGCGAGTAATTAGCCATATTAAAAAATAGTACAATGTAATAAATTGAAAGAAAATGTATATGCTTTTGCATTTACGGCATTTTTATTAAGTTGAAAATAAGCCCTTTTTCTTTTCGCTACCTGTAAAGCTTGTGCTTCTTCACTTTCTTTAAATTGAATCATATTCTGACCTGGTAAATGAATTGGTAATAGTTCAACAGAATGACTTCGACCAGTTCCATTGGCAATTCCATTAAATGCCACCCACTTTCCACTGCACTGACGTACTGAGTATCTAAATATGCTTGAACTTCGTCCCGACACTATTCTTTGGATACATTCACACGTACTCTATAATTCCCTTTATGAATGTACTTGTAGATGTACTTAATACTCATAACCAATGCACAATACTCGACATTAATATGACCATTGAATCGTTTGAGCAAATACGGGTTATATGATACAATCATTGAGTTATTGATCATCACAATTTTAACATTTTAACAGTGTGTTGTTCGTGACTATTATGTTTGCGTTGATAATCAGGAAAGCCAGCCTTATTCATATCTGTTGAATTAACAAAAGCTTTAGGAAATTTCTTTAAACACTTTTTTCTTTTGAGTCGCAACATACTGAGTCTTCTAAATGAGGTCAGTGAGACATGTGTTTAATGACTTTGTACCATAATTAAGGATAGGTTTCTCTGTTTGGAATTTCATCACAGACAAAATGATCTACATCATCAGGAGGTAATAATTAATTTTGCAAAGTAACCAGTAAAGGCATGTGAGGGTTTTGCAGATAAATTTTGTGTAAAGTGCGATACTTTTGGACATATGGATTTATATCCATTAATGGCTGTATACTTTCTAATATGTCCGATCGTTTAACTCTTTCGATTCTATTTTGCAACGCATCATAAGTATAAACCTGACCGAATGGTGGTTTCTTTGAAATTAAACTTGTAGTAGCTTTAATTATTGTGGGACCACAGATTCTCATAGTGTATAGTCCTGAATCGTGTAAACCTACGTTTTGAGCATTGTGTTATGTGCACACGAACAGATTATTGTAGATTCGGATATTTTGCCTATAGTGTTTGTGGATTTCACTTTCACCAAACAACTAATCTTTTAATTCTCCCAGATACGCTTCCTCATTGGGAAGAAACACTACTTTTTCCTGATGGCAGCATGAATTAGACGATCTACAAGTCTCTGACTTAAATTTTAAACCCGAACAATATCTACATACTTCTGTCATATCACCTATGTCCATATATTCAATCTCTTTTCATTGTTCCGTTATTTCACTGAGTAATAATTTCCGTTTGTTAGCACTAATGTGATTTTTGCTATCAGTTTATTGAGACTTTAGATTTTTACTACTTTCATAATCTCTAACCTACTCTACATGTGTGTCGCGCCAATGTTTTTGAACCTCTTTATGATGTTCTACTCTGAGATTACTGTGTGCGTGGTTGAAAATGGTTGAGAGGAGGGCGTGACTTGAAAAAGTCTCATGGCCAAGGTCTCAACTCATGGGACTTGAAAAAATCTGTCTTGTCTTCCAAAAACTCTTGTCTTGTCGCAGGATTTTTTTATTATAATATAGAGAGATGTAAACAATCTTAATAAGAATATATATAAAAAAAGACATAGTAGTGTTAGTACAGAGAAGGGCAACTAGGCTGATTCTGGGACTGTGAGGTATTAACTATGAAAGAGGACTGAAGGAGTTGATTTTTTTAGTTAAAGTTCAAACTATAACAAGGGTACTGAGCTCTCTGGGGCTGCTGCTGAATGTCGTTCAGTTTCTGTATTTACTATGTTAAAGCTGTGTTTACATAATTTATTATTAAATCACAACCATTTAATGTGTGCATTCCACTTCAACAAAGGGTATGTTTTGTTTCTTCTGCTTTTCATAATGTTCAATCACAGGACATCAAAGTAAAGCCAAAGTGGGGGTTCTTCTCTTTGTTGACTTTTTTTTAATTTGCTTTTTAGCACAGCACTGACATTGCTTCTCTTTGCGTTTTTGATATTCACTCCTGCAGAATACTGTGTAGGATTCCAACAGGACAAGATTCACTGCATATCTTGCTCTTTTAATTCCTTTCTTTATACCATTTGTTTTGGACTTGCAAATGTCTTCATTATCATACTTGCCATGTGACAAAGCACATCATCTACAAATGTTTTTCAGTACAGATTTTACATGATATTTAATAATTTCCAGGATTTGTGGTCCTTCTTTTTTGAAAATGGTTTTAAAAATAACTGTTAATCCCGCAACCGTATATTGGACATGTGGACTGTAAAACCTTGGTAATCCATTACTATCCTGTGTAAAAGTAAATGAAGTTACACAAAAATGTATGGATGGTTCAAATAAATGCTGCAAATTTAATTTAATAAACTTTAGTGACAGACTTTTGCATGAAATTTAAAGAATAAATAGTGTAACTCAATCTATTTCTGGATATTCATATGAAATGTAATGTAATTTCCTACTGTAAAACCTTGGTAATCCATTACTATCCTGTGTGAAAGTAAATAAAGTTACACAAAAATGTATGGATGGTTCAAATAAATGCTGCAAATTTAATTTAACAACCTTTAGTGACAGACTTTTGCATGAAATTTAAAGAATAAATAGTGTAACTCAATCTATTTCTGGGTATTCATATGACTGTAATATAATTTCCTTCATTAGGAAGAAGTATAGAATAAGCAAGAATAGTTGCTTCAAATTTTTGAATTCAGGAACTAACCTCTATTCCACCATGACATACTTTCTGCATAAAGTGGTGTTTATGTTACATAGTAAATCATGCACATCACATGGTACATTAAAGAGAAAACAAGATTATGATAGTCAGAGTGAATTATAGGCTACATCAGCACTACTACGCTTTAATTCTAAAATGGAATTTTTTAAATAAAAACAATCCCTGTACATTGAAGCATTTTCAAATCATTTATGGAAGTATGACATAATCGTCCTTCACCAATGGCCATGCATGCAGCATAGACATCTTTACCTAGGCATATACTGTGTAATTCTGGCACAATTTTAAGCTTGTTGTTTGCAGTTGCCAACTGATATCAGCTTCATTGGTCTTTATTTCACATGCAGTATAGGGGTAATTACAGTGCCCAATTGCATTGTATGATTGGGCTATCGCACTACTGTAAGAATTTCTCTCATGTGAGAAATTTCAGTTGGCTGTATTGTGCAGCAACCACAGTGAGTGCATATTGTACACATATAGCCTGTGCAGCCACATCTTGGCATGTCAATCAGACCAAACATGCTTGTGCAGTTTGAGCACATACTGTATATGACTGGTGACTCTCTCATGCAGTGTGACTAGTCACTTGAGCATGATGTCTAAAAATGACACAAAAACAATTTAGATGCCTAAAGGTTAGCTTTACAACAAAGCACCATAGAAAGCAATTCTTCTGTGACCGCTATGCTGGAATGTTTTTCTTTTGTGAAGTGTGACTAATCAGGGAATGATACATTGTAATGAGCAGGATTCAATCAAATAAGAACCACACAGTAAGCTTAAGCTAACCAGAGCAAGATGGAGTCATTTTCATTTTTGACTGTACACAATTAAAAGCCATACCGGCGTTTTTTAAAATATCTGGCTGTGGGGAGCATTTTTAGAAGTATTCACTTTTGAAAAGACTACTGTAGTGTAGATGAAAAGTGAAAATGGAGATATATTTGGTTTTTTTATTTTCTTGTTTCTGTTTTCCCTTTCCTTTTTAAATAATTTTAGTTAATGTCATTTGAGACTCTCAGGTACTGCAGTTGTTTGGGTTACAGTCACCACAACAAGACTATAAAAGACTGGCTAGGTTCTATTACAAAGCTATAAAGTTGAAAAGACCCATGATAACTACAGATGAATAGAAAATATAACAAATAGTAAAACCTTGTTGATAAATGAGCAACATGCTGTATATGTTCACCACCTCATGGTGCTTACACCCAGTTTCATGTATTTAATGGGCTAGATCTGAACTGAGAAAATTGGGTAAGGAGGTTGTGCACATGCATATTCTTATACAGCAGAACTGTTGCAAGTTATGGAGACTTTTATTAAAATCAAATATTTATTTCTCTTGTGTTTTCAGGCTTCAGTTTGAGAATAATACCTTAAGTTGTGAAGCAAAAGAGCAAAACTTGGAAGTAAAACAACTTCGTCTAGAAATTATGAAGAACAGGGCTGAAAACAATTCTCTTGGGGCTGAAGTGAAAGAAAAGACCCTGGAATTGAAATGGCTACTTTATGTTATGGCAAAATATAGGAGTGAAAATGAGAGGCTAAGCACTGAAACTAAAGAACAAAACCTTGAATTAAAAAGGCTGTATCAAGAAATGGTGAAGCATAAAATTGAAAATGAGAGACTTGGTGTTGAGGTAAAATGGCTCCACAAAGAAGTAACTAAGTACAGAACTGAGAATGAGTCACTCAGGGTTGACACCAAACACCAGATGCTTGAAATAAAACGACTTCAGCAAGAAATAGCAAAAAAAACTTTGGTAAGGTTTTTCTAGAAAATACCACATTTCATTTATGTATGGTGATTCAGAACTGTAATTATTTTTATCTGTGATTAACCATTGTGATTAGGTTAAAGTTACATACAAATATTTGAATTTAATAATACTTTAAGATGATGCATCAAAACAGTATACAGAATTGATCAAGAAAGCTAATAGGATATTAGATTATATATTACAAGGTGTGAAATACAAGTCAAGGGAGTCTATGCTTAAGTTATATAACACATCAATGAGATCTTATCCAGAATACTGTGTACATATTACAACAAAGACATAGGAACACTAGAGAAACTCCATGGGAGAGGCTAATCTCGAGACTGAGATTTATAATCTATGAGGATAGAGGAATTTAAGGTTTTCAGTTTAAGCAGATTAAGAGATGGCATACTAGAAGGTAATATTAATTTAGTAATTAGTACTGTGGATCTCAATAGAACACATGTAAATGGTTGGAAACTTGTTAAAGACATATTTTGAATAAATTTTATTAAGTTTTTTGCACAAAAAACATAGGCACATGGAATAAATTACTAAGTAGTGTGATACAGAGTAGGACGTTAAGGACCTTCAAATTTTGACTTGATGTTATTTTAGACAATCGAAGTGAATAGAGTGGACAAACTTGTCTGTTTCTATTGTTCTAATTTTCTGTAAAACAAAAAAATCTGTAAATATGCACTCAGATAGATAGATAGATAGATAGATAGATAGATAGATAGATAGATAGATAGATAGATAGATAGATAGATAGATAGATAGATAGATAGATAGATAGATACTTTATTAATTCCAAGGGGAAATTCACACAAGATATCAAACATAGAAAACTCCTAGGCCATTCTTCTTCTTTAATAATTTAATTATGTAGTCATACGTGAATATCAACATATAAAGGTTGGCCCAAGCTCCATTGATTGGCCACGTTCGGTATTATAACATAAATTACATTGTATTTTATTCATAAACCTTACACAATCAATGATTTGCTATCCTTGATAAACTTGCTGTTCTCCTGACAATGGTATGTACTCAAAAACATGCAGACAATTATAATTAATTTTCTTATTTTGGCAGCTCCCGTTAGGGGTTGCAACAGCAGATCATCTTTTTCCATATCTTTCTGTCCTCTGCATCTTGTCCTGTTACACCCATCACCTGCATGTTCTCTCTCACCACATCCATAAACCTCCTCTTAGGCCTTACTCTTTTACTCTTACCTAGCAGCTCTATCCTTAACTTAATTTTCCCAATATACCCAGCACATGTCCAAACCAACGCAATCTCACCTCTCTGACATTGTCTCCCTACTGTCCATCTTGAGCTGACCCTCTAATGCACTCATTTCTAATCCTCTCTATCCTTGCCACACCCAGTGTAAATCTTCGCATCTTTAACTCTTCCACCATTAGCTCTGTCTCCTGCTTTCTGGTCAGTGCCACCGTCTCCAACCCATATAACATAGCCGGTCTCACTACCATCCTGTAGACCTTCCCTTTCACTCTTGCTGATATCCATCTGTCACAAATTACTCCTGACACTCTTCTCCGCCCATTCCACCCTGCCTGCACTCTCTTTTTCACCTCTCTTCCACAATCCCCATTACTCTGTACTGTTGATCCCAAGTATTTAAACTCATCCACCTTTGCCAACTCTACTCCTTGCATCCTCACCATTCCACTGACCTCCCTCTCATTTACACACATGTATTCTGTCTTGTTCCTACTGACCTTCATTCCTCTCCTCTCCAGAGCATATCTCTTCCTCTCCTCTCCAGAGCATATCGCCACCTCTCCGGGGTCTCCTCATCCTGCTCCCTACTATTGCTACAGATCACAATGTCATCAGCAAACATCATAGTCCACGGGGACTCCTGTCTAATCTCGTCTGTCAACCTGTCCAGCACTGTTCCAAATAAAAAGGGCTCATAACTGAACTTAAATTCATCTGCAAAGTTATTACTGACTTCCATACACTGTCTGGATGGAGAACTTACTACGAGTCCAAAATTATCCTCATAACTTTGAAGTACCAAATTTCCTACTGGGCATTTAAATACAAAACGTTTTACTTCCTACATGTAATATTGTACATTTACTCACATGAAATTTCTTTTAAACTTTAATCAACTTAATTGTGTTCTTCTGAAGATTATCTGTATATGTTAAAACTTCTACACAGTACATTAAAAGTATTACATTACAGTAATTATTAATTACAGTATATTAAAACAGCAGCATCCTCAGCAGTACAGTAATGTTTCACCACAACTAATTAGCTTGAGTGCATTAACAAGGAAACAAATTCCATAACTTAACTTTTAAAGAGGCATGCATAGTAATTAGGATTATATGATGAATTTGTTTCAACATTTTCCAACTTAAAATTTCCCTACGAAGTTCTAAATTATAACTAGAGTACTTGTATGGAGGGACTTAAAAAAATACTTGTTAACTGCATTTTTTTTGTTTTTGAAAGAGTATATACATATGTAAGACATTCCCTCTTTTTTTGAAGGCAAGTTTCAGAAGCTTTTATATTAAAATGTCTTTAAAGAATACAGAAATTCAGACAGGTGTTCTCAGATATTATGGTCATTAAATCTTAATGATCATATCACCTCTGCCAGAGGAATTCAGCCCTGGTTACTATATGATAATCAATATGATTTGCCTTTTTAATATTAAACATACTTGATAAAATGTTACAAGATGGATTCCCCTAATCAGCCACAAAACTTAATCTGTTGATGAACAATTATTTTCTTCCGACATGTGGACCAGGAATTGACACACCATATTAACTTTAGAGTTAATTGTCTGTGAAGTCTGACTCTCAGTTCCCCTAATAACTAAGTTCCTCCACTATCACTACTAGTCTGTTTTTGTAAACTGATTTTGAGGTGACTCACCATGGCTTCTTGTCCCTATTCTTTTGCATATGATAACTTTTATTTTAACTTTTGTGTTGACACTGTGGTGGCCTCAGAAACAGTGTGTTGCTTTCCAAACAATATCCCCTGAATTACAATACTAAGGAGCTAAAAAGTCTACTGAGTGAGAAAAAGACAGGTTTTTTATCCAGTGAGAAACAGCCTCTGAAGGATGCACAGCATGTGCTGAAGAAAAAACTGAGTGAAGGAACAGAAGTAAGAAGAGCTAAAACTGAAGAAAAAACTTGCTCAGAATAACATGAAAGATGTCTGGAATGGACTGAGCATAAATACTGGACTCAAACAATCCAGGGATTAGGTGCTAGAGGGGGATATGAACAAACTTAACACCCTGAACCAACTTTTAATAGATTTTCCCTCCCACTGCCACCTTTTTCCAATCACTGCTCTCACACTGTCCTTAACAACTATTACCAATTCAACTGGAATGGCCAGTGATGAGTCCACCTCTGACCATCATTATGGGCTGTCTATAACAGACACAACTGAGGAAGCTACACACAGGAAAAGCCATGAGACCAGATGGAGTCAGTCCTCAAATTCTTTCAGGCCTGTGCAGACCAGCTTGCCACCTATTCAGTCTGTCCCTAAGGATCCAGAAAGTATTACATCCTGCATTGTTCCTGTTACACAGACGTCTGTTCACCTAATGACTAAAGAACAGTGGCACTAATGTCGCACCTCCTGAAGACCTTTGAGAAGTTGGTCCTGGACTATATGAGTCCCCCTGTTGTAGACCACCTTGAAAACTGTGATTTGCCTATCACACAAAGATTGAAGTAGAGGACACAATTAACTATCTGCTCCACAAGGCTTATTCTCACCTGGACAAAGTTGGCAGCACTGTGAGGGTTTTTATTTTTTAATTTCTCCAGTGTCTCCCATACCATCCAGCCATCCCTGTTAAAGGTTAAGTTCAGAGATGGATGTACCTTTTGGTGTCCTGGATTACTATCTGTTGGACAGACCTCAGTTTGTGAGGTTCAAGGACTGTGGTCTCTGATATGGATGTGAGCAACACTGGAGCACTACAAGGAACCACCCTGTCTCCTCTTTACTCTGCACACCTCAGACTATAAATACAATCCCACGTCATGTCACTTGCAGAAATTCTCATATGATTCTGCAATTATGAGGTGTATCGATAAGGGGGGTGAGACTGAGTATACAAGTCAGATAGAAAACTTTGTTTCTTGGAGCAGAAAGAATTACCTGCAACATTTAACACCAGTAAAACCAAGGAACTGGTTATTGAGTTTTTACCATTCCAAACAGGGAGTGAATGTAGAGGTGGTGTACTCCTATAAGTACTTGGGGGTCCACATCAATAACAGGTTGGACAGATCTTGTAATACAGATGAAGAACATAAGAAAGGGCTGAGCAAACTCTTTTTTTACTTTGGTGAATGCATTATTTTAATGTGGGCACTGATATCCTTCTTATCATCTACCACTATGTCATAGACATTGAGACTTTCTACACTCTGAAGTGCTATGCTGGTACCGAATCAACAAACTAGTTAAACAGGCAGGCCCAGTTATGGAACACACTCTGGATACCCTGGATGTAATAACAAAGAAAATTAAAATGAAACTGAGTACTGTAGCTGATAGCTTTCAGAGCAGTAAATTATTCAGAAGAACTGTGTCAAGAAAACTCACTGGGGCTCCTTCATACATTTACATTTATTTGTCCGACACCTTTCTTCAAAGTGACTTAAAACATTTGAGATAAAATTGGTTCAATTTCTTTGGTTACATTGAAGAAAACATAATAGGTTGGTGAGTAATGTGACTTGCTCAGGGTCACACAGAGTCAGTGGTGGGATTTGAACCCACAATCTCAGGCCTTGAAGTCCAAAGCCTTAACCACTGCACCTGTATAAAGCCTCGTTGTGACTGTAGGTGAAAAGTCAGAAGTTTTTCTTTCTTGTCTTCTTCTGCATTTCTCAAAGGACACATGGGCAAGTCTTTAATAGTTTTTGGTCATTTGTTGTGTTTTGTTTGTGGTTATTGCTCCATTTGTGTCTTTTGATTTTTGTTGCAGGGTGATGTAGTGGCTAGTGCTGCTGCCTTACGGCTTAGGTCACATGTTTTGCCACAATAATTGATTCGGCATAGTTCGTAGACCTCTTAAAAAGACTATTGCATCATTGTAATCTACTAAAACTAGTTCAGTTTTTGCTTACTCATGGACAATGCATTTTACCAAGTGTGGCAAAGTTCTTGAACACATCTGTGATTTCACCGAACTCATGAAGGGGCGAACTTTGTGGGGTTAGCTCATCACTAGTTATCACCATGCCTAGATTGAAAGAATTCTGAGGCCTTCAGAAAGAGGATTATAGATACAAATGAGTCCGGAGGAGATCATCTACAAGTTTATGGAAGATTTCAAACAACTGTCAACTTATCCAGACCAAGCTGACTCAGGAAGTTTAGCCCAAAAGCAGAATGCAAGATGGTTAAATAAGTCTCTAAGACTAGTTTCAGCATCTTGTCACTGTTGATGTCAAAATGGACGAGGCTAACATTTGAAGGAGGCTGTTTAAATTTGATCTGTATGAGAGGTGTGCCAGGAGAAAACATTTTGCTGTTAAGAAAGAATATCAGGACAATACTACAGTTTGTTCATGATCACCTAAGCAAAGACTGAGACACCTAGGATAATGTGCTCTGGACAGATGAGACAAAGATGGTTATTTGTCCACAGTGCCAGAAGACATGTTTGGTGAAAATCAAAGACAGCATTTGACCAAATACCAACCTGATGCCAACTATAAAGCATGATGGTGGAAATTTTATGGATTGGGGCTGCTTTGCTGCATCAGGGCTTGGATCTTACCATTCTAGAATCCACCATGAATTCTTCATTGTACCAGAGGGTGTTTAAGGACAATTTAAGACTATTTGTCAGAATATTAAAGCTAACCTGAAATTGGACCTTGCAACATGACAATGACCCTAAGCAAACTAATAAATCCACCAAGGAACAGCTGAAAAGAAAGCAATAGAGGATTCTGCAATAGCCAAGTCAAAACTCAGATATCCCATATAGATAGATAGATAGATAGATAGATAGATAGATAGATAGATAGATAGATAGATAGATAGATAGATAGATAGATAGATAGATAGATAGATAGATAGATAGATAGATAGATAGATAGATACTTTATTAATCCCAAGGGGAAATTCACATTCTCCAGCAGCAGCATACTGATACAAAAAAAACAATATTAAATTAAAGATTGATAATAATGCAGGTAAAAACAGACAATAAATTTGTATAATGTTAACATTTACCCCCCCCCTCCCCCCGGGTGGAATTGAAGAGTGTGGGGGAGGAACGATCATCTCAGTCTGTCAGTGGAGCAGGACAGTGACAGCAGTCTGTCGCTGAAGCTGCTCTTCTGTCTGGAGATGACACTGTTTAGTGGATGCAGTGGATTCTCCATAATTGATAGGAGCCTGCTTAGCGCCCGTCGCTGTGCCACAGACGTCAAACTGTCTAGCTCCATGCCAACAATAGAGCCTGCCTTCCTCACCAGTTTGTCCACGCGTGAGGTGTCTTTCTTCTTAATGCTGCCTTCTTAATGCTGCCTCCCCAGCACACCACCGCATAGAAGAGGGCGCTTGCCACAACCATCTGATAGAACATCTGCAGCATCGTATTGCAGATTTAGAAGCTGTGGGAGGATTTGAAACCAGCTGTGCACACAATACAGCTGACAGAACACTGATTGGAGGAGTAGGAAAAACATTCTCCTAGTTGATGCCAGGGAGTGGTAGACAGTTATAAGAAACTCCAATTTCAGGTTGTTTTTACAAAAGGGGACAGTACTGGTTATTAGAGCCAAAGGTGAACTTACTTTTTTCCATAGACAGAAATAGTGTTTCTGTTCATTTTTCATTAAATAAATTATTGCAAAGTCACAATTTCATTGCTTTTTATTCAATTAATCCACCTTTATCTAAAGATACTTTTTAAATGATTAATGTCCACATATGTTAGGAAAACAAAAAACATTTAATGGTGTGTACCTACTTTTTCACATTACCATGGAATCTGTAAGTTCTAATGAAAACTGAAACTAATAGGCCATGTATCCTAAATAAACACAAGCAAGCATACAGCTAATATTACGAAAGGCGTGATATCCAAAATAAAAATAAAGGGCAATGTTTTCATATAGATCAGCAGCCCCTAAACATCTTGTAAAATAAAGCCAAAAATCTTAAATTCCACCCTCTGTCCCTGTATACAAATTCCAAAAAAGTTGGGACACTTTGTAAAATGTAAATAAAAACAGAACACAATGATTTGCAAATCTCATAAACCAATATTTTATTGACAAGAGAACATAGTGAGAAATTTTACTATTGGCAACAACACGTCTCAAAAGAGCTGTAATATCTCATCATCTACAGCACATAACATCAAAAGATTCAGAGAATCTGGGGAAATCTCTGTGCGCAAGTGACAAGGCCAAAAGTCAATATTGGATAACCTTGATCTTCAGGCCCTCAAGCAGAACTGCATTAAAAACCTACATAATTCTGTACTAGAAATCATTGCATGGGCTCAGGAACACTTCCAGATATCATTGTCTGTGAACACAGTTCACCATGACATCCACAAATTAAGGTTAAAGCTCTATCATGCAAAGAAGAAGCCATGTATAAACATGATCCAGAAATGTCACCCTCTTCTCTGAACCAAAGCTCATTTAAAATACACTGAGACAAAGTGGAAAACTTTTCAGTGGTTAGACAAATTGAAATTTGAAATTCTTTTTGGAAAACATGGACACCGCATCCTATGGTCTAAACAGAAGAGGGACCATCTGGCTTGTTATCAGCATTCAGTTCACAAGCCTGCATCTCTGATGGTTATGGGGGTGCATTAGCGCTTATGGAACTGGCAGCTTGCGCATCTGGAAAGCACCACCAGTGCTGAAAGATATATAAAGGTTTTATGCTCCCATCCAAATAACATCTTTTTCAGGGAAGGCCTTGCATATTTCAACAAGACAATGCTAAACTTCATACTGCATCTATTTCAATAGCATGTCTTTGTAGTAGTAGACTACAGACTTTACAGCAATTGAAAACATTTGTCAGATCATAAAACGAAAAATATGATAAAGATGACCCAGGACTGTTGAGCAGCAAGAATCCTATATATATCAGACAAGAATGGGATAACATTCTTCTCCCAAAAGTCCTGCCAATGGTCTCAGTTCCAGAAATTTACAGGCTGTTGTCAAAAGAAGACAGGATGCTACACAGTGGTAAACATGGCCCTGTCCCATCGTTTTTGAGATGAGTTGCTGCCATCAAATTCCAAATTTCCTTATTCTTAAAATGGCACATGTTCACAATTTAAGCATTTGATATATTTTCTATGTTCTATTGTGAATAAAATATGGGTTTATGAGATTTGCATTCTGTTTTTATTTACATTTTACACATTGTCCCAACTTTTTTGGAATTGGGGTTGTATAGGCATCTGTCACGATCCAATCCACAGAAAATAAAGTAAAGAACATGGAAGAAAACATAATAGGTTGACTATCTTTACAAAAAATTGCAGATAAAGAAAAAGCAATCTCCACAAAGCAGTTTTAAGAGTCTATTTAGACTATCCATCCATCCATCCATTTTCCAACCCGCTGAATCCAAACACAGGGTCACGGGGGTCTGCTGGAGCCAATCCCAGCCAACACAGGGCACAAGGCAGGAAACAATCCTGGGCAGGGTGCCAACCCACCGCAGGACTCTATTTAGACTAGAGAGAGATTTTCTGCTTTTAAGATTTTTCAATATTGAAAACTATCAATTGTTTACTTGAAATCAAGCATAACGTAATTTAACTTTTTATATCCTGCTTTCATCAAGGATAAAAAAGAACTAGAGAGAGAACTTCAGAGGGCCAAGGATATGGCAGAAGGTTTCAAGAAGGATGTTCATAATTTAATGAAGAATTTCCCAAAATTGGATCAAGTGGTAAGTCAGTAGGATAGGGTAAAATTCAATCCTATGAATCTCTACATTTGTTCTACAGTAATGAACCTGAACTTAATATATGAAAATCAGCTTAAGTTATTTTAATATTTCATTAGAATTTAATAAAACATCAATTTAACATTTCTCAAAAGCAGTAGCATTAGTGAGAACTACAGTATATGTAACTGTTTCACTCACTCATTTCTTTAGAAATTTAAGCCCTGCATCTTTGATTTCTTATAGCAACATCTGAGAAAATATAATATTTATACATAAACTAACACTATTAATCATCTTATGATACTTGTTAGAACCTTTTAATATTATTTATTGAATTAGATATTGTTTACAGATTAAAATAAAAAAGCTTTAGACTAGATGATAAAATGTAAACATAAGATCCTCAATCCTTTAAAAAAAGAAAAACAATAATACATAACAGCAAGTGCAAACATTGTTAGTCATTGGTAATAAGAAAACAGTCGAGAAATGGTCTCATCAGCCTTCAATGAACTGGTAGGTTAGTTTGTCAACCTGGAGGATGAAGCTGTCACAATGTCTTTTTCAACTTCCTTTATATTAAGGAACAGTGCTGAAAAAATAAATAAACCTAGAAAACCATGTTAATATAAATTCTTGGGGGAAAGGTACCTGTAAATACAACGTAGTAGGAAGCTCTATAACAGTGGAATGCCCATTTAATTTTCTCTCTTCAGTGTACAACATCTAGATCTTTTTTGTAATTCTATGTTCAAATTACACACATTGCTTCAGTTAGAGTCTCAGTAGTCCACTGTACAGTTTGACTGTAATGTTCTAGGTTGTGTATCCTAAAAAACTTCAATATTAGTGTTTTACTTATGTATAAACATTTCATAAAAAGGAAAAATAGTGCATTAATATAAACTTTAAGATCTTGCTTCTTATTATTATTAACAAGAAAATTTTATGTATAATTTGTTTTTGTTATCTGCTGATATCACTTTGCACTTACATAAATGAATTGCAATTTCTGATTTAATTTCAGGATTGTGAAGATTGCATCAGTTTATATATTATTGTGTTGTTTTCTGAGTATCAGCGGTCCCTATTTTCTTGGTGTTATCTGCAATTTGTTTAAAAACGTACCTACTTTAAACAGAATAAAATTTTAATTCAAATCCCAAATAGTATACAGTATGTGATGATCTCACTCCCAAACAAATCATTGTTTTCTTTATTTTATGTGTACTCCTTGGTAAAAATTGTTTTTTGTGGCATTAAACATTGCTTAATTGTGTCTATTTTGGAATTAAATTGTTATTTATATAAGCAGGTGTCCCATTTTCATATAAGCAAACAGTGTAACAAATTTTGTAATGATTTACAGAAAATTTATGTACTACTGGTATTTAGAGGCAACACAATAGTGCAATGTTTACTGGTGGTGTTGTTTTCCAAACTCCAGGAGCCTCTGTACATGTTTGAAAGACTATACTATATTGATCCACTGCGAGTGAATGAGTGAGTCGGTGTGCATGACTGTGCCATGCAAAGGAATGGTGCCAAGCCTTGCTCCTCATTATTTTATCATCACTTTCCTTCTTAACAATTTTTCTGTTAATCTTAAAACTGAGGTTGAGTTGCAATTTTTTTAAATGAATTAATCACAGAGAACAAAATATCAGTTTTGGATTCGTTGTTAAGTAAATGGGTCTGAATACAGTTTTATGAACTTGTGTATTAATGGAAATTTCAAATTAAGTTCTTGTTAAAGAAGTAAATATAGGATTGTGTAGAGTATCATAAAACAAATGATCTTCAAGGGGATACATAGGTATTTTACAATGGCATATCATTAATTCATACTTACAAGGTAGTACTCACAAGCACCTGTTATTAATATTTCTGATAGTGATTATTCTTTTATGTAAATAGTGTGCATAGTCCATAAAAATTATTTTAATCATTATATTGTATTTAATTTTGGAAAGGAAATCAATGTGTAAACTGATATTTCTATATATTCACATACAGTTGTGTGAAAAAGTAAGTAAACCCCATGGAAATTTTAAGGCAGATCTTCCTAAATTCTTCTCAAGCACACTTTGATAACATGCATAATTTATGGTTGACTTGATGACTGCAAGCTTTTTTTAAAAAAATAGATTATGTTTTTGTGCGATAGATTTAATTTTGAATTGAAGCATTTCCCATTTTGTTCATCAATCTACATTCAATGACTCATAATGACAAAGTGAAAACTTGTTTTCTGAAGGAAGGACCAGAGACTATTTTCTTTGTGCTCTCAGAGTTCTTTAAATGCCATCCTATTTTTTTTTTCCATTCAAGTGGCTCTGGTTTAGCCAATCTACTATAAGCACCTGATTGATGAAGTGGTGCTGAGATGGTCAGTCTTCTGACAGATTCCCCCATTTCAGCTTTAGATTCTGCCTACATCCTAAAGGCAATTAAAACAAACAAGATGCAACTAACCATAAAAGTTATGAACAGAATCAGTGACAAAGGGCAGCCCTGGCGGAGTCCAACTCTCACTGGAAACGGGTTCGACTTACTGTCGGCAATGTGGACCAAGCTCTGGCACCGATCGTACAGGGACCAAACAGCCCTTATCAAGGGGTCCAATACCCCATACTCTCGGAGTACCCCCCACAGGATTCCCCGAGGGACATGCTCGAATGCCTTTTCCAAGTCCACAAAACACATGTAGACTGGTTGGGCAAACTCCCATGCACCCTCTAGGACCCTGCTAAGGGTGTAGAGCTGGTCCACTGTTCCGCGACCAGGACGAAAACCACACTGTTCCTCCTGAATCCGAGGCTCGACTATCCAACGGACCATCCTCTCCAGGACCCCTGAATAGACTTTTCCAGGGAGGCTGAGGAGTGTGATCCCTCTGTAGTTGGAACACACCCTCCGGTCCCCTTTCTTAAAGAGGGGGACCACCACCCCGGTCTGCCAATCCAGAGGCACTGTCCCTGATGCCCATGCGATGTTGCAGAGGCATGTCAACCAAGACAGTCCTACAACATCCAGAGCCTTGAGGAACTCCGGGCGTATCTCATCCACCCCCGGGGCCCTGCCACCAAGGAGTGTTTTGACCACCTCGGTGACCTCAGTCCCAGAAGATGGGGGAGCCGACCTCTGAGTCCCCAGGCTCTGCTTCCACATTGGAAGGCATGTTAGTGGGATTGAGGAGGTCTTCGAAGTACTCCCCCCACCGACCCACAATGTCCCGAGTCGAGGTCAGCAGTGCACCATCACCACCATATACAGTGTTGACACTGCACTGCTTCCCCCTCCTGAGACGCCGGACGGTAGACCAGAATCTCCTCGAAGCCATCCGAAAGTCGTTCTCCATGGCCTCCCCAAACTCCTCCCATGCCCGAGTTTTTGCCTCAGCAACACCAAAGCCGCATTCCGCTTAGCCTGCCGGTACCTATCAGCTGCCTCCAGAATCCCACAGGACAAAAGGGTCCTGTAGGACTCCTTCTTCAGCTTGACGACGTCCCTCACCGCCGGTGTCCACCAACGGGTTCGGGGATTGCCGCCACGACAGGCACCGACCACCTTACGGCCACAGCTCCGGTCAGCTGCCTCAACAATAGAGGCACGAAACATGGCCCATTCGGTCTCATTATCCCCCACCTCCCTCGGGATGTGGTCGAAGTTCTGCCGGAGGTGGGAGTTGAAGCTACTTCTGACAGGGGGCTCTGCCAGACGTTCCCAGCAGACCCTCACAACACGTTTGGGCCTACCAGGCCTGACCGGCATCCTCCCCCACCATCAAAGCCAGCTCACCATCAGGTGGTGATCAGTTGACAGCTTCGCGCCTCTCTTCACCCGAGTGTCCAAGACATGTGGCTGCAAGTCCGATGACATGACCACAAAGTTGATCATTGAACTGAGGCCTAGGGTGTCCTGGTGCCAAGTGCACATATGAACACCCCTATGCTTGAACATGGTGTTCGTTATGGACAATCCGTGACGAGCACAGAAGTCCAATAACAAAACACAGCTCGGGTTCAGATCGGGGGGGGGCCATTCCTCCCAATCACGCCCTTCCAGGCCTCACTGTCATTGCCCACGTGAGCATTGAAGTCTCCCAGCAGAACGAGGGAGTCCCCAGAAGGTATGCCCTCTAGCACCCCCTCCAGGGACTCCAAAAAAGGTGGGTACTCCGAACTACTGTTCGGTGCATACGCATAAACAACAGTTAGGACCCGTCCGCCCACCCGAAGGCGGAGGGAGGCTACCCTCTCATCTACTGGGGTAAACCCCAATGAACAGGCTCCAAGTCTGGGGGCAATAAGTATACCCACACTTGCTCGGCGCCTCTCATCGGGGGCAACTCCAGAGTGGTCGAGAGTCCACCCCCTCTCAAGGAGATTGGTTCCAGAGTCCAAGCTGTGCGTCGAGGTGAGTCCGACTATATCTAGCCAGAACCTCTCAACCTCGCGCACTAGCTCAGGCTCCTTCCCCTTCAGAGAGGTGACATTCCACGTCCCAAGATCCAGCTTCTGTAGCCGAGGATCAGACTGCCAAGGTCCCCGCCTTCGGCCACCACCCAACTCACACTGCACCCGACCTCCTTGGCCCCTCTCATAGGTGGTGAGCCCATGGGAAGGGGGACCCACGTTGCCTCTTCAGGCTGTGCCCGGCCGAGCCCCATGGGTGCAGGCCCGGCCACCAGGCGCTCGCCATCGAGCCCCACCTCCAGGCCTGGCTCCAGAGGGGGGCCCCGGTGACGCGCGTCCGGGCAAGGGAAAACGCTGTCCAAAGTTTTCTTTCATCATAGGAGGTTTGAACCGCTCTTTGTCTCATCCCTCACCTAGGACCAGTTTGCCTTTGGTGACACTACCAGGGGCATAAAGCCCCGGACAACAGAGCTCCTAGGATCATTGGGACACGCAAACCCCTCCACCACGATAAGGTGGCGGTTAAAGGAGGGGTAACAAAAAATAACTAATGTAAGTAAAGATGCATTGAAACAAAAAATTAACATGAGCCTCGGATACCCAAGTCCCAAAAACTCCCAAAAAATGTTTAAATTATTTTTAGGGCCCCATGAGCCTATACAAAAAATTAGAAATTAAATTATGACTGCTGTGCAGCCTGAAGGAGTAAACATTATTAAAATAAGTATTCTCCCAAAAAAATCTTATCTTTTTTATATACAGTATACGTTTTACATATTTAAAAATATCTGTCATAGTTTTAACTTTGTTTGGAACATACAGATGAATAATTTCTATTAGATCTACAATGAGAGTAAGGATGGAATTACCCACTGTCAATGTTTACTAATGGCATGTAAATTTAAATATTGACAGATTATATGACCAGCCTGGTTTGCCCAAGAGTGGAAATCCAGCTCTATTTCCTCCCTGCATGTTTTCCGCTATGCATTATTTCCCATTAAACTGCTGCCTACTAAATACAAATCCAGTATAGTCGGCACTCAAATACAGAAAACTCATTAAGACTGAGATGTTACAGTTAATTGAACTCTAATAAGACAGTGTTCTTTTCTGTCCCTGAATTACAAAATATTTCAGATACTTTTTAAGAAATCTGGAAATCTTTAATAGAAACATGAGTATTTTGACAAACGAGAGGAGATTATATTTTCCATCAGGCTTGTGTAATTGGTTAATAGCCACGTTGTCCCAATATGTCTCATCCAGACACTTTTTAAAAATCAAGCTTTCTGGTTGAACTACATTATTTGGTAATTTTTTCATATCCCCACAATTCTGTGTGTGCAACTTAAATACATTTTATTGGTCACTTGCACTTGCACTTTTCTACTTTAAACTGCATTTTCCAAGTGCTTGTGCAGTTTTAAGTTTGTCCAGGCCTTTGAAATTGTTTCAGCTGCCTCCTTAGTACCCGATATCCCTCTGATTTAATTATTAGCTGCAAATATTCCAGGTCTATTTGCTATATAGAAATCTGTCAATAATATAAATTGTAAAGCGTAATGATAAACAGCACAACCCACTGAGGGATGTCACTGATGACTTCACCCATGTGGAGTATTCAACTCTTATTTGTACTTTTTTGTCTCCATCTTGTTAACCAACTTGAAATCCAATTTTGTAAGTTACCTCTGATTTCAGTCGCTTAAAGTTTCAAAATTAATCTTTGGTGTGAAACTGTATCAAATAATTTTGAAAGAAATTTGTGTCATGTGCTTTGCTTTTGTCTACTGCCTCACTAGCTTATTAGAAATTTCTGGTTTGACAGGATTTTCTTCCACTCATAAACTCGTCCAGGGTTTAAATTCAGTTTTCTATTTCCATACAGATATTCTTCTAATTAATTTATTACAATTTACATAATTTTGCAAGATATAGACAGAAGACTTATTGGTCTGTAGTTATCAGTTGCAGTTTCAATGAAGACAGTTTGTTATCACAATCAAAGCAAGTGATGGAAGTATTCATCTCAAATGGGACAGCCAAAGTGTATACACCTGGATTATAGGCTGTAGCTTGTAATGTGTGAGCACTGGTAACTCTGCCATTTTTTATATGACTCACAATTGCTGCAATACTCAGGCATATCTTTGCACTGATATTTAGCAGTTTTCTACTTTAATAAGATTTTATTTATCTACATTTCTAATATAATTTCAAAGCTGTCCTGAAATGCATTTATTTGAGCTTACAGAAAATTTTGAATGTTATTAATGATCCACAATTTCATTATAGGAAATATTCGGATTGTTTTATAGGCACATAGCTGTACAGTACACAAATTTTGCATACTTATATAGTTCTAATGAGGATTCATGTCCCAGTTTACTAATTTAGATAGATAGATAGATAGATAGATAGATAGATAGATAGATAGATAGATAGATAGATAGATAGATAGATAGATAGATAGATAGATAGATAGATACTTTATTAATCCCAAGGGGAAATTCACATACTCCAGCAGCAGCATACTGATACAAAAAAAAAATAATATTAAATTGAAGATTGATAATAATGCAGGTAAAAACAGACAATCCAGTTTTTCCTTTTAATTATTAATAGATTGTAGTGATGGTGGTAATTGTAGAGGTACTGTACATAGACAACAATCAGTAAAACATTGGAGGACTCTCTTAAAAGGTAAAATGGGTAACACATTACTATTAAATACTAAAGATAAGAAATTTTTTGAGACTTTTAACCATTTGTGCACCATGCATTGTTTATGATAAACACAAGGCACTTTAGTGTACACCATATGGTAGACAAAAAATCTCCTAGCTAAGAGCTAAGTTAGTCAAGTTTCAGAAAACACAGCCATCTTATATCTTGTTGTAAAGGAATTTTTGCAGTAAAGTAATCCAGCGATTGTGCCTTTGCTAACTCTTTGAAAAATAACATCTTTTATGAGTGATAACTTGAATTAAAATTCTGTTTTCTTTTCTGCTGTCTGAATGGGTAAGGGTATGTAATCTGCTTTCATTATAATGTAGTGAACAATTTAGTGACAAGCAATGTCCTCATTGTAATACAATTTTTAAAAAATATATTAAACAAATTTAAATAAATAAATCTAGTGATACTTTTTCATTTGAAATGCTGAAAAACATAAGTATTCTCCATCCATCCATCCATCCATTATCCAACCTGCTATATCCTAACATTAGGGTCACGTGGGTCTGCTGGAGTCAATCCCAGCCAACACAGCGTGCAAGGCAGGAAACTAAAGAACAGAAGTATTCTGAATCAATCACTTTCTGCACATTTAGTGTATATTTAGTTTTAAATGAATACATTTGCCATTTTTGCCTATCAGTCTACACTCAAATACCCATAATTAAAAGTGAAAACATATTTTCAGAAAGGTTTGCAAATTTATTAAAAAATCAAAAGCTGAAATCCATTATTTATATAAATATCTAGCCCCTTTGCTGTGGCATTCCAGATTGTAGTCAGGTGCATCTTGTTTGCTTTAATTATCCTTGAGATGAGTCTAGAACCCAGCCACAGGGTATGCACAAACCAGTGTGTTTCTTCATGCCAGTCCCAAGCCTGGATAAATGGGGAGGGTTACGTCAGAGCATCCAGTGTAAAATTTTGCCAGATCAATATGTGGATAACAATACAAATTTCCAGTGTAAAATTTTGCCAGATCAATATGTGGATAACAATACAAATTTCCATACCAAATTGGTCAAGGCCTGGGTTAATAATGGCTGGCGCCAGTACTGTTAGCCAACAGGGTGCTGGCGGAAATTGGGCTACTTTTGGCTAAAGCAGGAGAAGAAGAGGGGGAGACTTGTCTGGAGGCAGGAAGAGAGGAGGAAGGTAAAGAGAGTGGAAATAAGGGTAGGAACTTTGAATGTTGGCTGTATGACAGGCCAGGTGGATCGGAGGTGGATTTAAATTATTCTGTCATGGTGTGGTTGGGAGAAAAAATGGGGTACGGGTTATTCTGAAGGAACAATATTCCAAGAGTGTTTTGGAGGTGAAAAGAGTGTCAGACAGATTGATGATTATGAAGCTGGAAACTGAAGGTGTGATGATAAATGTTGCTATTGGATATGCACTGCAAGTTGGGAGTGCGATGGATGAGAAAGATGATTTCTGGAGTGAGCTGGATGAAGTGATGAACAGTGTACCCAGGGGACAGAAAGTGGTAATTTGAGTGGATTTCAATGGACATGTTGGTGAAGGGATCAGAGGAGACGAGGAGGTGACGGGTAGGTATGATGTCAAGGAGAGGAATGAAGAAGGTCAGATGATAGTGGATTTTGCCAAAAGGATGGACATGGCTGTGGTAAATACGTATTTTAAGAAGAGGGAGGAACATAAGGTGGTGTACAAGAATGGAGGAAGATGCACACAGGTAGATTACATCCTATGCAGAAGAGTCAATCTGAAGGAGATTGAAGACTGCAAAGTGGTGGCAGGGGAAAGTGTAGTTAAGCAGCATAGTATGGTGGTCTGTAGGATGATGATGGAGATCAAGAAGAGGAAGAGAGTGAGAGCAGAGCCAAGGATCAAATGGTGGAAGCTGGAAAAGGAAGACTGCAAGGTTGAGTTTAGGGAGGAGGTGAGACAGGCACTTGGTGGCAGTGAAGAGTTACCAGACAGTTGGGCAACTACAGCAGATGTAGTAAGGGTAACAGCAAGAATGGTGCTTGGCATGGCATCTGGACAGAGGAAGGAGGAAAAGGAAAACTGGTGGTTGAATGAGGAAGTACAGGAAAGCATACAGAGGAAGATGATGGCGAAGAAGAAGTGGGATAGTCAGAGAGATGCAGAAAGTAGACAAGAGTACAAGGAGATAAGGCGCAAGGTGAAGAAAGAGGTGGCAAAGGCTAAAGATAAGGTGTATGATGAGCTGTATAAGAGGTTGGGCTCTAAGGAGGGAGAAAATGACCTGTATCGATTGGCTAGACAGAGGGACCGAGCTGGGAAAGATGTGCAGCAGGTTAGGGTGATAAAGGATAAAGATGGAAACATACTCACAAGCGAGGAGAGTGTGTTGAGTAGATGGAAAGAGTACTTTGAGAGGCTGATGAATGAAGACAACAAGAGAGAGAGAGAAGGTTGGATGATGTGGAGATAGTGTATCAGGAAGTGCAACGTATTAGCAAAGAGTAAGTAAGGACAGAGGATGAAAAATGGAAAGGCCATTGGTCCAGATGGCATACCTGTGGAAGCATGGAGGTGGTTAGGAGAGATGGCAGTGAAGTTTTTAACCAGATTGTTTAATGGAATCTTGGAAAGTGAGAGGAAACCTGAGGAGTGGAGAAGAAGTGTACTGGTGCCGATATTTAAGAATAAGGGGGATAAAATTGATGAGCCACAGCATGAAGTTATGGGAAAGGGTAGTGGAAGCTAGGTTAAGAAGTGAGGTGATGATTAGTGAGCAGCAGTATGGTTTCATGCCAAGAAAGAGCACCAGAGATGCAATGTTTGCTCTGAAGTAGATGGAGAAGTATAGAGAAGGCCAGAAAGAGTTGCATTGTGTCTTTGTGGACCTGGAGAAAACATATGACAGGGTGCCTCGAGAGGAGTTGTGGTATTGTATGTGGAAGTCAGGAGTGGCAGTGAAATACGTAAGAGTTGTACAGGATGTGTACGAGGGAAGTGTGACAGTGGTGAGGTCTGCGGTAGGAGTGACAGATGCATTCAAGGTAGAGGTGGGATTACATCAGGGACCGGCTCTGGGCTCTTTCTTATTTGCAATGGTAATGGACAGGTTAACAGATGAAATTAGACAGGAGTCCCCGTGGACTATGATGTTTGCTGATGACATTGTGATCTGTAGCGATGTAGGGAGCAGGTTGAGGAGACCCTGGAGAGGTGGAGATATGCTCTGGAGAGGAGGGGAATGAAGTTCAGTAGGAACAAGACAGCATACATGTGTGTAAATGAGAGGGAGGTCAGTGGAATGGTGAGGATGCAAGGAATAGAGCTGGCGAAGGTGGATGAGTTTAAATACTTGGGATCAACAGCATAGAGTAATGGGGATTGTGGAAGAGAGGTGTAAAAGAGAGTGCAGGCAGGGTGGAATGAGTGGAGAAGAGTGTCAGGAGTGATTTGTGACAGATGGATATTGCTAAGAGTGAAAGGGAAGGTCTACATGACGGTAGTGAGACTAGCTATGTTATATGGGTTGGAGATGGTGGCACTGATCAGAAAGCAGGAGACAGAGCTGGAGATGGCAGAGTTAAAGATGCTTAGATTTGCACTGTGTGTGACGAGGATGGATAGGATTAGAAACGAGTACATTAGAGGGTCAGCTCAAGTTGGACGGTTAGGAGACAAAGTCAAAGGCGAGATTACGTTGGTTTGGACATGTGCAGAGGAGAGATGCTGAGTATATTGGGAGAAGGATGCTAAGGATAGAGCTGCCAGGGAAGAGGAAAAGAGGAAGGCCTAAGAGGAGGTTTATGGATGTTGTAAGAGGACAGAAAGATATGTAAAAATATGATCCGCTGTGGCAGTGGTTCTCAAACTGTGGGGCGGGCCCCCCTAGGGGGGCACGAAGATGTGAAAAAAAGAAAACAAGAATCAAAAATATGAAAAATACATTAGTGGGCTCCTTTCAAAAAAACCTTAGGGGGGCGCAATTAAAACTGTTATGAAAACTCGGGTCGCAAATACTTTAAGGTTGGGAAACGCTGCGCTGTGGCAACTCCTAACGGGAGCAGCCGAAAGAAGAAGGACGTGACAAGTTCTAGTGATTTTATTTACATGTCTTACCTAACTCTGGTAAAAAAAAGGAGACCAGATATTTATTTAAAAGTTATTGATTTTATTTTAATTATCAGTTTGAGTTTCTAGTGTCAGAATATATAACTACACTATATGGCCAAAAGTTCATGGACACTTGACCAACATGCCTGCAATATATGAACTTGTTGGTGTTCTCCTTCCAGAACCATGGGCATTAATATGGAGTTGACATTCTAACCTCCCTATGGAGTGTGTTTATGGGAAATTGTGCCCATTCAGCAAAAAGAATATTTTTTAAGGTCAGGTTACATGAAAAGACCTGGCTCAGAATCTGTGTTCCAATTCAGCCCAAAGGTGTTCATTACGACTGATGCCATTTTAGTTCCTTCACAATAAACTAATCTAACCTTGTCTATTTTAGTTCCTTCACAATAAACTAATCAAACCTTGTCTATAGTGCACAGGGTCACAGGCATGCTGGAACATGCCAGAAAATTGGAAGTGCACAATTGTCTAACATGTCTTTGTATGCTGTAGTAATAACAGAGCCTTTCACTGGAACCAAGGAGCCTAGACCACACCGAGAAAAATACTCTCCTCCACCAAACTTTACAGTAGATAATGTTCTGTGAAGAAAGGAACATTCTTCTTGCATCTGTCAAACCCATACTCATTCATCAGGTTCCACGGGACACATTTCCAATGCTCCTGAGTCCAATGGCGGCATGCTTTACACCACTCCAGCCAATATTTGGCATTGTGCACACGCATATTTGCAACTGGTCAAATGAAACAATGAAACAATATCATTTCTCAAAATGTGTGTGAATTGTGAATTGCATTTTTTTGTTCACTGCTTTGTTTTGTTTATTTTGTTACTTATTAAATACTACCCGCTGCATAATCACGCCGCTTTTGTAATGATTTTTAAGCACAGGGAAAAAATGAACATTTGAAAAATTCTACGAACCAACATACAATTGCCCGTGACTGAAAACTGGAGGACTGCCGTCGCGCCTCCACCTCCCAGAGCGAGGGACGGGGCTGGACGGCGCTCGGGCGCGAAGGGCGGAATGGGGGGAGAGGGGAAGGACGCCCATTCCGCCCCCTACGTCCCGGCCCCCCCGCCATTCTAGTCTGCTGATTTCTTAGTCATCTCTTAGTCATCGTTCAGTACGCACTGCCTGCTCATGTGCCCGCCCCCAACTCCTCACCTGAGTCGCTTTCGTCTGTGTACAGTCCACATGCACCTGTGAGTCACGTTGACTGTTCATTTTCCAAACACCGCCTCAGTCGCTTTTGTTTCTGCTACAGTCCACATGCACCTCTGAGCCACGTTGACTTTTCATTGTTCTTTGCGGTTCCGGCTGCTTTTCTATAGATAATCCACCAAGTCACCTGACCATGGTAGTTGTTTCGGGGGGGGGGGGGGGTTTAGTGTGTGCACAAATGGCAGGGACGTAATCAGTATGAGCGTATGACCCGCACTTACTGGGAATTCCTCATTCGTGGGGAACAATTGCAAGCCCCGGTCTCCATCACGAATGGGGTTCAACGGCTTACCCATATCTCTCTGCGCTGGGTAGACACACGTTGATCCATTCAGTGTAGTGCGCATGCAGTACCGGACATTCAAGGGCATCACAGACCTGTTAATGCTTAATCTCACGTGGCTGAATGCCACTTGTCCCTCTAAGAAGTTGGATGCTGACCGCTCTTGGGTCACGTAACTATTTAGCAGGCGGCAGTCTCGTTCGTTTTCTGAATTAACCAGACAAATCGCTCCACCAACTAAGAACGGCCATGCACCACCACCCACAGAATCGAGAAAGAGCTATCAATCTGTCAATCCTCTCCGTGTCCAGGCCGGGTGAGGTTTCCCGTGTTGAGTCAAATTAAGGGAAAGGCTCCACACCTGGTGGTGCCCTTGTCAATTCCTTTAAGTTTCAGCTTTGCAACCATATTCCCCCCCGGAACCCAAAGACTTTGGTTACCTGGTTGGCCACCCGGTGGGTCATGGGAATGACACCGCTGGATCGCCTGTCGACATCGTTTATGGTCGGAACTACGACAGTATGTGACCGTCTTCGAACCTCCGACTTTCGTTCTTGATTAATGAAAACATTCTTAGCAAATGCTTTCGCTCTCGCTCGAATTGTTGTTGGGCGTGTGCCATGGTCGGCTGCTTAGTGAATTGTTGGTGGGCGGGGCTCTGTGTTGTCGTCGGGCATAGCTCTGTGAGTTGTCATCGTATCCTATGGTCTTAGCGTTGGTGGACGGGTCTCTGTGAGTTGGCGGGCGTGGCTATGCCGTGCGTATCCCATGGTTGTCTTGCTTGTTCTGTCGGCTTACTGAATTATATATATAGATTTTGTTTATTTTCACTTTAGCAGAGAGTTCTTTTTTTATATTTAATTTATTTACATTATTTATTCTTTAATATTTCATATTGGTGCAATAAAATATTTTAATTTTGAACAGATTTTGATTGTTTCCCTTTCAAATCCCAGCGATAATGTTAGAAAAACCAAATAAATTTTGGGGCAACAGCTAAAAAAGTTCACCGACCCCTGTTTTAAGGGCACTCTGCCTGCACATGTCATGTGGATAATTCTGAGAAGAGTAAAACTAAAGTTTAGTATTTAATAAATGAAAGCTTGGTGTATAACTGAAATGAACAGTGTATAAATGAAAATGCGTAGTAATGTAAATTCTAACCCTACATTTAAATGTAGAAGGAGTAACACATTTAAAAATAGCTTGCCTTAATGCAAGAAGTATCAAAAATAAGGCAAGTGAGTTGGAGCTGTATGTAGCAGAGCATAATTTTGATATTATAACAAAAATGGAAACCTGGCTGAATAACAAAGATGGGGATGAGTATAGCATAGAGGGATACACATTTTTAGCAAGGATAAACAGAACCAAAAAGAAAGTGAGGGTTACTGTTTATGTCAAAAAGAATTTAAATGCAAGTCCTTTTCAGTTGGATGATGAGACCTGTGTTAGTGAGGACATGTAGCTTTACCTGGAAAGCATCACGGAAAGAGGCCTTATTTAAGGAGTGTGTTATAGACCACCCAATACAGACAGATGTGGTTGAAATTTAACATCTTAAAGAAGTATCATCTAACAGGACAATTCAGTAATCAGGCAGGAGAAAATCTGTTTATTGTACCTTTTAATTACTCCTCAGCAAAATGCCTTGGAGGGAGCATTCTTCAAAAGCAGTCTGTTACAGCATAGTCAGAATGATCAAAATGGTCAAAGAAACACAGAATACAGGTTAATTTTATAAACTGTTGAATTTACATACAGTGTCAATCAGTCAGTCAGTCAGTCATTTTCGAACCCGCCATATCCTAACACAGGGTCACGGGGGTCTGCTGGAGCCAATCCCAACCAACACAGGGCACAAGGCAGGAACAAAGCCCGGGCAGGGCACCAGCCCACCACAGGACACACCCACACACACACCCACACACCAATCACATACTAGGGACAATTAGGATCGCCAATGCACCTAACCTGCATGTCTTTGGACTGTGGGAGGAAACCGAACCACCTGGAGGAAACCGACACAGACATGGGGAGAACATGCAAACTCCACACAGGGAGGACCCGGGAAGTGTACCCAGGTCTCCTTACTGCGAGGCAGCAGCGCTACCACTGTGCCCCCGTGCCTCCCTCAGTGTCAATTAATGTATGCATTTTACTCTAGTTGGCTCATTGGTTTAATGTGCATGTAACAACTACCCATTCTCATTTATAGGACATCTGTTGATTTTTTAGTCATCTCTTAGTCATCCTTCAGTACATTTTGTATATTACATTAACCTTTCTTCTGGTACATTCTTTATTTACTTGACCATCTCAGTATTTTTCTTAAACCAATTCTTGCATTCCCATGTACATATTGTTGTTCACTTGACTTTAATCTGGTTTACGACATTTATTAACCCTTTATGCTATTTCTTAAAGGCGAATGCTATGTTACCATAAAATTATTCTTCCACACAGTAATTTCAACACACATCCTTTTAGTAGTATTAACACTAGAATTACCAAAGCCTAAGTAAACCCGGCCCACCTTAAATCCCTTCGCACCTCTCCGTCAGCGTCTTTTGTCTTGTAAATGTGTCGATAAGCATAAGCAGCCTGCTATACCCCCCCAACACCACCAACGCAGAAAGGGCAAGAAGTTCTCCCAGTTCAAGCCTTGATTTTCTGGGAGTGAACTACCTAGAGTTGTATAGGGAAATAATTTCATGTGTGTTCCGTGTCTACAACAATCTATGTAAACACATTATTAAAATAGAAATAAAGAATAAATAAATAGAAATGCAAGCATCATATGACAGCTTCCCTGGTGCAGCGGTAAGAACTGCTGACTTGTAATCAACAGGTCGCGAGTTTGAAACCAGCTCCCTCATAAATTTACCATTTTGACTAGTGAGCTGCTCTTATTGTTAATATTATACAATAAAAATATACATTTGATTTGTGTCTGTAACAGCTGGTGTAAATTTATCCATCCATCCATCCATTCTCTTCTGCTTACCTGAGATCGGGTCGCGGGGGCAGCAGCTTGAGCAGAGATGTCCAGACTTCCCTCTCCCTGGCCACTTCTACTAGCTTTTCTGGGGGAATTCCGAGGCGTTCCCAGGCCAGCCAAGAGACATAGTCCCTCCAGCGTGTCCTGGGTCTTCCCCGGGGCCTCCTCTCGGTTACAGTAGACATGCCCTTAACACCTCACCAGGGAGACATCCAGGAAGCATCCTGATCAGATGCCTGAGCCACCTCATCTGACTCCTCTCGATGCAGAGGAGCAGTGGCTCTACTCTGAGCTCCTCCCGGATGACCGAGCTTCTCACCCTATGTTTAAGGGAAAGCCCAAACACCCTGCATTCATGATCTCATTCTTTTGGTCACTAACCAGAGCTCATGACCATACTTGAGGGTAGAAACATAGATCGACTGGTAAATTGAGAGCTTTGCCTTTTGGCTTTTTCACCATGACAGACCGATGCAGAGCCTGCATCACTGCGGATGCTGCACCGAACCGCCTGTCAATCTCCAGCTCTATTCTTCCCTCACTTGTGAACAAGACCCCAAGGTACTTGAACTCCTTCACTTGGGGCAGGATCTTTTCTGGCTGAGAACCATGGTCTCGGATTTGGAGGTGCTGATTCACATCCCATCCGCTTCACACTCGGCTGTGAACCGATCCAGAGAGAGCTGAAGATCACGGCCTGATGAAGCAAACAGGACAACATCATTTGCAAAAAGCAGTGACCCAATCCTGAGTCCACCAAAACGGACCCCCTCAACGCCCTGGCTGCACCTAGAAATTCTGTCCATAAAAGTTATGAACAGAATCAGTGACAAAGGGCAGCCCTGGCAGAGTCCAACTGTCACTGGAAACGGGTTCGACTTACTGCCAGCAATGCAGACCAAGCTCTGACACCGGTTGTACAGGGACCGAACAGCCCTTATCAGGGGGTTTGGTACCTCATACTCCCGGAACACCCCCCACAGGATTCCCCCAGGGACACGGTCGAATGCCTTTTCCAAGTCCACAAAACACATGTTGACTGGTTGGGCAAACTCCCATGCACCCTCCAGGACTCTGCCAAGGGTCTAGAGCTGGTCCACTGTTCCACGACTAGGAAGAAAACCACACTGTTTTTCCTGAATCCGAGGTTTGACTATCTGACGGACCCTCCTCTCCAGGACCCCTGAATAGACTTTTCCAGGGAGGCTGAGGAGTGTGATCCCTCTGTAGTTGGAACACACCCTCCGGTCCCCCTTCTTAAAGTGGGGAACCACCACCCCAGTCTGAAAATCCAGAGGCACTGTCCCCGATGTCCATGCGATGTTGCAGAGGTGTGTCAATCAAGACAGTCCTACAACATCCAGAGCCTTGAGGAACTCTGGGCGTATCTCATCCACCCCCGGGGCCCTGCCACCAAGGAGTTTTTTGACCACCTCGATGACTTCAATCCCAGAGATGGGAAAGCCCACCTCCAAGTCCCCAGGCACTGCTTCCTCATTGGAAGACATGTTAGTGGAATTGAGGAGGTCTTCGAAGTATTTCCCTCACCGACCCACAACGTCCCGAGTCAAGGTCAGCAGCGCACCATCCCCACCATATACAGTGTTGACACTGCACTGCTTCCCCCTCCTGAGATGCCGGATGGAGGACCAGAATCTCTTCGAAGCCATCCGGAAGTCGTTCTTCATGGCCTCCCCAAACTCCTCTCACGCCTGAGTTTTTGCCTCAGCAACCACCGAAGCCGCATTCCGCTTGGCCTGCCGGTACCTGATAGGTGTCTCTGGAGTCCCACAGGACAAAAGGGTCCTGTAGGACTCCTTCTTCAGCTTGACGGCATCCCTCACCGCTGGTGTCCATCAACGGGTTCGGGGATTGCCGCCACGACTGGCACCGACCACCTTACGGCCACAGCTCCAGGTCAGCCGCCTCAACAAATACAGGCATGGAACATAGCCCTTGCAGACTCAATGTCCCCCACCTTCCTTGGGACATGGTTGAAGTTCTGCCAGAGGTGGGAGTTGAAGCTACGTCTGACGGGGGACTCTGCCAGATGTTCCCAGCAGACTCTCACAATACGTTTGGGCCTACCAGTCCTGACCAGCATCCTCCCCCACCAACGAAGCCAACTCACCACCAGGTGGTGATCAGTTGACAGCTCCACCCCTCTCTTTACCTGAGTGTCCAGGACATGTGGCCACAAGTCAGATGACATGACCACAAAGTCGATCATCGAACTGAGGCCTATGGTGTCCTGGTGCCAGGTGCACATATGGACACCCCTATGCCTGAACATGGTGTTTGTTATGGACAATCCGTGATGAGCACAGAAGTCCAATAACAAAACACCACTCGGGTTCAGATCGGGGGGGGGTTATTCCTCCCAATCACGCCCTTCCAGGTCTCACTGTATTGCCCACATGAGCATTGAAGTCTCCCAGCAGAACGAGGGAGTCCCCAACAGGTGCACACTCTAGCACTCCCTCCAGGGACTCCAAAAAGGGTGGGTAATCTCGTCTACCGGGGTGATCCCCAATGAACAGGCTCCAAGTTGGGGGGCAATAAGTATGCCCACACCCGCTTGGCACCTCTCACCGGGGGCAACTCCAGAGTGTTAGAGAGTCCAGCCCCTCTCAAGGAGACTGTTTCCAGAGTCCACGCTGTGCATCAAGGTGAGCCCGACTATATCTAGCCGGAACCTCTCAACCTTGCACACTAGCTCAGACTCCTTTCCTTCAGAGAGGTGACATTCCACGTCCCAAGAGCCAGCATCTGTAGCCGAGGATCGGACCGCCAAGATCCCCGCCTTTGGCCACCACCCGACTCACACTGCACCCAACCTCCTTGGCCCCTCCTACAGGTGGTGAGCCCATGGGAAGGGAGACCCACGTTGCTTCTTCAGGCTGTGCCCTGCCGAGCCCCACTGGTGCAGGCCCGGCCACCAGGCGCTCGCCATCGAGCCCAACCTCCAGGCTCGGCTCCAGAGGGGGGAGCTGGTAACGCGCGTCCAGGCGAGGGAAAACGGCATCCAATGTTTGTATGCATCATAGGAGGTTTTCTGAACCAGTCTTTGTCACGTCCCTCACCTAGGACCAGTTTGCCTTGGGTGACCCTACCAGGGGCATAAAGCCTCTGACAACAGAGCTCCTAGGATCATTCTGACACACAAACCCCTCCACAGCGATAAGGTGGCAGCTCGAGGAGGGATAAATTTATTGTAAAGTTATAGTACTTGTAAAAGTGTTTTTTTTACTTTTATTCTCTCAGTCATGATCATGATACAACACCCACCCCCTGCCCCAGATCTGATGCTGTTGGTTTTTATCTGAAACTGGGAATAACTATAGATGTGAGTGGTGTTTTGAGACAATGGAACTGGAAATTCTCTGATCTGTAGGGATTAAAGCTGACACACAAACACTGGTGTGTCATGCCTTTTTGGTATGTCAATGTCACTTGAATTTTTTTTATTCAGTTTTATTGAGTGTTCCTGCTCACACTGATTTAGTATGCACCTTATGGTCCATGATGTCAAAGCTGCACTGACAAAAAACAGAGACATAGGTATATATGATATTTAGAATAATTCATTTTATGACCTGTATAGTACATTTCAGAAAACATTGTGGCACTGATGCAAATTATTTACATTCATTCGCATGCCTTCTTGCAGTTGTAATCAGTGACCGCATTGCATCCTCTTTTTTTTTTTTCTATTGCCTTTTCTTGTAAGAAGTTATGACAAAGTTCCTCTGCAAGGTGAGCCAAGAACCCTCTTCTTTTCTCAGTGGAACCGTGCATGTCTTGCACAGTACATATGTGTTGATTGCCGCCAGCTCAAGCATGTTGTAGCACATGGAAGCTGTCGTATGACACTTGCACCTTTCGTGAAAGTCTTTATTTGATATTTGGACATCAGCCTTCACACATTATACAGCTCATGTCTACATTTTGTCATTTATTACTAAAACATGAAAAATGTTTCTGTTTTAACAATGTGTTTATATAAATTGTTGTAGACACGGAACACACATGAAATTATTTCCCTATACAACTCAAGATAGCTCACTCCCAGATAATCCATGCTTGAACTGAGAGAACTTCTTGCACTTTCTGCATTGGTGGGGTGCATGGTATAGCAGGCTGCTTGCTGCGTATGCTTATCGACACATTTACAAGTCAAAAGATTCTGACAGAGAGGTGCGAAGGGATTTAAGGTGGGCCGGGTTTATGTAGGCTTTGGTAATTCTAGTGTCAGAAAGGCATTTTTACAGGGAGATACTATAGTCATGGGGGACTTTAATTATCCAAATGTTAACTAGGCTAACCTTGCAAATGGAGGAGCACAAGAGCAGGAGTTTTTCGAACGAATCAGTGACTGCTTTTTAACATGGTATGCTAAAGCAGCAATGCGGGGTGAAGCTTGTCTGAATTTAGTATTTTATAATATTCAAGGTAGAATTGAGGGTGTAGAGGTGATTGAACCACTAAGGTCAAATGACCACATTAAAATACAGTTCTCAGTTTTTGTAAGAGTACGGATACAAAGATTAAAATTGTTAAGTTTAATTTTGGTAGGGCAAATTTTGAGCAGATGTGGCAGAGTCTATAGAGGATAGACAAGGATATGCTTTTAAGTGTGGAGACATTCAAGGAGCAGTGCAAAAGGTTTAAAAATGTTTTACATGTAATGCAGGACAGGTACATACCTAAATTTGGAATTAATAGGAAATTTTAAAAAACTCTACAGTGGGTTAATAGATAATAATAAAAATAATAGCAGATAAGGCGAAAGACAACCCTAAGAGATTCTTTCAGTATTTTAGTAGTAAAAGAATAGTCAAGGAGGAGGAGAAGTGTATCAAAAAAAGTAAACTGGAATTAAAAGATACAGAATGTGAAATAGTGGATGCTCTAAACTTGCATTTTTCTGAGGTCTTCACAAGTGGATAACCTCCCAGGGTTAAATGGGACTACTAAGGATGTAATGAATGATTTGGAAATTGTAGAGGGAGAAGTACTGCTCAGATTAAATAAGCTGAAATCAAACAAACCACCAGGACCAGATAACATTTATTCTTGAGTTCTTAATGAGGCTAGCAGGTACTTATATAAACCATTGACACATTTTTAGGAAGTCACTGTGCACTGGGGAGATTCCAAAGGACTGGAAAATGGCAAAAATTATCCTGCTATATTAAAAGGGTGACCGAGCAGATCCAAGCAACTATAGGCCAGTAAGCTGAACATGCATCACAGTAAATTGATGGAAGGAAATATTATGGTTACGATTAAGCAGCACATGGCAATTACAGGTGTTTTTCTGAACAGTCAACATGGGTTCAGAAGAGGGAGGTTATGTTTTACTAACATGCTGGAATTCTTTGAGGAAGCAACCAATGGATATAATCAAAGTGGAGAATAAGATAGTATTTATCTTGACTTTCAGAAAGCATCTGATAAGGTACCACATAAGAGGCTGGGAATCAAACTAAAAGAAGTAGGAGTTCATGGTGATGTTTTAGATGGGTGTAGAATTGGTTCAGACACAGACATAGGAAGCAAAGGGTGGTGGAGTGAGGAACCTTATCAGAATTGGCTGATGTTAAGAGTGGTGTCCCAAAGGAGTCAGTGCTAGGGCCACTGCTATTTTTAATATATATAACTGATTTAGATAGGAATATAAGTAACAGACTGGTTAAGTTTGCAGATGATACCAAAATAGGTGGATTGGCGGTTAATTTGGAATCTGTTAAATCATTTCAGAAGAATATAGGACAGTGTTGGACAGCATACAGACTTGGGCAGATTTGTGGCTTATGAAGATTAATGTCAGTAAATGTAAAGTATTACAAATACAATACAATACAATACAGTTTATTTTTGTATAGCCCAAAATCACACAGGAAGTGCCGCAATGGGCTTTAACAGGCCCTGCCTCTTGACATCCCCCCAGCCTTGACTCTCTAAGAAGACAAGGAAAAACTCCCAAAAAAAACCTAGTAGGGAAAAATGGAAGAAACCTTGGGAAAGGCAGTTCACAGAGAGACCCCTTTCCAGGTAGATTGGGCGTGCAGTGGGTGTCAAAAGAAGGGGGTCAATACAATACAGTACAGTACACAGAACAATTTCTCAATATAGTAAGAAATAAAAAAAAAATATATATAAATTTTAGAAGTACAGAGCAGAATTTAACAGTAGATGATATATCCCATAATAAGATTTGTATTTGTATAGAGTCATGGAGACCTCATCCTTCAAGCTGCCTCCCCCATTTGGCCATTCCACAGCTGAAACAGTGCTGGGCCAGCCAATCCGATGAAAGGACCCCTCTCTCCCACGATTCCTGCGATCCTCCATCTGGGATGACTTTTCCTTAGGCAGGCAAAACAACTTGGCAGGTGGGCCGTGGCACCAAGTGCCACATTTGAGTACCGAGAAGAAAAACAGAATAAGTGAGGGTTAGTATACAATTATAACTGTCATGTTACTTATGTTTAAGTGCTAATGACTAACAACAGAGATGCAGTCTGTACAGTTAATCAGCAGCTCTAGTCAGGATATGCTAAACTGAAGTAGTGAGTCTTCAGCCGGGATTTAAAAGCTGAGACCGAAGGGGCATCTCTTATAGTAGCAGGCAGACCATTCCACAGTTTAGGGGCCCTGTAACTAAAAGCTCGACCCCCCACTGTTATTTTATTAATCCTTGGAATCATAAGCAGACCGGCATCTTGAGATCTTAATGTGCGCTCTGGTTTGTAAGTCATGATAAGTTCAGACAAGTAAGCCGGACCTCGACCATTTAATGATTTATATGATAAAAGAAGGATTTTGAAATCTGCCCTGAACTTAACCGGGAGCCAGTGTAAGGATTTAAGAACTGGAGTTATGTGTTCGTATTTTCTTGTTCTTGTAATAATTCTCGCAGCCGCATTTTGGATTAACTGGAGGCTGTATAAAGAACAGTTTGAACATCCAGTGAACACCGCATTGCAGTAGTCAATCCTACTAGAGATAAATGCATGAATTAGTTTCTCAGAATCCTGTTTATTTAAAAAGCGCCTTAATTTCCTAACATTTTTAAGATGGAAGAAACATGTTTTGGACAACTTTGTAATATGCGCTTTAAATGACATGCTAGAGTCAAAGATAACTCCTAGATTGCGGGCTGATTCAGTAAAATTGACTGGGATTCCCATTGAGTTAAATGATGACAAAATATTATTGTGATCAGCATCATTCCCTCCAACAATTAACATCTCTGTTTTATCTGTATTTAAAGACAAGTAGTTCTTATTCATCCACTCCTTTAATTCACTAACACAACTAATTAAAGACAACATTGGAGAAACTTCATTTGATTTAAATGAAAGGTATAACTGGGTGTCATCTGCATACGAGTGAAAATTAACATTATGTTTCCTAATGATAGATCCCAGTGGAAGCATGTACAGTGAAAACAGTAAAGGTCCCAGTACTGAGCCCTGCGGGACACCATATTGAACTTCTGTGTATAATGATGGAGTACTGTCAGCACATTTCTGTACATATTGGAATCGATTTGATAAGTAAGAACTAAACCAAGCGAGCACGGTGCCTGTAAGCCCAACATCATTTTCTAGCCTGTGCAGTAAAATAGAATGGTCGATGGTGTCAAATGCTGCACTTAAGTCCAACAACATAATTACAGATGAGTTTCCTTCATCAGAGGATATCAGAATGTCATTTACAACCCGTGTTAGTGCCGTTTCTGTACTATGACCAGTGCGAAAACCAGACTGGAATTTCTCAAATAAATTGTAATGCATAAGGTGTGTCTGAAGCTGACTGGCGACTACTTTTTCTAGTATTTTAGAGAGAAACGGTAAATTTGAAATAGGCCTATAATTATTTAGTATATGTGGGTCAAGGTCTGACTTTTTAAGTAATGGTTTAATGACTGACACTTTTAGTGCATCTGGTACTGTGCCATGCAATAATGAACTATTGATAATGTTTAGGATAGGCTCTGCAAGAACATCCATTGCACTTTTTACTAGTTTTGTTGGCACTGGATCTAGGGAACAAGTAGTGGGCTTCATTTTAGAAATTAAACTTAAGACTTCCTGCTCAGTTACAGGATTAAAATTACTAAAGTGCTGAGTGCAATGTGAGACAGGGTCTGCTAAGCTAGTATTTGGTTTGTACTGTGATGCAGAGATCTGGGATCTTATATTTTTAATTTTCTCATTGAAGAAGTTAATAAAGTCTGTACTGCTAATGTCTGTTGGTATTTTGCACTGTTGATCTGAATTTCCATTTGTTAATTTAGCCACTGTTCTAAACAGTGCCCGAGGATTTTTATTATTGCTATCTATTAATGTAGAATAATATTCTGACCGAGCTTTAAAGAGGGCTTTTTTATATTTATTAACACTCTCTGTCCATGCAATTTGAAAGACCTGTAGCTTTGTTGTTCTCCATCTGCGTTCCAGTTTTCGACACTCTAATTTAAGAGCTCGAGTGTTTTCATTAAACCAGGGAGAGTTTCTATGTGCTTTGATCACTTTTGTTTTAAGGGGAGCCACTGTGTCCAGAGCATCTCTCAAGGTCACATTATAATGGGAAGTAAAGATGTTATGTTTGAATATACAATGTTTGAATATACAATGGGAGGTCTGAAAATCAAGTGTAATAATAATAATAATAATAATTCATTACATTTATATAGCGCTTTTCTCAGTACTCAAAGCGCTATCCACACAGGGAGGAACCAGGAAGCAAACCCACAATCTTCCACAGTCTCCTTACTGCAAAGCAGCAGCACTACCACTGCGCCACCTGTGAGTACACCTTATGAGAAGGATTTAAGGGTCGTAGTGGAGTCTACGCTGTCAACTTCCCAACAGTGTTCAGAAGCCATTAAGAAAGCAAACAGAATGTTAGGTTATGTAGCATGATGTGTGGAGTACAAGTCCAAGGAGGTTATGCTTAAACTTTTCAATGCACTGGTGAGGCCTTATCTGGAGTACTGTGTGCAGTTTTGGTCTCCAGGCTACAAAAAGGACATAGCAGCACTAGGAAAGGTCCACAGAAGAACAACTAGGCTGATTCTACGGCTACAGGGGATGAATTATGAGGAAAGATTAAAAGAGCTGAACCTTTTCAGCTTAAGCAAAAGAGTATTAAAGGGTGAAATGACTGAAGTGTTTAAAATTAAAAAAGGGAATTAGTACAGTGGGGACACAGTTGGAAACTTGTTAAGGGTAAATTTCTCACAAACATTAAGGCATTTTTCTTTACAGAGGGAACCATAGACATTTGGAATAAGTTACCAATTAGTGTGGTGTACAGTGAGACTTGAGGAACTTTCAGAACTAGACTTTTAGAAAAATTGCGTGCATAGGATTGGCAAGCTTTGTTGGGATGAATGGCCTGTTCTTGTTTAGATTGTTCTAATCAAATTGTAGATGGTAATTGTAGATGGTATTTTTCCATCCTCATTCAGACTCCTTCATTTTTTTGTTATAGTATTTTGCAGCCTTATGCTAAAATCATTCAAATTTATTTTTTATTCATCAAGCAACACTTAATACCCTAGAATGACAAAGAAAAAACAGAATTTTAGACTTTTTGAAAATTTATTAAAATAAAAAACTGACATATCACATTGTCAAGTATTCTGACCCTTTGCTTTGACAATTAGGATCTGGCTAAGGTGCATCCCATTCTATTGATAATCATTGTGATGTTTATACACTAGTTTGGAGTCTATCTGTGGTAGATTCAACATGATTAGGAGAGGCACATACTTGTCTATATAAGGTTCCACAATTGGCATTGTATCAGAGGAAAAACTGGCCATAAGGCTGAAAGATTTGCTAGCAGAGCTTAGAGACAGGACTGTATTGAGGCACAGATCTGAGGAAGTCTGAAAAAAATTCTTTAGATTCTCAAGAGGACAATGGCTTCCATAATTCTTAAATGGAATAAGTATGGAACAAACACCACTTTTCCTAGAGCTGGCAACATGGCCAAACTGACTAATCAGTGGAAGAGGGTCTTGATAAAAAAGGACCAAGAACCTGATAGTAACTGTGCATGAGCTCCACAGAGCCTGTGCTGTGATGGGAGATATTTCCCGAAGCAGAATCACCATTGCAACACTCCACTGATATTAGTTTTATGACAGAGTGACCAGATGACACTTGAAAGCCCACTTGAAGTTTGCAAAAAGGCACCCAAAGGATTTACAGAATATGACAAACAAGATTCTCTGGTCTGATGAACCTAAGATTGAACTGTTTGGCCTTAGCTATAGGCGTTACATCTGGAGTAAACCATTCATCATCTTCACATTGCCATTCCAACAGTGAAGAATGGTGGTGGCAGCATTGTGGTGATGGGTTGTTTTTCAGTGGCAGGGACTGGGAGACTAGTCAGGTTCAAAGGAAATGTGAATTGAGCAAAACTGGGCCAACAGGACAATGACCACAAAGCAAAGACAACACAGAAGTGGCTTTAGCTCAACTGTGAATGTTCTTGAGTGGCCCAGCAAGAGCCCAAACTTGAAACCAATCAAATATCTATGGACAGACTTGTTGCACCATACTCAAGAAGATTCCTGCTTATATTCACTGCCAAAGAATTTTCAACAAAGTACTGAGTAAAGGGTCTGAATACTTGTGTCAATGTGATTTCTGTTCACAACATAACAAAAAATGCAGATCAGTCACAACATTAAAACCACCTGCCTAATATTGTGTTAAGTCTTCCTTGTCTGACCTGTCAAAGCATGAACTCCACAAGACTTCTGAAGATGTCCTGTGGTATCTGGATCCAAGATGTTAGCAGCAGATCCTTTACTTCCTGTAAGTTGCGAGGTGGGGTCTCCATGGATCAGACTTCTTTAAACCAGCACATTCCACAGATGCTCGATCGGATTGAAATATGGGGAATTTGGAGGCCAAATCAACACTTTGAACTCTGTTATGTTCCTCAAATCATACCTGAACAATTTTTGCAGTGTGGCAGGGTGCATTATCCTGCTGAAAGAGTCGATTACCATCAGGTAATACCATTGCCATGAAGGAGTGTATGTGGTCTTGTGACGATGCAGGTTCTGCTCCATGCTCCCAGCTGCTGTTCGGGAGCCCTTGAACCCAACACCGTCGGTAATGTTATGGATGAGCTAGACAGTGAGGCAGTATCAATGGAGCAAGGGGATGGTACAAAAGTGCAAAAGTGCTTTAATTCACAGACAATCGAAAAGAAAGTGCATTGTCCAAATAGTGCAATGATTCACAAATCCAATAAATAAATAATCCAATAAAACAAAACGTGGAGGTAAAACAATAAAAAAAACAATCCTTTAAAAATCAAAGTTAAAACGTTGCTGGAAGCAGTCCTTTAAAACAATGAAAAGCCCAGTGCTTCTTTTACATTAGCGTCTTACCTGCTTCTCCTGTTAGCGCCCTGCAGCAGGTGAGATGCTTTCTCTCTGCAGCTGTCCTTCTTTCTCTTACACAGGTCTGGAGGCCTCCCGATCCTGGCTTCAGGCGCGCTCTCATCCCAGGCCTGAGACTTGGAGTCCTTGCCAACCAGGACGCTCACGTCAAGAACTTCTCCACCAAGCCTCCCCACTCCCGCTGCCATCCTGACCTTACGTGGCCAGTTGCCCTTCACTGGTCACTCCCGCTACTCGATCACTTAGCGGGAGCCACCACTACTACGACTCCCAGGTGTTGGCCTAACACCCAGGCTTCCGTTCAGCTGCCTGCGAGCATTCACTCACTCGCTCGCTTGCTCACCCGCACCGACTCTCTCTTCTCTCCTGCTCCTCACTCTCCAGCAACCTCCGTCTTTCTTTCCTTTTGTCTTTTTTCCATCTTCCTTTCTAGCCAACTCACGCTTCTATGTATGCCGAGAGGGCATAGCAGCTGCAGCACATTAGCAGTCTCAGGAACAATCACGGATGTGGGCAGTCTCTCACCTGTGCACTTAGGTGAGAAATGCCCACACCACAGATCGTCCCGAGACCGACTCTAGCCACAACTACCACGCCCCACTACTACGACTCCCAGGTGTTGGCCTAACACCCAGGCTTCCGTTCAGCTGCCTGCGAGCATTCACTCACTCGCTCGCTTGCTCACCCGCACCGACTCTCTCTTCTCTCCTGCTCCTCACTCTCCAGCAACCTCCGTCTTTCTTTCCTTTTGTCTTTTTTCCATCTTCCTTTCTAGCCAACTCACGCTTCTATGTATGCCGAGAGGGCATAGCAGCTGCAGCACATTAGCAGTCTCAGGAACAATCACGGATGTGGGCAGTCTCTCACCTGTGCACTTAGGTGAGAAATGCCCACACCACAGATCGTCCCGAGACCGACTCTAGCCACAACTACCACGCCCCCTCGCTAAGCCGCGAGCGCAGTGATTAATTATTTAAAACGGCCTTTGCTAAGAGAGCTGTGGACCCACAACACCACAGGTCTGCAACAATCATTAGGTAGATGGTAAGCATGGGCCTCATTATTAAAATTTAATGGATTACTAAAACTGCTGAACTTTTTTTAATTAAAATTATTTAACTTAAATGGTAAAACTCAACATTAAAGCCAAAAAAATGAAAGAACTGCTGCAGTTATTTTATACCTTCTGATCTCTTAACATTTTTATAGTATTCTACCCTTTGACTGCCTGCTGTTTGTCCTTCTATAACTTTACTTTTCTCTCTGTTCTCCTAACTTTATGTTTCTCTCATTCCTTACTTAAAAGCTCTCCATTTGCACCATTTATATTTCTTCACATTAATGAACACTTAAATTGACACCTTCTTAACTGCTCTGCTTTCCTGATCTAAAAAAACTTGCTTACTGAATATCCACTGCTAATTAATTTTTTACTGTGTCATCTGCTCCTACAGTCACTTGTGCCTGATCGCCGTCTTAATGCTAGTTGCCTGCCTATGTACCGCCAAGACCTTCTCTTTACTACTTTGCTGCCTATTTTTCCCCCACCAAGGAATCACTGTTTCTGTTACTTGTCGTAAGTCGCTATGATACCAGTTATTTACTTGTAGTGATGTTGGTGGCAGCTACTGCTGCTTACTTCCCTGCCTTGCCAATGGTTGTTTGAATGCAAATAGCAAGAACAAGTACAAGTAACAAGTAACAAGTTACTTTTCCAAATGCACCCCCAAACACTCAGCTGCTTTTGCTACTGCAAAAAGGTTTACAAATACCCACACTGCCAATTAATCCTCACACCACAGAGCACAAACTCTCAGCTGCTTCTCATTCATTTGAGGGGATGATGTCAGCATGTCAGTATGTCTTATATCTTCAATTGTATGTTTCTAACAAGCAGACATCAGGTAGCCCGAATTGAGAAACACATTTCCACCATATGGGTTTTAAATTCAGGGATTTGTCAGGGCCTGTGGTGGGCTGGCACCCTGCCCGGGGTTTGTTTCCTGCCTTGCGCCCTGTGTTGGCTGGGATTGGCTCCAGCAGACCCCCGTGACCCTGTAGTTAGGGTATAGTGGGTTGGATAATGGATGGATGGATTTGTCAGGGCTCTGTGTTAAACCCACTCTATACACTTTTCACACCACTGTAATCAAATTTGCTTTTAATACCACAGCCATTGGACTGATTACCAAGAGTAATGAGACAGCTTTTAGGAGGGAGGTAGTAAATCTGGTAACAGGGTGCCAGGACAACAATCTCTCCATACATGTTAGTAAAACAAAGGAGATGATTGTTGGCCCACGATCAAGAGAAAGGTTGAGAGAGTGAAAATGTTTAAACTATGTTTTGTTTATATTAGTAAGGATCTTACCTGGTCCCACATCATTATTTGACTGTTAAGGAACTCTGAGAAATTTGGCACACCAGCCTTGATAGCTTTTATATACATACTATTGAGAGTATCCATTCTAATGCCTTCACAGTCTTGTTTGGTGACTGCACTGTACAGGACCCCAAAGCCCTACAGTGGGTGGTGAGGACTGCCAAAACCATTTCGGGAAAAGCACTTCAGTCTTTGGATGACATTTACCATGCCAGAGCTATCAGCATTTTAATGAACAGCAACATCCCTCAACACAGTCTATTCAAAGTGTGAAATCAAGGACTGAAAGTCTACAAAACAGTTTTTATCCACAGACAATTAGACTTGTGTATGATTCATATCCAATACCTCATCCACATACAATATCTAACTTTGCTGGCACATAGGTCTAGCCAATAATTAACCTATTTTATTCACTTTTTGCATTGCGGAATATGTATTGCATGCTTTTGAATTATGTTTCAATTTCACAATCTCATTTATGTTTACAGTCAGGAGCATAAGTATTTGGACAGGGACACAATTTTCTTAAGTTTGGCTCTCTACACTACCACAATGGATCTGAAATAAAGCAATAATTATGTGATTGAAGTGTAGACTTTCAGCTTTAATTTAAGGGTTTACCAAAAATATTATATAAGCTGTTTATGAATGACAGCCATTTTTCTGCCTAGGCCCCATTCCCAGGAGCTCAAAAGTATGTGGAAATTTGATTGAAATGATGTTCTATAGCCAGGTGGAAGCAATTCCCTTATTATTTCATTAACTGTTAAGCAGGTAAAAGGTCTGGAATTGATTCCAAGAATGAAATTTGCATTTGGAAGCTCCCAAGTGTGACCTCTCAATATGAGGTCCAAAGAGCTGCCCATTGAAGTAAAATCAGTCCATCATTAGGCTTTGAAAACAAAACAAACCCTTTAGACAGATAGCAGAAACATCAGGAGTTGTCAAATCAATAATTTTTTGTATTCTTAAAAAGAAGGGATGCACTGGTGAACTCAGCAACTTCAGAAGGTCTGGAAAACCACAAAAGACAACTATGCTGGATGATTGTAGAATTCTGTCCTTGGGGAAGAAGAACCCCTTCACAACATTAAGCCAAATCAAGAACACTCCCCTGGAAGTAGGCCTATCATTGCCAAAGTCTACAATCAAGAGAATCATCATGAAAGTAAAGACAGGGGATTTACCATAAGATGCAAATCACTGGGAAACTTCAAGCATAGGAAGGACAGATTAGACTTTGCCAGGAAACATTTTTTAAAAGCCTGTCCAGTTCTGGAAGATCAATATACTGTATACTAGAATGTTGAAAAAAGAGGAGTATGGAGAAGAGAAGAAATGGCTCATAATTTGATGAATACCACATCATTTATGAAACATGTAGGAGGCAGATTTATGGCATGATCATGCATGGCTACAAATGGAAGTCAGTCACTAGTGTTTACTGATATTTTATGACTGCTGGCAGAAGTACCAGGATGAATTCTGATGTGTATAGGGCTATACTGTCTGCTCAGATTCAGCCAAATGCTACAAAAGTGATAGGATGACGCTTCACAGTACAGATAGACAATGAGCCAAGACATACTATGAAAGTAAGTATGTGATTTTCAAAGCAAAGAAGTGGAATATTCCTCAATGGCCAAAAAACCCAACTGACTTCAACCCAATTGGACATTAATTTCACTTGCTGAAGACAAAACTGATGGAAGAAAGTCCAATGAACAAGCAACTGAAGACTTCTGCAGTAAAGGACAGGTAAAGCATCACTAGAGTGAAAACCCAGCACTTGGAGATGGCCTGGGTTCCAGACTTCAGGCAGTTATTGACTGTAAAGGTTAGTTTGTCCAAATAGTTTTGAGCCCTTGAAAATACAGGACCATATGTAAAAATATCTGTCATTTCTAAACAGCTCATACAATATTTTTGTTAACACCCTTGAATTAAAGCTGAAAATCTATGCTTCAATTATTCCATTGTGGTGGTATATAGAGCGAAAATTACAAAATTTCTGTCACTGTCCAAATAATTTTGAACCTAGCTGTACTACCTGACTGTACTACTCATAGTATTTGCACTATATATGCTTTCATTGCATTGCTGTATTTATTATGGAAATTTGTTTTTCTCCTCTATTGCTTATTGACTATTACCAAGTTAACTGTATGTGTCTTGCTTTTAATTTGTATGTACTGGTAGCTAGAACAGTATGCATATTAAGATTATCATTGTACAGCGTGACTGACTGGTTACTGTGTGTGTGACAATAAATTCTTAAGTCAACTAAAATCAGTAAGACTGTGAATGTTATTACAAACAATGTGATATTGCATGGGTGAAAGTGTATATTAGAGATCAATAGATAAATGTGAATCAGAATAAGAGGCACAGTTTGAAAAGCAGAGTCAAAATTCATAACATTTAAGACAAAAGTCATAGTCAAAAATCTACAGGTGTAAGGCAAAAAACCAAGAGAAGCATTAACCTAAATACAGCAAAAACTTTGGCAGTCGCTGCTTATTCTGATGATCTATTTTTGTATTTAATATTTTCTGACTTTATTTTTTTTTCAACCTTTTATTTTTCTTTTAGGGTGTGTTGACAACCTCAGAATTAATTTCTGCTTTTAAGATCATGTTTAAATAAGAATTAACAATGTAGTTTTTTACGGGTGATGCAATTCTTTTGAAGCAGTTGCTACTGTTTGCAGGCTTTCTTGTGCATCATCTCTAGAAGAGGCTTCCTTCTGGGATGAATTTGATGCAGTGTGTGGCATATGGTCTGAGCACTGACAGGCTGACCCCCCACACCTTCAACCTCTGCAGCAATGCTGGCAGCACTCATATGTCTATTTTCAAAAACAACCTTTGGATATGATGCTGAGCACGTGTACTCAACTTCTTTGGTCGACCATGGTGAGGCCTGTTCTGAGTGGAACCTGTCCTGTTAAACCGCTGTATGGTCTTGGCCACCGTGCTGCAGCTCAGTTTCAGGGTGTTGGCAATCTTCTTATAGCCTAGGCCATCTTTATTTAGAACAACAATTCTTTTTTTCAGATCTTCAGAGAGTTCTTTGCTATGTGGTGCCATGTTGAACTTCCAATGACCAGTATGGGAGAGTGTGAGAGCGATAACATCAAATTTAACACACCTGCTCCCCATTCACACCTGAGACCTTGTAACACTAATGAGTCACATGACACCGGGGAGGGAAAATGGCTAATTGGACACAATTTGGACATTTTTCACTTAGGGATGTACTAACTTTTGTTGCCAGTGGTTTAGACAGTAATGGCTGTGTGTTGAGTTATTTTGAGGGGACGGCAGATTCACACTGTTGTACAAGCTGTACACTGACTACTTTGCATTGTATCAAAGTGTTATATCTTCAGTGTTGTCCCATGAAAAGATATAATAAAATATTTACAAAAATGTGAGGGGTGTACTCACTTTTGTGAGATACTGTACCTATGTAAAATTAACTAAGAGGGACAAAAAGTACTCACTTTTGTGACATACTGTATATCTGATCATAAGCTCACTGAAATTCAGTATGGCTACTCCTTTACTGCACAGTACATGCCCTGTGATAATTGAATGTCAAGTGTGTGGAACAAACCTTCAAAATGGCAATGGTCATAATGGAAAAAATGTGTCATTACAAAAATAAGATGCTATTAAACAGTGACTGTAGTTTATAAAGTGTATGAAAGGAATATATAAATAGCTAAAGAATTTCTGTGATTCACAACCTCAAAAACAGTGTGTATCTATTTCAAAATATGTTTAGGAAATTTGCTCAAATCATAGCACAAGACGAAATGTTAGAGAAGGACAATATAATTGTTAGTCATGTATGCTATCAGATTTAAAAAAATAATCAAGAAACTCATTGTACAAAGTAAAAGACACAGACACCGTTGAAGATGTGGTAGAGAGGGCAGTGCAAGAGCTTAATAAATTATGTGAAAAGAGCCTCGGTCTATTAAAACCTCCCTTTATAATACTACAGAAATATATCTAGTGACATAAATGCCACTATCTTTACTGTAAACAGAGTTTTCTTACAAAGGTGCTTAAGGTACACTCCAGCAGCTTTCAAAGATCTAAGCTAACCATGAAGCATTGTGGGTTGAAAAACATTTTTTGTTTTTCAGTAGGGCTAAATTATGAAGTTTACAAGAAATTAGATAAATACATTTTGGAACAAAATCATTACACAGAGTGAAGTGTTTTTTAAAAACAGAACTAGAATCCAGAGCATTTTAGAACAATGAGTGGTTAATGCAGGGCTGTCTTAACACATGGGCATGCTGGGCAGTTGCCTGGGGGCCCTACGAGCATAGGGGGCCCCATGCTAATCTATGTATGTTGTGACTTGCTGAGTGGCTGTTTAGGTAGGGGCTCCAGTGCACAGCTTTGCCTGGGGGCCTACAATGCTGTTAAGGTGGCCCTGGGTTAATGCACTTATGTAAACTGCTCAAAAAAATTTAAGGAACACTTTGAAGACACATCAGATCTCAATGGGAAAAAAAATCATGCTGGATATCTATTCTGATATGGACTGGGTAATGTGTTAGGAATGAAAGGATGCCACATCATTTGATGGAAATGAAAATTATCAACCTACAGAGGGCTGAATTCAAAGACACGCTGAAAATCAAAGTGAAAAACTGATGTGGCAGGCTAGTCCATTTTGCCAAAATTTCATTGCAGCAACTCAAAATCATACTCAGTAGTTTGTATGGCCCCGATGTGCTTGTATGCATGCCTGACAACGTCGGGGCGTGCTCCTGAGATGACGGATAGTGTCCTGGGGGATCTCCTCCCAGATCTGGACCAGGACATGGCAAATAAAATTAACCAAGAGGGACATAAATGCTTAGACCAACAGAATAAACATTGCCTAGTATGTGCCCGTGTGTATGAGTTGGAAAATCTAGATACTCAAGGAAATCAAGGCAGTCTTACATGTGAATAGCATGAAGAGTTCATGTGAATATTTAAGTCACCCAAGAAGGAAAGCTCTTGAGCAGACAGAAGAAGCTACCCATTGGGATTAATAAAGTATCTATCTATCTATCTATCTATCTATCTATCTATCTATCTATCTATCTATCTATCTATCTATCTATCTATCTATCTATCTATCTATCTATCTATCTATCTATCTATCTATCTATCTATCTATCATAAAGCAATTCAGTAAACTGAAACATAAAAAATTCAATTATTGGAATCAACAAATGTTACTTATTTGAATTACTGTACTAGAATTACACATTCTTATAATAAAATATTAATATTAATGTGATGTCTGCAAAGGTTTTGCTAATGTATTGAACATTTACCACCATAAATCAACTCCTAAAAACATTCAAAACCTGCAGCACTTGGGGATAAATTTGCTAAGTATGGGTAACTGTTCTTCCCACTGACCAAGGGTATGACAATCAGCAGGAAGGCTTTACAATATTGACACTCAAAGGAGCATTCCCTTATAAAAATATCCCAGCTTTATGCATACATGGGAATTCTATGCCCAAAAATACAGGATATGTAGGAACAAATTGAAATACTGCATCATACTCTTTATAGCAACATACGGCAAGTTATTTTTTTATTGGGAGCACATTACTCAAGTAGTTAAAGTCAGCAAGTATGATCATTTTGAGTTAAATTCTTTATATAGCTAACTTAAAATAAAACAACTGTATGAGTTCATTTTTGAGTGAAAATGTATCTTTGAAAAGGTAATTAGAGTGTTTTACTTCAGCACCATTGTGAAATTATGGCAATAGAACAAATTACAGTATTAGCCTTAAAATACTCTTACACTTTGAAGCTGTTATAAAATATTGGTAGTTTAAACACTGCATATATATAGATATACAAAATATATCCACTTAAAAACAATGTTTTAACAGCTGTGTCAACAGAAAAACTGAAAATATAATGTAATAAAGGAAAAAACTACATTGGAATAAAAAGTGCAGATCAAATTCCACTAGAATGAAGTGCATAGGACTGAAAAAACTATGTAACACCGTCCTTCAAAATGTAACAGCTAACTGCATAATTCTGAACTCGATGGCAACATCTTTTTTTCTTTTTCCCAGCATCAACGGCAAAGAGAAGTTCCAGCTTTTCCTGTAAAGTAAATTTTTGACATCAGTGCCAGTTGAAACCAAAATGGTTCTTGAGTTAGCCAAAAAGAATCTCTCAGTGTCCTTATCGCAAATGTTCAGGGTACGGGAGGGGTGGCTTGCCTTTCATAAACAGTGTCCATAGTCACATAGTCAGGTTAGTGTTAGGAGCACATGCCTATTTAGTTACCAAAAGGTACCCATTGGTGTCCATAACACAGGCTTAACAGAATGAGCGCTGCTTGAGCTACATAAACGGTGGTGCTTGGCATCCAGAACCTTGAGCTACATAAACGGTGCTGCTCGGTGTCCGGAGTGCTTGCCCCTTAACTTTCATAAATGGTGCCACTCTGGACACTTCATGATTTAAGCGTCTGTCACTGGCTGCAGGCTATTCTTTTTTTTTTTTTTAACTGGAAAATTGTTTTATAAAAATATCATTATAAACATTTCAAGGATATAAAGGACACGTGAAAATAACAATCATTTCCAATGCAAAATTCAATAACACATTGAAATGCAACAAAAATGTTTTTTTTAAGATTATGGTTTACAGGTGTTTAAAGGGTAAAAAAATTTATGAAACAAATAGAGACTCAAATAAATTTTGAATGACGTTGTATGATGTATGAATTGCTCAAAAAAAGAGAAAGAAAGTGAAGGTTTGTTCTTTATATCTCTATATATATCAGTGGCGGACCGTGCATTTCACACCTAGGCCTTCAGTAGTGCTCCGTCTGAATCAACCCGCCCCTCAAAAACTAATTTATGGTTATAAAAACCATCTTAATATGCAGAAATACAGTATAAAGAGCCGCTGCATCGCAGATAGATAACCCCTGTAGCCACAATAAATGCCTTTATTGAATAGACAAACCAGGGGTGAACAAGTTCCTTTCTATTGCAGCTACAGCCCACGACACACATAAAATACATCAATAATAACTCATAAACATGCAATATTATTTAGGAAAATCGCAACATTTTACTCACCAAAAATTCGGATTATTTGTAAACAAAATCCATCCTCCTCTCTTTCCTCAAAAACAGTTCAATTACTCTGTCGTACAGATTATCTGTGCTCTTCAGTTCCATCACGAAGTCCCTTTCTATCGCCATCGAAGCTAATGCTGAAAGTTGAACCTGCCCTGTCGTATTTCTGACATAAGTTTTAATTCGCTTTAGGGCTGAAAATGTCCGCTCGACAGAAGCAGTGGACACAGGAATGCTCACCGCCAAACATACCAATGTGTACTAGCTGCCCCATGATGCTCTCATTCAGATTTTTATATTACACCATCCTATCCAATCAATGGGTCTGAATACGGTGACGTTGCCGTACGCCTGCTAGAGGGCCCTAGTGAAACCAACTCAAAATCTAATTGGTTGAAGCAACAGTTTAATCAACGTTTTTTTTGTGTTAGAGGGCCTGCAGAATGGATTGTGAAGGCCTCCTGGCAGACTTCTTTGACTTTGACCCTGCCTGGCAACAAATGATAGCTGAAATGTGATTGGTTAAATGCTTTAATACGAAAATACATGTCTGGAAGCGGGCGCAGCACAACCATCGGAAAAGCTATGAAAGGAATCAGACAGACTATTTGGAATTATTTAATAAGTATTCATAGACAAAATATAATTAACATCAGTTTGTGATTCAGATATTTTTTTAGGCCAGCAAAGAAGGCCTTGCAGGCCCTGACAGCCCGCCACTGGATAAAATCCAACATCTGTCGTACTAAGTATTGTAGTTTGGTTGTGGCACCGATTTATTTGCGCCAATCCAAGAGACAGGCTGAGGGGCAAGGGGAGAGGGAGGCGGGACCTCAGGAGTAGGAAGCTGGACGGGGCCATCCTCACTCACGCGCCAGCCACTGTTCAAGTCGCTCTACCTCTCGCCACATGTTGGAGTGTACCTTGCCTCCACTTAGCTAGCAATACCTGTTTGCTCAGCAGACATTATCATCTAGTGATTGTTAAAGGGTAGCATTTGACATTTTTGAGAGAGAGAGATCGGGATTTGTTTCCTGCCTTGCACCCTGTGTTGGCTGGGATTGGCTCCAGCAGACCCCCGTGACCCTGTAGTTAGGATATAGCGGGTTGGATAATGGATGGATGTAGATCACAGCTATGTGTGTTTTAGAAGGTACCTGCTCATTGGCAGAGATATCACGGCCACGTGCTCTTCTCCCCATACAGGTGACACTCTCCTGTCACAGCTGAACACGATTAGATACATTGGCAACTGTAATGCTACTTCAGTACACGAATGACTTTAGCTGCAGGTGGAAGCTCCTGTCGCACTTTACGCAACTGTTGTTACAATTTTGCCTTTGCCCAGAAACAGCTCCATAAGCTTTGTGACCTTTGTCTCGGAAAGTCTTTCTCCTGTGGGACGACTGGGATCTTTTCTTGAAAAAGGAGTGGCATTGCACATGTGCTTTGTCACCATGCCTATCTCAATCAAACACAGGAAGTTCTGCAGTCTACTTTGACTTTACGCTGTAGAAAGATAAGTAAATAAATCAAGGTAAATAGGTAAATAACATTCGATCTGGCTGTTATATAAGTAACATATAAATGTTTTTTTATATAAAAACCATCACAAAACATAATCACAAACAGAACTTTGAACAATACCTTGGCAAGCTTTGTAAGCCCTACTGTTTCATTGAAGGACAGGAGTATGGCAGATTTACTGGCAGGATGATGCCCAATCTGTTGCTGTATCCAAATGGTCCCATCTTTCGCCTTTATGCCTGGTGCAGCTGCATTGTTCTTATGTGTGAGTGGATGTTTCTTGCGGGGAGGGCTTCTGTTCTCGAGTGGATGTTTCTTGTAGGGAGGGCTTCTGTTCTCTTTCTTCGATGTAGAACCATCATCCTCATCTAAGTTCACCTCTGTTATAGCACATCTTTATTTGAAAACAGCAGTGTCAGATCAGGGGGAGCGTGAACTTGACTGATAGGAAAGAAACTGATTAAAAAAAAAAGCTAACCTTTACAAGTACCATAAATTTACAGTGGCTATTACAGACTCAAATCAAATATATGTTTTTATTCTATAATAGTAACAATAAGAGCAGCTCACTACTCAAAACAGCAATTCTGGGAAGCGCCTGGAATCCAACCCACGACCTCTTGATTATGAGTCAGCACTTCTTACTGCTGCACCACCAAAGCTGTTGTGTCAGTGTCGTACCATACCCTAACCTGATTTCTTTTTCTTCAGTTATATTCTTGAATAAAAACACACTTTTTTGTTATACTGTACATATACCTTTTGTGAAAGTATTTATTTGATATTTGGACTTCAGTCTTAAAGCAATATACACTTCATGTCAAAATTTTGCCATTGGTACTATAACATGAAAAACGTTTTTATTTTAAGCATGTGTTCAACATTTCTTGCCTTGCATTTCCTGTCATCCTACATTTATATAGGTCATTGTAGACACAGAACACACGTGAAATGCATGTGTTCCAAAAAAACAATATTTTATTTACCCTATACAACTCCAGGTACCTCACACACCAGATAAACAGACTTAAGCTGGGAGAATTTTTTGCCCGAGTTGAGCTGCGGTGGGCGGGGGGTGGGGGTTAAGATAGCAGTCTGCTTGCTGCTTGTGCTGATCGACACATATACAAAACAAAATACACTAATGATGATGTGCGAAGGAATTTATGGTAGCCTGCAATTACAAGTTTTTCGTAGGCTTAAGGGATTCTAGTGTTAAATGCAGGCCATCACACATGAATCCACTAGCAATAGTCTGTACTTGGGAGGAGATATTATGGTATTAGCACACACACAGGATTCTTCTTTATATTTTTTAAAGTTTATTTTATTGTTTGGGTAGATTTGCACTTTCTAGTGGGTTTGTTTTTTTCTTCTTTGATTGAGCACTTGATTAATTGACTTCACTTGATTTTAATTGTAGTGTTTGATTGGTCTTTTTCACATGTTTTGAAATTGTATCAAATTCGGTGGGAACTGGATTGAAGACAGTGCAGTTAACAAAGAAAAAGGGGGGCTCTGATGCAGAGAAAAGGACAGAAGGTTGCCAGATTTGGTTCAACAATGGACACAAAAGGGAAAGTACAGAAATGTACAGTTGCAGGACGATGTAGAAGAGGTGGCAGTGGCTACAGTGGAGCTAGAAATGCAACTTCGTCTTCCAGAGGGTTGTTATCAAGTGGTCTGTGAGCTGAAAATAGTGTAGTTTTCCTTGTGAAAGCAAGAAGTCACTGGGATAAAGTTAAGTGTTCTTAAAATCCTGGGGGGTTGAGTCATGGACAGTCAGAGTACTGACGGCTCCGATTCATCTGTTTAGACGCTTCCTTCCTTTTATGTTACAGTTTTATCCATGAGCAGAGGATGATCTTCAGATGGACGGCAGGAACATCAGAGTGGGTCTGCAGAAATCTCTTGTGGCTGGAGGATAAGGTTAAAAGGGTGATTGACTATTTTGGAGACTACACGGTTTAATAAAACAAAAGAAGAAAATAGGGAGGTTTTACTTAATGGTTTTTTAATTATTTTAATGTTTTAAATAAAGCATCTTGTAAAGGGTTTGATCGGCCTGCTGCAGCATTATTGTTAGTGCATGTTTTGGGGTTCCAGATTTCGAACCAAATGGGGATAATAGGGTGAAAAAACAAATTTTGCTGCAAGCTACCTAGTGCCCATAGCCTCACTAGGTGGGGTTGGGATTTCCCTATATATACTGTAGGTGAAAGAGATGAGTGCTGTATGCCTGAAAACAAATCCATCAAGACAAACAATTTTTAGAAAAGCTGTAAAATTATATATTATGTACAATGGCATATCTGCTTGATTCTTTATTCATATTCATATTTCTACAACTTAGAAGAATTAAGCTTTGCGCACGCAATGGTTACATGTGAATAAGACCCAAAAAACATTGTTCTTGCAAGTTCCTTGCTATGAGTGAATCACTGCTAAAGATGAATACATTTTTTTAAGAGAATAATATTTAGACCTTGTGATGATGTGTAGAGAATGGCGTGGTCTAGTATTGATTTCTGTGGAAGCCCTGATTGTGAAACATTGTGATTTTGAGGTCTGATTGACATTTTTGCCAGGAGGAATGGGGGACTGAATTGGACACAACTCCTGAAGCAAACTGGCACAAATGCCATACTTTGGTAAGTTCCAAATCATGGAGTAAACTATGTGAGTCCTTGTTCGGAGATGGGAAAGGAGGTGTGCCTCACAATTGGCTGGTTAGATCTAAATTCTCCCATTGGCTAGAAGAACAAAGTCCCACCTTTACCTTGCTACTTCCACTCTCAAATTATTGTGGCAGTGATGTTATGCAAGAACACTGCTAAAAATCATGTGACCGCAAAACAATTGCCAAGCACATCATTCCCACTCAAAATGTAACTCATGCTTATGAAATGTGCTTGAAACATAACTTGTAATGCGCTTACAAAAGGCATGGTACTCACACATAGAATTTTAGCAGTAGTCTAACTCCATTCTAATCCATCCAAATCAACACCAAGTCAAAATTTTAAATGTCCCTAGATTCCTACTGTCCATAATACTAGTTGTTAATTGATTTCATGTGTCTATAGTTCTATGCGTGAAGAAAAACTTTGTAACATTTGTGTGAAATTTATCCTTATGAAGTTCTTGTTGTACTCATTTTGACATAACATTGTTGATCTATTGTATTAATTCCTTTCATAATTTTGAACACTTTAATCATGACCCAACTTAATCTTCATTTGCTTAAACTGAAAATGTTCAACTTCTTCAATCTTTCCTCAAAATTCCTTGCAGTCGTGTCTCTATGACATAATCACATTCAATTTTTTTAAATTTTATTTGAAGAAAATAACATTGCATACAATCAAGTCAGAATGAAACAACAAATGACTTTATAGTGAAACATAAAAAAAATCAAAAGCATCAGAAAGTTATGAAAAGAAAGCAGGAACAAAACGGGACAAAATCTAACCAAAACAGAATGGATTATGAGTGATTGTGACCCCAAAAGCTGTCTGATAAGCATTCAAAGGTTTTTGTCCAAAGTTATGTTAATCTGGAGCACTCCCAAAACATTTGGCCAATTGAGGTTGGAGTTAAATTGCAACACGGAATGTATTTTGGATAATTTTAAATAAGAAAAATGTGATTGATGAAAGATTTAAAGTTGAACTGTAGAATGCTTTGTGCATATAGAGCTGGAGTGTATTTTTTGCAAGGCTGCCTTCCACTCCTTTGTTGTAGTATTAATCCTTTTCGCACCATACACTAGGATCTTTGAAAAGACAACACTTGTGTATATTTTTTTATGTTGTTGAGTTGTCTGAGTCTTTAGGACAGATCAGTATTTCTTTTTCAGTAGAAATGGGTGGGATTTATAAGAAATTGGGTAGTTTTTTTTTAACAAGTCTTGATTTGAAATTAGTGGAAAAAATCCATATTCATTCATTGTTGTTATTTGTGTTTTGTATTTGTTATATGTTACAGGGGCAAGGGAGGTAATAAAAGAATATATAAATGATCAAATTAAACTCCTGGGGCGGGAAATTGTGTTGTGCCTCCAGAGGCGAGATCAACGTTGGCAGGAATCTCTTCAGGAGGAGGTCTGAAGGAGTCTCCAGAATTTACGTCACTCACCCTGTCATTCTACGGCATATGTGTCTCGTGGGCGGGAGGGGGTGAATAAATCAATAATCAATCGGCCCTCCGTCCCTGGGGTGCGCCTCTCCTTTCCCAAGTTGGGGGCTCAATATAACATCAATGATGTCCTCAACTTTGTGCAAGAAGGGGAGGCGTATCTGGCTGTTAACCCTTTAACCCCAGAAGAGCCTATGGGGGTGATAGGGGCCTCCCTCTTGGGGCCGGTGCAAAGCTGGTGGCTGACGGCGAAGAAGAATATTCAAGACTGGAAATCCTTTCGCCGATCTTTCCTCATGGCTTTTCTTCCGGAAGACTACGAATCCGAACTGGAGGACAAGCTACGATCCATGGTGCAATTGCCTTCACAATCCATCCGGGACTTCGCCTATGAATATCGGGCTTTGTGTTTGAAGTGGCAGCCAGCTATGTCTGAAGAAGAGGTGGTCCGCTGCATCCTTAATGCCTGTAACCCGAGGATTGCTGGGGGTCTCAGGGGGGTTGTGGGGTCGGTGGAAGACCTGGTGAGGGTGGGCTCGCAAGTGGAACGGGACTGGGGAAACTCAAAAACGTACTGGAACAAAGTACAAGCCAGTACACGAGAAACCCAGCCCCTAAAACCCCAGCAAGCCAAACCTTGCCAGTTGGAAGCCGATCACTCCATCATGCAAGCAAGTACGTCCCTCCTGATTGTCCCAGTGAAGCTGCGGGGGCGGCAGGTGGATGCTGTGGTGGATAAAGGGAGCCATCACACCTTAATACATTACATCATTTGGAAGAAGATTAGCCGACCGTCAGACAATTTAACATCTGCCCCGTCTGTCCGATTCGTATTGGCAGATGGGAGTGAACACAGGGCTCTGGGCAAAGTCCCCTTCAGGTACAGTGTACTCTCCACCACCTGGGAGATGGAAACCTATGTCCTGGATGACCGGCATCTGTCTGTCCCGTTATTCCTTGGGCTGGATTCTTTGACCACCATAAGGATGACCATCCATCTCAGTCCCAGGGGGTATACAGTGCCGGGGGAAGGGGTATGCGAATTCATTGATAAATCAAAGGAAGATCTGGGTTCAAAATTCATTGGTTTCTATGCGGCAGTGAGGAGCGATGCAAGAACATCAGCGGACCCCCTGTGGAGGAACAGCCCGAAGAGGTGAGGCCGGTGCTGAAGAAATGGGCCGAGGTATGGACTGAAAAATTAGGAGTCACCCATGGGGTTACCCACGTGATCCACACCTCGGATGAAATTCCAGTAAGGCACCAAGCCTACCACGTTTCTCCACTAAAGAAGGGCATAATTAAAGAACATTTGGATCGAATGAGGGAATAATCAAGCCATCTTCCTCCTCCTGGGTGTCCCCTGTAGTCCTCGTGAAGAAAACTGATGACACCTATCGTTTCTGTGTGGATCACAGGGGGGTTAACGGGGAGACGAGCCTGGACGCATATCCTATGCCCCTGGTTCATGAGATTCTGGAGTCACTGCATGGAGCTGCAGTTTTCAGCACACTGGACCTTCGCAGTGGCTACTGGCAGGTGCCAATGGACGAGGGGAGTAAGAAGAAGATGGCAGTCATCACCCCCGAAGGCTTGTTTCAATTCAAAGTCATGCCTTTTGGGCTTAAATGCTGGGGCCACCTTCCAGCGGCTCATGGAACAAGTACTGAGGGGGTTGATAGGCAAGATCTGCTTTGTTTATATCATTGTTTACTCCCCTTCTATTAAAGAACATCTTCAGGACTTGGACACCATCTTCCAACGATTTCATCAAGCGCACTTCACGCTGAAAACGAAGAAATGTACCTTCATTCAACCCCACATCCGCTTCCTCGGGCACATTCTTTCATCAGAGGGGGTCACTGTAGACCCCGAGAAGACCTTAGCCATCCGGGACTATCCCATGCCCACGGCTTTGAAATCTTTACAACGTTTCCTTGGGTTAGTGGGGTGGTGTCACAAGTTCATCCCCAGGACAGCTGATATAGCAGCTCCCTTGAACTACTTAAGAAAAAAAGATGTCCCGTGGGAGTGGTCAACGGAGTGCCAGGACACGGTCGAGTAACTCAAGATACAGCTTCAAAAGCCACCCAGATCTGGCCCAGCCAGATCCACAGCTCACCTTCCAGGTACAGACTGATGCCAGCAACCTGGGGTTTGGCGCCGTGCTCACTCAGAAAATCCACCAGGTTGAACATGTCATTGCGTACGCCTCTCGAGAATTGAACGGCGCTGAGCTGAATTATTCGACGGCTGAAAAGGAATGTTTGGCCGTCGTGTGGGCTGTGGAAAAATGGAGACACTATCTGGAGGGGGTTGAGTTTGAGGTGTACACAGACCATAACACTCTGACCTGGGTATTTAATCACCCGAAGACCTCCTCCTGTCTAACCAGGTGGGTACATTTGGGCTTAAAGTGCATGTGTGTACTGTATAATATTAACAAAAAAGAGCAGCTTACTACTGAAAATGGCAAATATAGGAGTGAGTGGGGATCGAACCGGGACTCTTGATTACACTTGGTTTGCATCTGTACTTGTGCTGTTACTTAGAGAGTCAGATTGGGGGGAGGGGTGATGTTAGAGCACGTGAGCTTATTCCGTGCAGCAGGAACAACGCACATGTTGATCTTTTTTTTTCTTTCAGTACATGTGGCTTCCCTGTTTATTTATATATCTCTGCCTGTCTGTCTCTCTATTACGCAGTGCTCTGTCTGTCTGTGTGTTATGGATCTTAAAAATAAGTTATAAGGACAGTTGTTCATGTTAATTGCAGTCTCAATTGTTTAAAAAATATTTTAAAAGGAGCATCCCACATGAAAATATAACGATCAGGTTTGTGGCTGTGGTCTCCTTCCATCATCCGTCCCCCTTTACGGGGACGGCATTAACTGATACACATAAACAGTAAACGGGACAATGAAACAAGACGCACTCAGAACTGACATTTAACACTAACTATGTGGCCCCGCTACAAACTGACAGTGCATACCAATTTATAAATTTTATGTCCGTTTGAGGTTAAAAATAAAAAAAAAAAAGCAACACCTTATCATCAGCGGGGAATTGAACTCAGGTCTGTGAGGCACGGCAAAGTTGCTGTGCTCTAAGAAGCAAACCTTAGCACGCTACGCCACAGAAACTGTTGTAGCATTTTTGAAGCTTTTGTGAAAGTGTTTATTTGATCTTTGGAACTCAGGCTTTACACATTCTATAGTTTATGCCTACAACATTTTGTAACATTTATTACTAAAATATGAAAAAGTTTCTGTTTTAACAATGTGTTTACACAGATTACTGCAGAAACGGAACACACATGAAATGCGTGTGTTCCAAATAACGATCTATTATTTCCACTCTAAAACTCCGCTTCACTCCCAGATAATCAATCAAGGCATGAGCTGGGAAAAGTTCACGCACGTTCTAAGTCGGTGGGGGGATGGAATAGCCGGTTGCTGGCAGCTTGTCTTTTATCAGCACATTTAGAGGACAAAGGATGCTGGCGGAGAGGTGTGAACTGATTTAAGAAGCGATTTAAGGTGGGCCGGATCTCCGAGTTTTTTCGTAGGCTCTGGCAATTCTAGTGTTAAGCACAGTCTATTTGAACATCTCCCATTCGGCATATGATTCAGAGCCTTTCCTGTGCTGATCTTGCAGTTCAGAAACAGTTTAATCCTAAGAGCTATAAACCCACTCAATCAGTCCATCAAGTGCTCCTGGTAGAACTGTTTGTACTTATAAGTACAATTACCTCACTGTATACCTGATTACATTTATAATATTGCACAACCTGAGCCACTTCTGCTTTCATAATGTATATTTTTCACTGTTTTTTATCCTAGTACTATTATTATTATTATTGTTGTTGTTGTTGTTATGTTACCATTTTATAGAAAAATAAGTTTATGGAAGATTTGCATATTGAATCTCACTGTACCATACAGTAACAATAAAGGAATTCAATTCAATATTTACATTATATTTAATATTTACAGATGATGACGACTAACTTCTGTCGATTTAGATTTCCAGGCACAATCTTCTTGGAGCTCTTGATATCATTTTTAAGATGAAATGCAGAAAAGTATATAAATTACATTATACAGTGTGAAATAACCATACTTGACACATTCAAAAATGGTTTGGGGAAGCCACTCGTATAATTTCCCTGGCTGCAATAGGGTTTGGTTAATAGCAGTGATGTGCATGAGTCCAAAACTGAACTAGTTAGTTAAGCCTAAAATGGCGGCTTTAAAGGTCTTTAAACGAAGTGAAGTCATTTAGGTCGGAACGGGAATTGACGTCACTCTTGAGGCCGGAAATGGAATTGATGTCAATTATAATGCTGGCAACGGAAGTGATGTTGAGCAGGCTAAATCAGGGTTAATTTCCCATATTTTACCTGCCAAAATAACAGAGGAAAGTTTAGTGTACCCTGGCACCCCCTCGCATGGTGTAGAATTACCTTCATTAGGTCCATTCAGGTTCCTCCTATGCGTATGTGTGTGACACAAATGCCCCCCCCTCCCCCTTTTGCCCAGACCCGTCGGGTGTAACTGTCCAAGAGGTTGTGGCTCTGGGAAAGGGCATCGGCATTGGCTTGTAGGACACCCCGACGATAAACAACCAAAAACTTGTATGGCTGTAAAGGTGCATGATCTGTGACCAGAGTGAACCTGCAAACCTGAGGTAGTACCTCAGCTGAGTAATCGCCCATCTGATTGCCAAAGCCTCCCACTCCACAGCCGCATACTTGGTTTCTCGATCCAGCAGTTTCTGACTCAGGTACATGATGGGGTGTTCAACTCCATTGATGCTTTGGCTCAGCATGGCTTCAAGACCTGTGTTCGAAGCGTCTGTCTAGAGAATGAAAGGCAAAGAGAAGTTAGGGGTTTTCAAAACTGGAGCCAAAGCAAGGGTCTGCTGTAAGTCACTAAATGCAGCTTCTGTTTTATCATCCCATACCACGTGATTTGATTTCCCCTTCCTTGTAAGATTAGTCAAGGGCGTTGCTCCCTCAGAAAAATGTGGTACAAACCAGAGATAGTAGCCTGCTAAACCAAGAAAGGCCTGAAACTGCCTCTTGGTTATCAGATGGGACCAATTCAATATGGCATCTATTTTGGAACACTGTGGCCTCACCATACCCTGGCCCATTAAGTATCCCAAATATATGGCCTCGATCAAACTAAAGAAGCATTTCTTCAGGTTAATACAAAGACCGGCTTTCCCCAGTGACCGTAATACAGCTTGTACCTGCTGTAGGTGTTCCAGGTACTGGAATAGATGACTATTTCATCCAAGTAGGCAGCACTATATGAGTTATGAGGATGGAGCACTTTATCCACCAAACATTGGAAGGTCGCTGGTGCCCCATGTAACCCAAATGGAAGGACACAATACTACCAGTGTCCAGTAGGGGTGCTAAATGCAGTCTTATCCTTTGTGGACAAGGAGCCTACCAGTACCCCTTTGTCATATCAAGTGAAATCAAAAATTTGGCTTGTCCTAGCCACTCGAGGAGGTCATCCACTCGCAGCATTGGATATGCATTGAAATGGGAGACTTGGTTAAACCAATTGCAAAACCTCCAACTACTGTCAGGCTTTCCGACCAAAACGACTGGACCAGGGACTATAACTCTCCTCTGTCTCACCTAGATCCAGTATTCGTTTGATCTCCAGCTCCACTTCTGCTCTTTTTGCTTTGGGGAGTCTATATGAGCGTTCTTGGACTATGACTCCAGGTTTTGTCACAATGTCATGTGCAACCAGTGAGGTTCATCCTGATGTCTCACTCACAATCTCTGGGACAGACAGGATAACTGCTTTGAGCACCTGTTGTTGTAGGCGATTCAGATTAGTACCAAAGTTAAGGTCTAATTTATGAGCGAAGAGTGAGCAGGGCTGTCCGGAGGAGGGATCAGGGTCCCTTTCGTTCCATGTTTTCCACAAATTTACGTGATAACCCGCTCTCTGGGACGACAATTTGGTTGTTTAATGTGGTAATCAAACAGCCCCTTCCTCTCCTAACTTCATACGGGCCTTGCCAATGTGCCAATAATTTGGAATGTGAGGTAGGAACTGAAACCATGACCCAATCTCCTGGGCAGAACTCCCGTAAAGAAATACCACAGTTATACCAACTGACCTGAGCTGCTTGCGCCTTTTTCATCTGAGATTTAAAAATAGGTTGTCTTTAAACAAATCTATTGCGTAATTGTGCAATATATTCTAATATATTTGTACAAGAGAGTGCCTCCTCTTCCCATCCTTCTTTTACAATATTCAGTATATCTCAGGGTTGTTGTCCATATAAAAATTCAAAGGGTGAGAACTCCGTGGAGGCTAGTGTGACTCCCTGATATGAAAGAAGGATGAGGGGGAGGAGCTGATCCCAGTTCCTTCCATCCTCATTGGCTACCTTGCGCAGCACCTGTTTGAGGGTCTGATTGAACCCCTCTACTAGATCATCGTTTTGAGGGTTATATACCGAGATCTTTAAATGTTTTATTTTTAGTAACTTGGCTGTTTCCCTGAACATCTCCATGGTAAAGGGCATCTGTTGATCTGGTAGGATTTCTTTAAGAATGCCGACTTGCACGAATACCCTTACCAATTCCCATGTGATAGCTTTCGACGTTGCTGAGCACAATGGAACATTGGGCAGCATAATTTACCAGGACTATTAAATATTTATGTCCCTTGGCCGAAGGCTGTAGAGGTCCCACCAGGTCGACCCCAATATGTTTAAATGGGACATCAATCGGGGTAAGGGAACTAAATAGAGGAGCACGGTCCCTCCTAGGAATCTGTCACAATTGACATTCTGGACAGGATATGCAAAAGCGGCGGACCTCCTCATTAATTCGGGGCCATAAAAATAAAATCAGAGCTTAATTTGCTCTAATGTTTTCTCAGGGCCCAAGTGGGCTCCCAGGAGGTGGGTATGTACGAGCTCACAGACTTGTTGCTGGTAAGTCCATGATACTAATAATAGGGACTGCACCTCCCCCTCATGTTCTGCCTTATAAAAAAGGTCATTATTTCATATAAAGTGGCGACCCTGTGGCATGGGATGCAGTGTGCAATGGCCATCTACCAGAACTACTGCATTCTTTGCAAATTTAAGGGAGTCATCTCTTCACAGACCCCTTTGTTGCTTCGTGGAGCCCTTTGTTGTGTATCCAATTCCACCAGAGTTAACTGTGCAAGCGGGATGCAAGCATCATATGAGTTCCGTTCTGGATCTCCCAAGCAGGTTTCCACTCTCAATTGGTCTATCACCTCGATTAATGAATGCATATTCATAAAGGTACATCTACAGGCCGGCTAGTTGATATTAATGGGCAGGGCTTGGAGCAATAAGGCACAGGTTATCTGCTCCACTATTTGTTGGGTATTATTTTCGTGTGGCCTTACCCAATTCCCGACTTTTGGCCATAATTTATATGCCTGTTCCATAGTTGTCCTCTCTGGGTTAAACCTCCAGGCTATTACAGTTTTTACCTGCCACCGTGGAGCACCTCCACCCCCAGACTCGACACACTCAAAAAAGATTTAGGGCAGCCACCCATAATATTTTCCCTGGCCGCAAAAGGGTTTGGTGAATAGCACTGATGTGCATGGGTCCAAAACTGTCCAAAACTGAACTGGTTAGTTAAGTCAAACATTGTGACTTTAAAGGTCTTTAAAGGAAGTGACATCATTTAAGTCAGAGCTGGAATTGATGTCATTCTTGAGGCTGGAACTGGAAGTGATGTCTTTCTTGTGGCCCAGAAAAGTAAGTGACATCTTTCTTGGGGCGGAACCGGAAGTGACATCTTTCTTGGAGTTGGAACTGGAAGTGATGTTGTCAAGGCTGAATCAGGCAGAATTTCCTGTATTTGGTCTGCATTTTAAAAAGCAGGGAAAGGTTTAGTGTACCCCACCACCCCCTGGCCTGGCATAGAAATACCTTCATTAGGTCCATTCAGCTTCCTCCTAAGCGCACATGTGTGACAACAGATACATTTTTAAATTCATGTAAATAACATATACTGTTAATAATTAAACATATGGACATGGTGGACAGCGGTAGCGCTGAACTGGTGCCCTGTTCAGGGATTGTTCCTGCCTTCTGCTGTATGCTTGTGGGGAGTGGTGCAACCCTGGATGGATAGATGGATGGAATAATTAAACATGTACTACAAAGATATTTTAATGTTCCTTAAAAGATTTGAGGAATCGATGATCTAAACTTACAGATGGTTTTACATTTATTAAAGAGCTGATTGTGTGGCAATTAGTTACTTGAAGAAAGAAAAGGAAGGACAGGAATTGCGACTGCACCACCATGCCTCAATATTTTAAACATGCTTTAATTCCTATCATCATGAATTGATATCAAGTATACATCTTAGTATTTAAATGATCCATCCATCCATCCTCTTCCGCTTATCCGAGGTCGGGTCGTGGGGGCAGCAGCTTGAGCAGAGATGCCCAGACTTCCCTCTCCCCGGCCACTTCTTCTAGCTGTTCCGGGAGAATCCTGGGGCGTTCCCAGGCCAGCCGGGAGACATAGTCCCTCCAGCGTGTCCTGGGTCTTCCCCGGGGCCTCCTCCCGGTTGGATGTGCCCGGAACACTTCACCAGGGAGGCGTCCAGGAGGCATCCTGATGAGATGCACGAGCCACCTCGTCTGACTCCTCTCGATGCGGAGGAGCAGCAGCTCTACTCTGAGCCCCTCCCGGATGACTGAGCGTCTCACCCTATCTTTAAGGGAGAGCCCAGACACCCTGCGGAGAAAAGTCATTTCAGCCGCTTGTATTAGCGATCTCGTTCTTTCGGTCACTACCCATAGCTCATGACCATAGGTGAGGGTAGGAACATAGATCGACTGATAAATTGAGAGTTTTGCCTTACGGCTCAGCTCCTTTTTCACCACGACAGACCGATGCAGAGCCCGCATCACTGCGGACGCCGCACCGATCCGCCTGTCGATCTCGCGCTCCATTCTTGCCTCACTCACAAACAAGACCACGAGATACTTGAACTCCTCCACTTGGGGCAGGATCTCGCTCCCAACCCTGAGAGGGCACTACACCCTTTTCCGGCTGAGAACCATGGTCTTGGATTTGGAGGTGCTGATTCCCATCCCAGCCGCTTCACACTCGGCTGCGAACCGATCCAGAGAGAGCTGAAGATCACGGCCTGATGAAGCAAACAGGACAACATCATCTGCAAAAAGCAGTGACCCAATCCTGAGTCCACCAAACCGGACCCCCTCAACACCCTGGCTGCACCTAGAAATTCTGTCTATAAAAGTTATGAACAGAATCAGTGACAAAGGGCAGCCCTGGCGGAGTCCAACTCTCACTGGAAATGGGTTCGACTTACTGCCGGCAATGCGGACCAAGCTCTGACACCGATCATACAGGGACCGAACAGCTCTTATCAGGGGGTCCAGTACCCCATACTCTCAGAGCACCCCCCTCAGGATTCCCCGAGGGACACGGTCAAACGCCTTTTCCAAGTCCACAAAACACATGTAGACTGGTTGGGTGAACTCCCATGCACCCTCTAGGACCCTGCTAAAGGTGTAGAGCTGGTCCACTGTTCCGCGACCAGGACGAAAACCACACTGTTCCTCCTGAATCCGAGGTTCGACCATCCGACGGACCCTCCACTCCAGAACCCCCGAATAGACTTTTCCAGGGAGGCTGAGGAGTGTGATCCCTCTGTAGTTGGAACACACCCTCCAGTCCCCCTTCTTAAAGAGGGGGACCACCACCCTGGTCTGCCAATCCAGAGGCACTGTCCCTGATGTCCATGCGATGTTGCAGAGACGTGTCAACCAAGACAGCCCTACAACATCCAGAGCCTTGAGGAACTCTGGGCGTATCTCATCCACCCCCGGGGCCCTGCCACCAAGGAGTTTTTTGACCACCTCGATGACCTCAGTCCCAGAGATGGGGGAGCCCACCTCCGAGTCCCCAGGCTCTGCTTCCACATTGGAAGGCATGTTAGTGGGATTGAGGAGGTCTTCGAAGTACTCCCCCCACTGACCCACAATGTCCTGAGTCGAGGTCAGCAGCGCACCATCCCCACCATACACAGTGTTGACACTGCACTGCTTCCCCCTCCTGAGACGTCAGACGGTGGACCAGAATCTCCTCGAAGCCATCCGAAAGTCGTTCTCCATGGCCTCCCCAAACTCCTCCCATGCCCGAGTTTTTGCCTCAGCAACCACTGAAGCCGCATTCCGCTTGGCCTGCCAGTACCTATCAGCTGCCTCCAGAGTCCCACAGGCTTCAGCTTGACAGCCTCCCTCACCGCCGGTGTCCACTAATGGGTTCGGGGATTGCCGCCACGACAGGCACCGACCACCTTACGGCCACAGCTCTGGTCAGCCGCCTCAACAATAGAGGCATGGAACATGGCCCATTCGGACTCAGTGTTCCCCACCTCCCTCGGGACATGGTCGAAGTTCTGCCGGAGGTAGGAGTTGAAGCTACTTCTGACAGGGGGCTCTGCCAGACGTTCCCAGCAGACCCTCACAACACGTTTGGGTCTACCAGGCCTGACCGGCATCCTCCCACACCATCGGAGCCAACTCACCACCAGGTGGTGATCAGTTGACAGCTCCGCCCCTCTCTTCACCCGAGTGTCCAAGACATGTGGCCGCAAGTCCGACAACACGACCACAAAGTATTTAAATGAGGGATGTAATATCATGAATGTAATGTATTCTTTGTCCTGTCGACGTAAAAGAAACCCCGTTTAAGAAGCGAGTAGTGATTCACACACAGAGTACATAGAAGAACACATGTAATGTGCCACTTTATATACTTACAATGGGATTTGAGAAACTAGTAAATTAAACGATTTTAAGATGAAGTTTATGATGTTCTACTTTAATGACAAAATAAACCATGTGATTAAAGTGGAAATTTCTACCTTTTTTTCCCACTGTGTCCTAGTTTTATTTTCTTTTCTCTGTACCATAATACACTTCCATATTGTACTCAGACAACGGGCTATGACTCGCCTTTCCACAGCGATTTTGATATCTGACCATTTCTTTTTATTTCGGGCGCTGTGTGACTTTCTGAACTTGAACTTTCAAGTTTCTCCACCACTCCCTGCCACTCAATCAACTTCCTTTTGTTGTTTATACACTGCTTAAACCAACAAATAGTTTTTCCTTGCATCTACTTAGTATTCACTGAAATTCTTCTTTTTTCCTCTTGCTTTTGCCATTGTCTTTTCACAGAGCACAAAACATAAGGGGCTATTTATATTGATTTACATATTCAAAGAAGTTTAATTATGGAAAGAGTCGGGAGGGGGGCGACAGGCACGTGCACGTGCGTTGCATTTCACGTTGACTGGGATTTATGTAGCGGAATTATTCTGCATCTGCATTTTTTTGCACATACGCACATTTCTGTTTTTGTACTATGCGCGCCGTTATGCACGAGGCCCCAGGTTTTTATAGCTTGTACATTTGCCGCCCAATAATAAAAAAAATTAGGTAGTGCCATAGCACCTTCTGTTTAGGTTTGTGTAGAGTCACCTTTTGAATGCATGGATATCTCCAATTCCAAATAAATTAGATTATAATTAAGTCTAATTTATTAAGGAACAATTTGTTAGTGTATAAGGGATGCTCTGAAAAAGAAAAACAAGCTTGGGAAGGATGGTCATCTTAACAGTACTGATTCTCCCTGCTCCCTTGTTTGAGAACTTTATATTTACTTGTGATATTTACCCCTACATATTTAAAATGTTCTGATAAAATAAATGGGCAGATGCCCAGTCTGGTACTGTGTGCTAGAGAGTTCACTGGAAAAAAAACATACTTTTATTCAATTTGATTTTGAGTCCAGATATCATTTGAAATTCTGCTAGTGCATTGAGGACTAATGGTAAAGATGTTTGTGGGTCTGATACATACAGTACCATATTATTTGCATATAGTTATATTTTCTGTTCAAGTCCTTCTCTGATAATCCCTTTTATCTCTAGTGCATTTCAAAAGTGAATGGTCAATGGCTCAATGGCGATTAAAAAGAGTAATGGTGAGGGCATCCTTGTTGAATGCCATGTTCTACTGTGAAGTAGTTTGAGATCATGACAATTAATACAAAGAATATCTTAACATTATTATTCACAAGTGAAATTGATCTGTATGATGCACATTGTAATACATCCTTAGTTTTCTTCGGAAATTGGTAATTAATGCTTGGCAAAAAGTCTGAGGAGCATTTTTTGCCCCTAGCTTCTATAAACATAATCCGATCTGACACTGTTCGTTTTCAAATAATATTGCATTAGTGAGATGATGTTTTCTGATAGGTACTATTCAGGTCATAAAATGACTTCTTCACAATGTCCCATATATTTGTCTCTTTCTTTTTTTTCTCCGGTGCTATGTTGACATCATGCACCAGAAGGCGTGACCTTATTCAGTGCAAGCAGGAGCATGCAGGTGGCCGGTTGCTTGTGCTATAACAAAGTTGACCTTGTGGCGATCAACGCGCATGTACTGTGCAAGGCATGTATGGGGGGTCCACTGAGAAAAGAAGAGTGTTCATGGCTTACCTTGCTTCGTCGTCGCTTCTTACAAGAAAAGGCGATGGAAAAAGAAAAGGAGGATACAACATTAGCAATCTTCTGTTCCAAGACAGCCGCTTTATCCAGGAAAGCAAACTCAGTCAGTGTCAGTAATAGAAGCAACAGCATAGAGAGAAGTGCGTACATTGCAACAGGTACATGTCGTAAATGTAGGAAGGACGGTCCTTCGGTGTGTGGGAACTGTTAACATTTGAATTTGATGATTGCATATAGCACGGAACTAACCTCTCTGTACTATTCTTTCCTCTGCATGTCCTGGAGTACAAAAGAAACACCACCATGCACCAAAATGTGGAAACTGGGCAAGATCAGAAAAAATGAATGAATATAAATAATATGAATAATATTGCATCCGTGCCATAATGTTTTCAGAAATGTACTATACAGGTCATAAAATTAATAATTCCAAATATCATATATACCTATGTCTCTGTTTTTGGTCAGTGTGGCTTTGACAACATGGACCATAAGGTGCATACTAATTCAGCGTGAGCAGGAACACTCAAAAATAAAACTGAATTAAAAAAAATCAAGTGACAATGAGATAGGAAGAAGGCAGATTCACCAGCGTTTGTGTGTCAGCTTTTATCCATCCAGATCTGAGATTTTCCAGTTCGATTGTCTCAAAACACCACTCACATCTACAGTTATTCCCAATTTCAAATAAAATCTAACAGCGTCTGATCCCTAGTGGGAGGTTGTGGGGTGGGCCTGGTGTAGTATGTATCGTGATGGTGACTGAGAGAATAAAAGTGAAAAAAAAAACGCTGACTTTTACAATACTATAAATTTAAACCGGCTGCTACAGGCACAAATAATTTTAATATTAACAATAAGAGCAGCTCACTACTCAAAATGGTAAATATATGAGGCAGTTAGAATCGAACCGGGGGACTCTTGATTATAAGTCAGCCATTCTTACCGCTGCGCCATGGAAGCTATTGCATCATCCTTGAACCTTTTGTGAAAGTGTTTATTTGATCTTTGGACTTCAGGCTTTACACATTATATAGTTTATGTCTACATTTTGTCATTTATTACTAAAATATGAAAAACGTTTCTGTTTTAATGATGTGTTTACATAGATTATTGTAGAAACGGAATAAATATGAAATGCATGTGTTCCAAATAACAATCTATTATTTCCATTCTAAAACTTTAACACTTCACTCCCAGATAATCAAGGCTGGAACTGGGAGAACTTTGTGCCCGTTCTGCGGTGGTGTGGGGATGGAATAGTAGGCTGCTTGCTGCTTGTCTTGATTGGCACATTTACAAGACAAAAGACGCTGACCGAAAGGTGCAAAGGGATTTAAGGTGGGCCAGATTTGCGCGTTTTTTTTCGTAGGCTTTGGTAATTCTAATGTTATGTGGGTTGACAGTCTTTGGAGGTTGAACATATTGCCAACAAGTCTGTACCAGATACTTACTCTATCAGTTGTGTCCAACGTATTTTTGGAGAGAAGAATGAAAATGACAAGGTAAATGTTGAACGGCGCTGGAGCCTGGGCACAGCCTTGCTTGACACCAACAGTGACTTCAAAGGGAGCAGATGTTTCCTTGCTAACAAGGACCTTCACCCTCATTTCATCATGGAAGAGATGGAGCATAGTGAGAAATTTTGGGGGACATCCAAACTTATGGCATGCTTCCCAAAGCATCTCACGGTTGATGAAGGCAAAACTGATCTCTTGCTGGTGTTCCTGAGCCTTCTCTAGGAGTTGGTGGATGATGAAGATCACGTCTATTGTGCTGTGTTTGGGACGAAAGCCAGCTTTTGACTCTGAAAAGTACTTTGTCTGCAACGTGATATAGTACCTGGAGTAGCATGACACAGCCAAAAACCTTCCCAGCAACATCCAGCAATGAAATACCACAGCTGTTGATGCAGTCTGATCAGTCTGCTTTCTTCTTGTAGATGTTGACGATGGTAGCATGTTTGCATGAGGTCTAGAATTTTGCCAAGTTTCCAACACAGAGTGAAGAAATCTGTCAATATGACAAGAAGATTAAGTCTCCCATATTTATGTATTTCTGTAGGTTTAGTGTCTTTACTGACAGGCGTCTTGTTCCTAAGAGCTTAGATGGCAGTTTGGGCTTCGTGGAGAATTGGACAGGGTTCAGGGACCTGGGGGAGTGTGGGGAACTTCTTCAAGGACTGAAGGATTCACTGGCTTCATTTGGATCAACAGTTATCGAAAATGCTCTGCTCAATGATCCAAGATCTCTCTTGCTTGTCTTTGAAGAGTGTCACATCATCTGCAGTCCAGACTAGAGCCATATATTCTTTTCATGGCATTGCAGAACTCAGAGGTCTTGTTTTCATCTGTGTAGTGTTGGATTTCAGTGGCCTTGTTAATCCCTTAGTTGTTCTGGGTTTCACAGAGCCTGCATTGTGTAATTGATCTAGTATTTTTCCTCTACTGCAGGAGGGAAACTGATGACAGATTTGCAAGATGAGCTTGGAATACTGCTATCGTGGCCTCCAGGAGAGGAATCCTCTTGGAGAATCCATGGGCTTTCTTGGAGGATGACTGCAGGGCACTGAGTAGCGAGGTCCACAGTTCATCAGTATTGGTAGTCATATGTTCAAGTGGAGTGAAAAGATGACTTGTTAATGCGTTTCTGGCGTCAATGGTTGCACGGGATGCAACATTGAGGCGTGGCTTGGTAGACTGTCTTCTAGTAGGTCGTCTAAGTACAGCGTGGAGGATGGACCGAACAAGTCTATGGTTTGTCCAGCATTCTGCTCTTTGCTTCACTTGTGTGATCAAGACATCCAGGAGATCACACCAACAGACAATCATATAGCCCAGGAGGTGCCAGTTCTTTGATTGAGGATTCATCCATGTCATCTTGTGTTTGTTGGGGAGCTGAAATATTGTGTTGGTAATAGACAGTTGGTACTCTGCACTGCAGGAAAAGAGACAGAGCCCATTAGCAATCATGTTTCCAGTTCCATGTTTCCAAATGTCAGAACTGTGACATTTAAGTGATGGATCCTTCATCAGCAAGACGAGTCTCACTGAGGGCACAGATGTCCAATTTGAAGTGTTGGAGCTCTGAGGCTACGAGGGCTGTTCTCTGAGGTGGTCGGTTGGTAGTGGTTGAATCCATGAGTGTGCAGACATTCCAAGAAACTAGAATAAAATATTTAGTAGTTTTTTGACCAATGTAAAGGGGCGACTCACCAGGTGCGGTTTCCTAGCCAAGTACAGATGGAGCAAGCTTTGCTTAGAATGCCTTTTATTGTCCTCTCTCCACCAGTGGTAGGCAGTGCTATCCTTGAAATAGGCTGTCTAGTTACGCCAGCAGTGTGCCTATAAACGGCCATCACACCAGTACCGCCATACATGTGGATTCCATACTAAGAATACACCATCATCCAAAGGTAGTTCTCTTCATCTGTTGGTCATCATCGTAGGACTTTGTTGCAAGAGAAAGAATGAGGAAGATGGATGGAAGGAAGAGCCTGTGCAAGGGGTTTGTTGATATTGGTGGTAGTGAGGGTGCGTAATCTTCAATCACAACGCTTCACTTCCTGTTGGGAATCCATGTGGCAAGCCAAGTTCAAGAAGACAATGAGTACAGCAGGAAGTTACACCACTGTGGATGGACCCTTGGTTGGATGGGTGGTTGAATCAATCTTATTCAGGACCTCACCTCTGATTTTGCGCCATGGGTGGCCCTACCACAAGTACACGAGTCCCAACAGCATTACTCAGGGATCATTGATCGCACAAACCATTCCGCCACGTTAAGGCGCTGACTCAATCGCGGGATATGTATTATAGAGCTTGTATCCAATGTATCCATTGTCCAATCTGTCCATTTATTTTATCAAAATTTGATTTTTATTAAAAATACTAGGAGGCTCCATCCACTGCTTGCTTCGCTCGTCAAACCTGGGGGTGGGCGCTGTGCCCCCATCTATCCCGCAGCTGAGCCGCTCCATTACAGAAAGTGATTGTATTTAAAGATATAGTACAAGCTTGGCGCCAAACCCCAGTTGCGGCCTAATAGGCCACCGCAAGACTTTCTTGATATTTTAGTTTACAATTTAAAAACAGAGTAAGAATCTGAAAATCTAACAACATCACATTAAAGTTCAATACATTCTGAAAAGAATGATACCAAACATATATATGTAGGCTTTAAAATAAGCCTGATTTAAAGCATGACAAAAAACGTGACATAGGATTTTATATGTATAGAGTAAATAACCTTGCAAATAGAAAATTGGATCTGTCTGCCACAGTTTTCCCTACATGTTAGTACTAGTGTCTTTATGAATTTATTTATTAATACATTTGTTAGCACAGGATTACAGACTGAGCAATCAGCTTTCCAGATCTACTGTTACTGGATCATGATGTATTCCCATTCTACATGGCAGCTTAGTAAATTTAAACACATAACATAAGTGGAAATGTTTATGATTGAATTCTAAAATGAAACCTACTAATCATCCATCTTTATACCCATATCTAATTACATCACTAAAAAATGCAGCAGAAACCCTTTTTAGTGGTTTTGTTGGAATCTAGTAAAAAGTATTCAGCGTAGAAGAGTAGAAGTGTAAAATGTGGAAAGCATGTTAAATGAAAGAAATTGTCACTGATTTGTCAGCATCTCATTATTGATAGTTTCAATGCAGTTGTTTTTGTGATTATTATTTATAATCCATTTTGAACTTGTCCTGATTTATTCTATTTAACTTGTGGAATTTGTATTGTAGTTTTTGTAATTTTCTGAAAGTTACTATGTTGTTAAAAGCAATGTTGCCATTGTTAATTCATTGTTAATTCCATCAAGCCTGAATCTTGATTGCACAGTGGCAAGAACTACCTTGCATTTGATTTTTGAAAATAAAATAAGGCTGCATTTACACTGCTGATCAATTCCTATTTTTCTTTATTTCATAAGTGGCATAGTTCTGATGTTTTTAGAAAAGTGTGCTCAGCAAAAATTGACTGGACGGCACAACTGTCAGAAACTATTCATTTATACTTTTGTGATAATTGTTTTGCATTCAAACCAGTAACATACAGTGCATACAAGTGCTTTTTTCTCCCTTTTGTCCACAGGGGTTGATGTACAGATAGAGCAGTGATAGCTGTGCTGAAAGCAGCTATGATTTTACGCTCTCGGTTTGTCTTCCTTGCAATTATGAGCTGGCGAACTTTCAGTTGTTGTCCACTTAAACAATGCAAAGTAGCCATAATAACTAGCATCTGTTTATTAGATCATATCTGTCTGACATACATGTAATAGTTTCCAATCATTCAGGATAGATATCTGTATACACTCGATCTATATTTGAATCATTTGCAAAATGTATTTGAACAGTTATTTACTTGAATGCTAAATATGCAAACAATCAATCAGGATTGCAAGAGCCCACATCACATTGAAATAATATGTTGGCATTGTTAGAGCTCCATAAGAGAAATCAGGTTTGGACTGAAACAATTTTAGAAATTAGTATTCTTGTACTAATATATGTACTCTTTCTGTTTAAAGTTGCAATGAAAATGTAATCCCTTGGCTCAAATTTTTAAATAACAACCTTTACAGAAAATAGTTTTTTGCTCTTTTCACATCATAGAAACAGGCTGGATTTGAATAAGTTATGTTTTATTATGCCCTGGAAAACAGTATAGTGACTTTCTGTTAAAACCTATGCAAGATCCTGATACTATTAAGCATTATTATTCCTCTACAAAAGCTTGAGGATTTAGTTGGAATGCCAGGCACTTTTATCATTTGGGTAATTCCATGTCAAATCATCACATTTTTGGACCTCGTCGTCACAGACGTTAATAAAGCTTAGCATGCTAATTTGGTCTTATGAGTAACCCATGGAACTGAAATCACATGTGTCCCTGGATCAGTTTTAAGGAAGATTTAAGTCAAGAAATTTTAAATTATGGGGGTTGGTGGATTACTTTGCTATACTTTGCATAAATACTATGCTATACCCAAAGTGAAAAATTACCATGTTATGAGTGATTATACAGTCATATGAAAAAGTTTGGGAACTCCTCTCAGCCTGCATAATAATTTACTCTACTTTCAACAAAAAAGATTACAGTGTTATGTCTTTCATTTCTTTGGAACATCTGAGTACTGGGGTGTTTTCCGAACAAAGATTTTTATTGAAGCAGTATTTAGTTGTATGAAATTAAATCAAATGTGAAAAACTGGCTGTGCAAAAATTTGATTTGAATGCATGTAACTGCTCAATATTGATTACTTGCAACACCAAATTGGTTGGATTAGCTCGTTAAGCCTTGAACTTCATAGACAGGTGTGTCCAATCATGAGATTGCAAGTTGTGCTTCCCTTTGACTCTACTCTGAAGAGTGATAGCATGGGATCCTCAAGGCAACTCTCAAAAGATCAAAAACAAAGATTGTTCAGTATCATGGTTTAGGGGAAGGCTACAAAAAGCTATCTCAGAGGTTTAAACTGTCAGTTTCAACTGTAAGGAATGTGATCAGGAAATGGAAGACAACAGGTACAGTTGCTGTTAAACCCAGGTCTGGCAGGCCAAGTAAAATACAGGAGCGGTATATGCGCAGGATTGTGAGAATGGTTACAGACAACACACATATCACCTCCAAAGACCTGCAAGAACATCTTGCTGCAGATGGCGTATCTGTACATTGTTCTACAATTCAGCGCAATTTGCACAATGAACATCTGTATGGCAGGGTGATAAGTAAGAAGCCCTTTCTGCAGTCACGCCATAAACAGAGTCACTTGTTGTATGCAAATGCTTATTTAGACAAGCCAGATTCATTTTGGAACAAAGTGCTTTGGACTGATGAGACAAAAATTGAGTTATTTTGTCATAACAAAAAGCACTTTGCATGGCGGAAGAAGAACACCGCATTCCAAGAAAAACACCAGCTACCTACTGTCAAATTTGGTGGAGGTTCCATCATGGTGTGGGACTGTGTGGCTAGTTCAGGGACTGGGGCCCTTGTTAAAGTTGAGGGTCGGATGAATTCAACCAAATATCAACAAATTCTTCAGGATAAGAATTCCAACAAGACAATGACCCAAAACACAGTTCGAAATCTACAAAGGCATTCATGCAGAAGTACAATGTTCTGGAATGGTCGTCACAGTCCCCTGACTTGAATATCATTGAAAATCTATGGGATGATTTGAAGCAGGCTGTCCATGCTCGGCAGCCATCAAATTTAACTGAACTGGAGAGATTTTGTATGGAAGTATGGTCAAAAATACCTCCATCCAGAATCCAGACACTCATCAAAGGCTATAGGAGGCGTCTAGAGGCTGTTATATTTGCAAAAGGAGGCTCAGCTAAGTATTGATGTAATATCTCTGTTGGGGTGCCCAAATTTATGCACCTGCCTAATTTTGTTATGATGCATATTGCATATTTTCTGTTAATCCAATAAACCTAATTTCACTGCTGAAATACTACTGTTTCCATAAGACATGTCATATATTAAAAGGAAGTTGCTACTTTGAAAGCTCAGCCAATGATAAACAAAAATCCAAAGAATTAAGAGGAGTTCCCAAAGTTTTTCACATGACTGTTATATTAAAAATTGAATAATGAAAAAAGTTTCATTAAAATCTGTGATGATGATTTGAAATGGAATTGCCCATTTTGGGTACTTTGCAAGCAGAAGGCTACTGGCAATAATCCCTAATTCCTTTACACAGTTTAAAAGCTTTGGCAAAAAATCTGAAGTTTATTGTGTTTCTTGACCCAAACTCTAACAGAAAACAAGGCATGAGGCAAACTCAAAAACTGCTAGGTAATTGTTCAGACAATGAGAACAAAATCATTTGACACCAAGGATTGCTGTTATCCTTATTTTTAACCAGGCTTTGAACATATGTTTAGTGAGCGAGCTGAGCAGACTGCAGTAAATATGATGCACCCCTGGTGTCATCAATTTCTGACATTTTGCTCATTTGCCGTCTGTCACAAAATAACTTTAGACAACCCAAAAGAAAAACAGCATCAAGTACAATATCCCATTAACAGAAAAGCAAAAATGAAGTTACAATGAAGCTGGCCACATATTAACTCTTCTCTAAAAACATTTTAATTACTTGAATAAATGGATCTGTAATGCTACCCATCAGCTAAGTTACTTGCGAAAAGAGTTTCTTTTCCCTTCACCATCATAGGTACAGTATGTGTGAAACAGCTGAGAGAATTCAAACCAGTGACCTGGAGGACATCATACATGGGTTTGCAACAAACCATAATGAAAAACTTTTGGCATTAAGTGTTAAGTGAGTAAATTTTATATTATGTTTTGTTAATGTTGTGTGGACCTAATGGGAAATCACATCAATTGCCCCTAGGATTCAGCAATAGTTTACAAGAAAATATCCATAGAAACTTTTATGGAGTACATGAAAAAGGTTAGAATGAAAACAAATCTCATCTGTGATAAAAACTGAAATTAAAGAGATTCATCATGTGGCATGGTCTTCTAATGCAGTCATATCAAAGAATATTTTCTAGTGCCACTTTGCTCAGGATTCAGTTTTGAACCCTTTTTATTTATATGTTGATATATCATAGAAATGTCATGTCAATACTTAATTTATTTTATTTCATACGTTCATTACATTCAGCTGTGTTTCATTTACAACTGAATGTTACTTTATCAGTTCTGACATTAATTAAACAAGCTAAGGAAGGGACATGATTAAAATGTGACTACTGCTAATTTGTCAAAAAACAGAAATATGATTAGTGGGCTTATAATTCCCTATGTAACATGTCTTATTCCTTTTTAAGGAAGTTTTGTCCTTGCCATAGGCAGCATACTGAATATACAACATTTTAGTATATAATGACCATTTTATGTCAGAAGCTAATTGTTTTGTGATTTGTATTGAGTAAGCAGAGTGTGCTGCTTCCACTGTATTTATAGTCATTGTTACTTTTGGTATGAGTACTACCCTACCTCTTAAGCAATGTATGGAAAATATCCTGCAGGGTATCAGAGAATTATTCCCACTTTCAAATGAAAAATGCATTTTTAAACATGCCAATCCCTAATCAAATTAAAGTCAACTGGTGTCTGCCATGCTTGTGGGTTGGAGATGGTGGCACTGACCAAAAAACAGGAGACAGAGTTGGAAGTGGCAGAGTTAAAGATGCTAATATTTGCATTGGGTGTGATGAGGATGGATAGGATTAGGAAGGAGTACATTAGAGGGTCAGCTCAGGTTGGATGGTTTGGAGATAAAGTCAGAGAGGCGAGAGAGGAACAATGTTGGATATATTGGGAAAAGGATGCTAAGGATAGAGCTGCCAGGCAAGAGGAAAAAGAGGAAGGCCTAAGAGGTTTATGGATGTGGTGAGAGAGGACATGCAGGTGATGGGTGTAACAGATTAAGATACAGAGGACAGGATGAAATGGAATGAGATGATCCATTGTGGCAACCCCTAACGGGAACAGCCAAAAGAAGAAGAAGGTGTCTGCCATCCTTGTGTCTCTATTGGGAACTAATGCAGCCAAGAACCTAAACTTTGTGTCACAATGTAAAAGAACTCACAATGTAGAAAAATGTTGTGTGTTATTAACATCAAAACGATTTCTTACCGTAAGACTTTGTTGCACTGTGGTAATACTATAGCCATAGCCACCATCCAGGTAGATCTGTATTTCTCCACTAAGACAGAGAAGTCACGCGACAGAATCAAAAGTAATCTGGCCACAAGAAGTACATTCCAAAAAATGTATTTACATGTATCAGCAGATGTACAGTATATTAGAATGGTTTTAAGGCACAAAACTAGCACTAACCTCCTTAATCCAGAGATACACAATTTTCTGTCAAATTAGTTATTTCGCCAGTACTAATATTAAAAAGAAATAATACTTTTTAATTGAAATAATTTGAAATTGAAATTTCTATTAAATCCTTAATGCTATTATATATATTCTTTATGCAATTTGACATAGAAGGGTTAATGAATATATTAGGTGGCATGACCTAGGCCAGCGTTTCTCAACCTTTAAGTATTTGTGACCCGAGTTTTCATAACAGTTTTAATCGCACCCCCCTAACGTTTTTTTGAAACCCTAATAAAATTTATTCCTATATTTTTTGCTGCCGATACACCACTACAAGTTTAAAATTTTCCTACGAATGGCGAAATTACGCTACATATGGCAACATTTGCGCCCCCTTTTTTGTTACTTTGGGGTGTGCCCCACAGTTTCAGAACCGCTGACCTAGGCAGCGACAGTAACATATACTTTTGAGAATTTCTATTTGACTGACTGACTGACTAATTAATCTTTTCATATTTTCTATTAAATTGCCAAATATTTCATCCATTAAATGAAATCGCAATTGCAGCAGCTGTCTTTTGGTTCCTGAAGATTTGCTTGTAAGCTGAGACCACTAAACTGTTTACTATTCGATGCATACTTCCACTGCAACTATATTTGTCTTCCTTTTGAGCATAGGTGGCCTGATTGTATTAATATCTACCTTTAGCTACTCTTGATTATAATTCATGTTTAGATTAATATAATTCTGACCAAAAGGAAAATAAATATATCCATGTATTATCACTTTTCAAAAATGAGAAAACCAGATATTTACAATTCATTATTGACTAAAATGCAAATTTTTAGATATTTATAGTGTACTTTTTGATATATATACAAATTAGGGATTTTTCCAATGGATGTCTACAGAGCATCCAATTAGCAAAATATCAATTCAAGACTTGAAAATTAAAAAACAACCAAATACTTTTTACTTAGAAGAATACTTCTACATCAAGAAACAAAAAAGCATACAAAGAGAAACTGAAAAAAATTGCTAGTAAAACTAAAACTTTGAACCACAATAAATTTTTGGAGTAATACTCCAGGAAAAAAGAGAATTTAAGAAACCTCATTAAAACAAAAGGAGAAATCATTGAAAATGACAAGGAAATAGCAAATGAACTGAACAAATAATTTCAATGAATTATTTGTTAAGGAATAAACAAATGTAATGCTCCATGCAAAAATAAAAACATTTTCTGAGTTCAAACAATTTCAAATAGAGGAGTCAGAGCTGCAATAAAACCACTGAACTTGAGGAAATTTTACCCGTCGTACTAAAAGAAATGAAAATATTTTATCTATTAACCATTATTAGGCATATTTGAGCAGTTACTTGAGAAAGGAGAAGTATCTAGGGACAGGAAAGTTGCAGATGTGACTCTAGTGTTCAAAATCGGAAACAAAATGGTAGAATACCCAAGTGTGAGTGGGCAACATGTGAGCTTAGATCACTAGAACTGTGATTTTGTCTGATTTTGATTGTGTAATGCATATCTTGTACCTGACTGTGTGTGATAAATATTTTACATAAACAATTTTGCTTCAATCGGTACATCTGCAAAACCTACTTTGCTTTAGCAGAGACTTTGCTAAACATCAGGTCAGATTACAAAATTCCAAGCATCGTTTTGGGCTCTGGTAGCTGGGATGTGAGCCAATATTAATAAAGGAAACATTTGTCAAGTTGATGAAATGGTGAATGAAAGCCCCCTCAGTGCAAACAGGGAATAAAAATTCATGTAATGTGTTCCAGACATTCTCAATATAAATGACAAACTTTATATATTTTGGGTGTTTCTGCTTTCTACTCTGTTCCAACACTCTTCATAGACTGAGTGAATGGCTTATGTTCTTCAGCTTGGCAGTATATCTGTCTTAGGCTGCAAATTAACAAGAGTGTACAAAGCGGTGTCTGAAAAGAGATAGCATATACCACAGTCAAAAAATTATAAATAATGTAATTATGAGTGCAACTGTGCTGTCTTTTGTTTCCACAAGAGAAAGTGTTCCATGCAAAAGTCAGGTATTGCAAACATTCTTTTTTTCTAGCTCCTAATCCAAGTTCTTTTGTAGTCCAGCTCATGCAAGCACAGCCTGTGTTTACATGATTGATGATTGGAAATGAAAGTTATAATTAGGTTTAAGTACTTTAAATATGGATGGAGAGGAATAGGTACTTACAAATGCCTACAAATGGTTATACAATATCCTGTTAAAAAGTTACCAAATTACATTTAACTCACACCTGCATGAGAACGATAATAATAATACATTTTATTTATATAGCGCCTTTCCCATGCTCAAGATATTGTCTCAAAACAAAGCAGTTATATTGAACGAAATTAACTATCCATTGAAGACTCAGGCCAGAGAATTTGTGCCAGCATAAAAACAAAACCAAAGCATGCTCTCTCAATTTATTTTGACATATTAAAAAAATAAATCAGGGAAATTGAGGGTATATATATATAAAACAGAAACAGAAGTGAACAATCACTCTGCTTGATCCACTTTAACTAGGCAAAGACATTCCTAAGCTTATAGAGAAACAAATGACAGGTAGAGAGTAGTTAATCATTTTACAGACTGTGGAAAGTTACTAGGAAAGATTTCTTTAATAGCAGTATATATACAAGTACACATACAGTGGTGTGAAAAACTATTTGCCCCCTTCCTGATTTCTTATTCTTTTGCATGTTTGTCACACAAAATGTTTCTGATCATCAAACACATTTAACCATTAGTCAAATATAACACAAGTAAACACAAAATGCAGTTGTTAAATGATGGTGTTTATTATTTAGGGAGAAAAAAAATCCAAACCTACATGGCCCTGTGTGAAAAAGTAATTGCCCCCTTGTTAAAAAATAACCTAACTGTGGTGTATCACACCTGAGTTCAATTTCCGTAGCCACCCCCAGGCTTGATTACTGCCACACCTGTTTCAATCAAGAAATCACTTAAATAGGAGCTGCCTGACACAGAGAAGTAGACCAAAAGCACCTCAAAAGCTAGACATCATGCCAAGATCCAAAGAAATTCAGGAACAAATGAGAACAGAAGTAATTGAGATCTATCAGTCTGGTAAAGGTTATAAAGCCATTTCTAAAGCTTTGGGACTCCAGCGAACCACAGTGAGAGCCATTATCCACAAATGGCAAAAACATGGAACAGTGGTGAACCTTCCCAGGAGTGGCTGGCCGACCAAAATTACCCCAAGAGCGCAGAGACGACTCATCCGAGAGGTCACAAAAGACCCCAGGACAACGTCTAAAGAACTGCAGGCCTCACTTGCCTCAATTAAGGTCAGTGTTCACGACTCCACCATAAGAAAGAGACTGGGCAAAAACGGCCTGCATGGCAGATTTCCAAGACGCAAACCACTGTTAAGCAAAAAGAACATTAGGGCTCGTCTCAATTTTGCTAAGAAACATCTCAATGATTGCCAAGACTTTTGGGAAAATACCTTGTGGACTGATGAGTCAAAAGTTGAACTTTTTGGAAGGCAAATGTCCCGTTACATCTGGCGTAAAAGGAACACAGCATTTCAGAAAAAGAACATCATACCAACAGTAAAATATGGTGGTGGTAGTGTGATGGTCTGGGGTTATTTTGCTGCTTCAGGACCTGGAAGGCTTGCTGTGATAGATGGAACCATGAATTCTACTGTCTACCAAAAAATCCTGAAGGAGAATGTCCGGCCATCTGTTCGTCAACTCAAGCTGAAGCGATCTTGGGTGCTGCAACAGGACAATGACCCAAAACACACCAGCAAATCCACCTCTGAATGGCTGAAGAAAAACAAAATGAAGACTTTGGAGTGGCCTAGTCAAAGTCCTGACCTGAATCCAATTGAGATGCTATGGCATGACCTTAAAAAGGTGGTTCATGCTAGAAAACCCTCAAATAAAGCTGGATTACAACAATTTTGCAAAGATGAGTGGGCCAAAATTCCTCCAGAGCGCTGTAAAAGACTCATTGCAAGTTATCGCAAACGCTTGATTGCAGTTATTGCTGCTAAGGGTGGCCCAACCAGTTATTAGGTTCAGGGGGCAATTACTTTTTCACACAGGGCCATGTAGGTTTGGATTTTTTTTTCTCCCTAAATAATAAAAACCACCATTTACAAACTGCATTTTGTGTTTACTTGTGTTATATTTGACTAATGGTTAAATGTGTTTGATGATCAGAAACATTTTGTGTGACAAACATGCAAAAGAATAAGAAATCAGGAAGGGGGCAAATAGTTTTTCACACCACTGTATATAAAGCTGGTTATATATACATAAATATATATAGAAAAATACATTAATATTATTTCCTTCACAGCAGCATTGTTGTATATGCCAACACAAGTATGTGAAAGAAGCCAATGTGAAAGTTGATTATTACTGATAAATAGGAATTTCACTGATTTATTAGAAATTAATTATATTGAATGACTTCTGTCCTTGTTACTGTTAGCTTTTGCCTTTAGTACTCTAAGAAAGCATTTTAATGAAAGCTTCTTGATCTGTGACCCAGTCCTGTTTTAATGCAAGGTTAAGTATTGATAAGAGAATTAATAAAATCTAGTGTAGCTGAATCCTGACTCAAATGGTCTGTTTATCAGTAACTAGCAAGGACATGAGAAATGAAACTAATTACGCACTTCTGTAATTGACAATTGACAAGTGCGTTTAAGAATTGTTACCTCTGTCTATAAGTAAGTCATATCTTTTCATGTACAGAGTGACTCCACACATGTCAATAAAGGTACTCTTCTGTCCTGGACTTTATAAGTGATTTAACATTTCACATTTGGTGCTGCAAGCACATTTCACCTCTCCCACTCACCAACAGCACCAGATAAGGTAAGACAGTTTTATGTGATGACTGGGGAAGGCTGGGATCCAAACGCTGAACCACATGTCAAACCCTTCAAGGATGGGCAAGTTTCTGTGCAAGAGTCTGACTCCCCACTGAGATGCATTTGATCTGGATCAAATGGATTTCTTGGGGCCTGTGATAGAAAAGCATGAAAATGAGGAAGATAAAGCAACGTAGGGCAGATAGTGAAGAGTATGTATGAGACAGTCAGTCATTTACCAACCCGCTATATCCTAACACAGGGTCACGGGAGTCATGGGGGTCAGCTGGAGCCAATCCCAGCCAGCACAGGGCGCAAGGCAGGAACAAATCCTGGGCAGGGTGCCAGCCCACCACAGTGTATAAGACAGAAGCAAAGTAAAGTTCAAATTAGAAAAAGAGTGCCTGTGTAAATTATGTTGCAGAATGGAAGTTAATTAAAATAAGTTGGAGGTGTTGATTCAGGTAGAAAAGAAAAGTATTCAGGGAAAACTGTCTCATGTTGATAGGAATCCTATGGACTCTGAGGACAACAGGCTACCACAGCTCCATCCCTGTGGGAGAGGAGGGGACACATAATCATTCAGGGAGGGGACGCTGGCACACGCATGTTGCTGCCGCTCCTCCCTCTTAACAACACTTTCCGTTAAAATTTGCGTTACATTTACACTTATTACACTTCTTTTGCTTTTTTATTGTATATATAGATTATGGATGCATCTGACTTGAACTGCACTAATTTGGATTTATTTTTATAGACTTTATGGACTTTGCCTTGACTGGGTTCTTAGCTTTGGGGACAACTAAATCTTTCTGTGGTTCATGGTAAGAGTCTTATGAACATTTCTTTGCACCGTGGATATTTTCATCACAGATCAGGTCACTGTCACTGCTGGGCTGCAATAGAAAGTTCAATGGCAGCATTTGTTCATGAATATACCATCCTATTCATTGTTTTGGAAATAGGAGTGTCAGTAGGCCAAATTTGCAATTTGTTAAATGAAACTTCTGATCATGAATCTGTCCACAATGAACCCTCATCAGCTAATATTGCATTGTTTAACTCAAGATCTCTTAATGGCAAAGCGTTGATGCTATCAGAATTCATTACAGACTTTGCAACCTGGCAAAAACCAAACAATTTTACATCTCACGAAGGCAACTCCATACATTTACTTCACAGAGCCTCACAGCTCAAGACAAGGAGTCGTTGTAGTAATTGTTAGAACTGAGCTAAACATAAAAAAGAATCCAAATTGACTGCCCATTGTCTTCCAAGTGTCTGGCTCTTAAGATAATAAGGAAATCAGGTCCTGTCTTACTCATTGTTCTCTGTCGTCCCCCAGAATACAATGCATCTTTTTTATGTGAACTGACTGAATTATTAACCCACTTAAGTTCCGTTTCACAGAGAATCATTCTTCTAGGTGATTTCAACACCCATATTGACATTACTACATGTAAGACTAGAAATGAATTCCTATCCTTACTGGACTATTTTGACTTGGTGCAAGATGTTGATTTTCCTACTCACTCTGGTGGTCATATATAGGACTTGATCTGTACATCTGGCTTATCTGTCAGCAACACAGCCGTGATTTGGGCCTCTCTGGTCATAAAGCAAAGCTTTTTACTGTTTCATTTCCACTCCCTCCTCTTAACCTATAAATGTCACATTTCTTTCAGAAACCTTAAAAATATCTGTCCTTCTGTCCTTGCTAGTTCCATTTCTGATCTTTTCTGTCTTCACCTATCCCATCAACACTAGAAAGTCTTGTTGATCACTATAACACAGCCCTTCTTTTAGCACTAGATAAAACAGCTCCTTTAAAGCATAAGGAAGTTTTCTTTAAGCACTCAGCTCGATGGTACAATTCAGAGTTACAGTCTATGAAAGGAGCTAGTCGACGCCTTGAAAGAATATCAAGTAAGACTGGCCTCACAATGCACATCCACACTTTCTCTGACCATCAAAGAGCATACAGGGATGCACTAACTGCAGCCAAGAACACACATTATGGCAGAATAAAAGAAAGTGGCCATGATAACCCAAGGGTTTTGTTCTCTATAGTTAATAAACTACTTCATCCTGCATCTGGCCCAATTACCTCCTCTACTGAAGTCTATGAAAATTTCCTCCACTTTTTCAGAAATAAAATTAAAGTTCTAAATAATTCAACTAACATAATCCATCATCCATTTATAACTTTTCCTGTCTTCCCACTCCATCCAACTCTTTTTCTAAATTTTCACCAGTGACGTTTGCATTTGTAAATGACTTGCTTTGTAAGATGAGGCCAACTGCTTGTGTACTGGAACCCTTCCGCACCACACTAATCAAATCCGGCCTACATGACATAATCCCAACTGTTACAACAATAATAAATATGTCCCTTAACACTGGCTTTGTACCAGCAACTGCTCTGTGTAACTAATGATTTGCTTATGGCAGCAGACTCTGGACAAACCATCCATCCATCCATTATCCAACCCGCTATATCCTAACTACAGGGTCACGGGAGTCTGCTGGAGCCAATCCTAGCCAACACAGGACGCAAGGCGGGAAACAAACCCCTGGTAGGGCGCCAGCCCACCGCAGGGCACACACACACAAACCAAGCACACACTAGGGACAATTTAGAATCGCCAATGCACCTAACTTGCATGTCTTTGGACTGTGGGAGGAAACCAGAGTATCCGGAGGAAACCCAAGCAGACACGGGGAGAACATGCAAAGTCCACGCAGCGTGGACTCGGGAAGTGAACCCGGGTCTCCTAACTGCGAGGCAGCCATGCTACCCACTGCGCCACCATGCCGCCCTAGACAAACCAGCATATTAATTATATTAGATCCAAGTGCAGCATTTGACACTGTCAGATATAACATTCTACTGTCCAAAATGGAGAACGTGCTGGGTATCTCTGGCACTGCCTTCCAGTGGTTTAAGTCCTATCTGACTGACAGGCAAGAGTTTGTTAGTCTTGGCAACAGCAGATCCAGCTAAGTGCTAGTCACACAAGGGGTTCCTCCAGGCTCTGTCCTCAGCCTTACACTCTTCTGTAACTATATGCTTCCAATTGGCGTTATCACTCATACAGTAGCTCTGGACCGGGTTATCATTTTTATACAGATGATACTCAATTCTTTTTCAATGTTTAAAGCAAAACGTCATCAGAGATTTCACAGTTCACAACTTCCCTCAGCAAAATTAAACCTTGGATGGAGCATAACTCTTTTAAATTAAACTGCATCAAAACTAAATTCATGCAGATTAGCACCTGTTCAATCACTTTTAACAATGATATCATCAGACCTTCTTCTAATGCAAGGAGTCTTGGAGTAATTTTTGATTCCTCCCTTTCTTATCCTGCCCACATAAACCACATTAAGAAACTTTCCTACTTTCACCTTCATAACATATCCCGTGTTCACTCATTCCTCTTCTTTTCTAATGCTGAAAAACTTGTCCATGGTTTTATTACATCCTGCATCAGTTATTGTAACTCTCTACTGACGGGTGCCACATTTGATCTTATATCACAGCTCCAAGTGATTCAAAACTCTGCTAACACAATCCAGCACCATTAAGCACATAACACCTATCCTGCTTCAACACCACTGGCTCACTGTGCCTTACAGAACTGAATATAAAATTCTGTTATTAACCTACAAAGCTTTAAATGGCTTTGTACTGGACTGCATCAGTGAACTTCTCCATCACTATACTCCTTTTCATCCACTAAGGTCCTCTGATTCTGGCAATCCTGTTGTGCCCCATAATAACCTGCACTCTATGGGTGACAGGGCCTTTAACTGTATAGCACCCAGACTTTGGAATGACCTTTCTAAATAAATTAGATCAGCCGATTCCATTCATTCTTTTAAAAAACAATTTAAATATCATCTGTTCAGGAAGGCTTTTAACTTAACCTGACATTCTGCCTCCTTTTGTGTGTGTTATATATTTGTGTGTGTGTTATATCAAAAATTATGTTATTTGCTAGGCTTTCTTTTAGTATTGATTCTAGCATTTTATTCTGTCTGAGTTACTGTCTTTTATTCTGGTTTAATGCCTTTGTATATCATTTATCTATCTGGTTTAACATTCCATTCAGGAAGCTTCTGTATCCAATGTTACATATACCTGCCACTTCTTTATGAGACTGAAAAGCGCCTTGAACATGGGAAAGGTGCCAAATAAATACAATTTATATTTATTATTATGTTAATAGATAAAGTGAAGAAAAGGATCCAGCAAAATGGAAATGGGGATGAGTGTGCCTGCCCAAGTTCCAGTTAAAGTCTGGACAAGGAAGAGGAATTAAAGTCTGCTCCAGAAAGGTTAAATGTCCCCTTTGAACCAGGATGAGGGGTTAAAGTTTACTCTGAATAAGGGCTAGAACTTTAAGTCTTCTAAGAATCAGAATAAGGATGAGGAGTTAAATTCCTCTCATCAGTTAAAGTCTTTGACATGGTTAAAGTCTATGGTTGCTTCAACTCCTGGGGGTCATAGCTTGACACCAGGTTTAGAAGTAGTAAAAGAATGGGAAAAAGGAGGTTATGGGAGGAGAAGGTAAAAAGGATCATATTTGAAGGCTATCACCCCCGTCCAGGTTATTTCAAACTGGCGTTAACTGGAGGATGGTTCTTATAACCCTTCATACACTTCACACATAGTATTTAAGCTTGGTGAAAATAAAGGATGTTTTTGGATTTCATTTACAATAACTCAGAACTTTTTTTATATATTAAGTGTTTACTAACATACTAAGTTATTTAAGAATTTATTTTGTGCTAGCTGTTGCCTATTGTAATAGATACTGCGATGCAATGAGTACAAATAGTGCCAAGTAGCTTCTCAACGAGTTTGGCTTGCATTCCCTGCCCTGCCCTTATCAGTTGTGTAGTTTTTATACTTTACGATAACAATAAAACATGCTTTGCAAAATAGTTAAATAATAAGCATAAGATGTTTTGCAGATTACAGCTAGAAGAAATAAAATAATATTGGTGTAAAATCTGGTGTAAAATTTTGCCAGATAAATATGCGCACAACAATACAAATTTCCATACCGGATCTGTCAAGGCCTGGATTAACAACGGCTGCCACCAGTACTGTTAGCCAACAGAAATTGGGCTACTGTTGGCTGAAGAAGGAGAAGTGGGGGTGGGGGGGTTGGTCTTGGGAGTGTCCAGAGGCATGAAGTGAGGAGGAAGGTAAAGAAAGCGGAACTCAGGGTAGGAACTTTGATATTGGCAGTATGACTGTTAAGGGGAGAAAGTTAACTGATGTGATGGAGAGAAGGAAGGTTGACATATTGTGCGTGCAAGAGTCTAAATGGAAAGAGAGTAAGGTCAGGTGGATCGGAGGTGGATTCAAATTGTTCTATCATGGTATGGATGGGAGGAGAAATGGGGTAGGGGTTATTCTGAAGGAACAGTATGTCAAGAGTGTTTTAGAGGTGAAAAGAGTGGCAGACAGAGTGATGATTATGAAGCTGGAAATTGAAGTTGTGATGATGAATGTTGTTAGTGCATATGCCCCACAAGTTGGGTGTGCGATGGATGAGAAAGAAGATTTCTGAAGTGGGTTGGATGAAGTGATGGACAGTGTACTCAAGTGACAGAGATTGGTGATTGGAGCAGATTTCAATGGACATGTTGGTGAAGGGATAAGGAGGTGATGGGTAGGTATGGTGTCAAGGAGAGGAATACAGAAGGTCAGATGATAGTGGATTTTTGCGAAAAGGATGGACATGGCTGAGATGAATACATATTTTAAGAAGAGGGAGGAACATAGGGTGACGTACAAGAGTGGAGGAAGATGCACACAGGTAGATTATATCCTATGGAGGAAGGTCAATCTGAGGACTGCAAAGCGGTCTGTAGGATGACAGATAACAAGAAGAGGAGAAGTGTGAGGGCAGAGCCAAGGATCAAATGGTGGAAGTTGGAAAAGGACAACTGCAAGGCTGAGTTCAGGAAGGAAGTCAGACAGGCACTGGGTGGAAGTGAAGAGTTGCTAGATAGCTAGGTAACTACAGCAGAAGTAGTAAGGGTGACTGCAAGAGGTAAGCTTGGCATGACATCTGGACAGAGGAAGGAGGAAAAGGAAATCTGGTGGTGGAATGAGGAAGTACAGGAGAGTATACAGAGAAAGAGGTTGGTGAAAAAGAAGTGGGATAGTTAAAGAGATGCAGAAAGCAGACAACAGTACAAGGAAATAAGGCGTAAGGTGAAGAGAGAGGTGGCAAAGGCTAAAAAAAAAGGCATATGATGAGTTGTATGAGAGGTTCGATACTAAGGAGGGATAAAAGGACTTGCACCAATTGGTTAAACAGAGGGATCAAGCTGAGAAAGATGTGCAGCCAGTTAGGGTGATAAAGGATAAAGATGGAAACGTACTCACAAGTGAGGTGAGTGTGTTGAGCAGATGCAAAGAGTTCTTTGAGAAGCTGATGAATGAAGAGAATGAGGGAGAGAAGGTTTGATGATGTGTCAATAGTGAATCCGGAAATACAATGGATTAGCAAGAAGGAAGTGAGGACAGCTTTGAAGAGGACAAAGAATGGATAGGCTGTTGGTCCAGATGACATACCGGTGGAAGCATGGAGGTGTTTAGGAGAGATGGCATTGGAGTTTTTAACCAGATTGTTTAATGGAATCATGGAAAGTGAGAGGATGCCTGTGGAGTGGAGATGAAGTTTACTGGTACCGATTTTGAGGAATAAAGGGGGATGTGCAGAGCTGTAGTAACTACAGTGCATCCGGAAAGTTTTGACAGCGCATCACTTTTTCCACATTTTGTTATGTTACAGCCTTATTCCAAAATGGATTAAATTCATTTTTTTCCTCAGAATTCTACACACAACACCCCATAATGACAACATGAAAAAATTTTACTTGAGATTTTTGCAAATTTATCAAAAATAAAAACACTGATAAAGCACATGTACATAAGTATTCACAGTCTTTGCTCAATACTTTGTCGATGCACCTTTGGCAGCAATTACAGCCTCAAGTTTTTTTGAATATGATGCCACAAGCTTGGCACACCTATCCTTGGCCAGTTTCGCCCATTCCGCTTTGCAGCACCTCTCAAGCTCCATCAGGTTGGATGGGAAGCGTCGGTGCACAGCCATTTTAAGATCTCTCCAGAGATTTTCAATCGGATTCAACTCTAGGCTCTGGCTGGGCCACTCAAGGACATTCACAGAGTTGTCCTGAAGCCACTCCTTTGATAAGAGTAGTGGAAGCTCGGTTAAGAAGGGAGGTGATGATTAGTGAGCAGCAGTATGATTTCATGCCAGGAATTGCATGATGCAATGTTTGCTCTGAGGGTGTTGATGGATGAGTATAGAGAAGGCCAGAAGGAATTGCATTGCGTCTTTGTGGACCTGGAAAAAGCATATGACAGGGTGCCTCGAGAGGAGTTATGGGATTGTATAGGAAAGTCGGGAATGGCAATGAAGTTTGTAAGAGTTGTACAGGATATGTACGAGGGAAGTGTGAAATTGTTGAGGTCTGCGGTAGGAGTGACGGATGCATTCAATGTGGAGGTGGGTTTACATCAGGGATCAGCTCTGAGCACTTTCTTATTTGCAACAGTGATAGACAGGTTGACAGACGAGATTAGACAGGAGTCCCTGTGGACTATGATGTTTGCTGATGACATTGTGATGTGTAGCGAGAGTAGGGAGCAGTTTGAGGAGACCCTGGATATTTGGAGATATGCTGTAGAGAGAAGAGGAATGAAGGTTAGTAGGAACAAGACAGAATACATGTGCATAAATGAGAGGGAGGTCAATGGAATGGTGAGGATGCAGGGTGTAGAGTTGGCAAAGGTGGATGAGTTTAAATACTTGGGATCGACAGTATAGTGTGATGGGGATTGTGGAAGAGAAGTGAAAAAGAGAGCGCAAGCAGGGTGGAATGGGTGGAGAAGAGTGTCAGGAGTAATTTGTGACTGACGGGTATCAGCAAGAGTGAAAGGGAAGGTCTATAAGACGGCAGTGAGACCAGCTATGTTATATGGGTCAGAGATGGAGGTGGCACAGCTAAAGATGTTAAGATTTGAATTGGATGTGACAAGGATGGACAGGTTTAGAAATGGAGTACATTGTAGGGTCAGCTGACCCTATTGGAGACAAAGTCAGAGGTGAGATTGAGTTGGTTTGGACATGTGCAGAGGAGAGATGCTGGGTATATTGGGAAAAGGATGCTAAGGATAGAGCTGCCAGGTAAGAGGAAAAGAGGAAGGCATAAGAAAAGGTTTATTGATGTGGTGAGAGAGGATATGCAGGTGATGGGTGTAACAGAGCAAGATGCAGAGGACAGGAAGATCTGGAAAAAGATGATCCAACCCCTAATGGGAGCAGCCAAAAGAAGAAGTTATTGTATTTTAGCTAGTTCCTCTAGTATTTGAAAACACTGTATGCTTAATTTTTCTGCACGATATTAACATTTTTAATGATATTGTTAGAATCCATCATAAAGCTCTGGAGTGAAATAAATAAACAGATTCTTTAGTTTGACGCATTTCTTTATTCTGTTTCTCCATCCTCCTCTCTCCCTCCTCCTATTAAATACAATGCATCTGATAGTAAGCCTAATTATACTGTGGATGACATAGTGTTTCAGCCTTACTCCACAAGGAGTTTGGGTTCAAATCCTGACTCAGCTACTGTGAAATTTACAAAAATTCTTCATTTTTTTTCACCTAGTACTTTGGTCTTTATTTCATAACCAACCCCAAATGGCCCTGAATGAGTGAGTGTGATGGATTGGTGGGGTCCATCAACCATCTGGATTGGTTCTTTGCTTGCACACAGTGGTGTTGTCATATAATCTAGCCCACTATGAATATTAATTAGAGTTTTGAATTGCAGTCCTGCCCATGATGATTATGAATGAATATTTATTTTGTAGTCTGGGGTACCAGTATGAGTATTAAAGTCATTAAGGTCAAATACGTAAAGAAGAATTTTATTTCAGGAAAGATGTGCTTTTGTAGTTTCTCTGGTCCCAAACATTCTAGAAATAGTCAGTGCATTATAATTTATTGGCAATGGATTTTAGGTTATCCACCTATTAGCTTATCGTATGTTCTGAGATGGTAACTTCATTTTATTTAACCCAAGTCCTTCAGCAAAAATTAATACCAATTAAACAAGCTACTGAATAATATTTTTTTCTTTTGTCAGATTTACTAAACTATCATTTGCTATCTGTTACTAACTCTGTGTTGTTTGTAGTTAAGGCTAAAAAATTGTTAATCTCATGTTTTTATGGAGAAGAACAGATATTGTTAGCGGTTAAACAGCATTGGTCCCCATTAAACCTATTGTAAAAGGAATTTTCCATAAAAACTTTTTCTGCAAAAAGTACAAACAAGAAATGGGGTAAGTATCTTTTGGGTACAGTATTCCTTTAACCCTTCCTTTTTATTTTTAAATTTTTTACTAGGTCTTCCTTTTGTTCACCATTTGTACCATTTATTAATTTTCCTTTTCCTTCCGTATTCCTAGTTACTTTTAACTGTTTATTTTATTTAGTCTCAAGTGGATCAGTTTTCTGTTTTCCTTGCACTTTCCTTTTTTCAGAAATATACTGAGAAAAATGTTTTTCTTATCTTTGTGTCCTGTTTCCATAGCCACGTCTCTACATAAAACATTTTTTCTGAATTATTTACAATCTCTACATATTTTAATTGCTTTTTCAAATTTATTCTTAGTTAATAAACAAACTTTGTTATGTATTCTATTTCCCTTACTAATAATTTGTATAACTCTGGAACATCGTCAGACTTTGACTTTCCAAGGGGCTACTACTTTTAAAGGACCATACTTAATTACCTGCCAATGCTGTTTGAATTCTTTCATTTTCCTATGAAACCCTTCCCATGCCTTTTTCTTTTCAACCTCACTATGCATTGCTCAAGAATATGAATTTATCATACACTATTTCCTAAATTTAAATTAACATATCTTTGTGTTAAATTGTTGTCAATTCCTTTCATTGTCTTTTTTGACTATCACACTTCTAGAGCTGCTATGAATTTCGTAGTATGTGACCAGAATTACACAACATAACGAAATGAGTGCATTGTACTCTGGGAACCAGACTGTTAACTGTGGCATTTCTGTCTGCCACTGCTCTATTTGTGTATTTTTTCTATTTGTTTTTTACCTTTTGCATCGGATCTGCTTTCACTTCTGCATTGGATTAAAAAATGATATCATGCATTCCTGTTCCTTGCTTCTTTCGGCCTTAACACAAGCCCCCGTAGAACTGTTCTCTGCTGGCTGCAATCTCTGTGGGTAAGTGGAAACCTTCTCACTGATTCACTGCTCAAGTAACTAGCTTTGATGAAAAGGTGGTGGAAACTGCCCCTTGTCAATTGCTGAGTACTTGTGGAAATCCCAGTGGTGACCGTCTATTGGCTATGAAAGTACACAAGGGGCACATTGCTTTGCTGCCAATCTGGAATTTGCTTGGGTGATTTTTGGAAATCTACTATGATAAACCTCAATTGGTTGTCATGGATTACTATGTCTAATCTGTTATCTAATGCGATCACAGCTACAAAACTAAAATAATCACTGGATGAATTGTATCGACTTTCGAACAAACTATGAATTGCCTGCTGATCTCCCGTTGTACCGCTGCATTTTCCAACGTCCAAAGTACATTCACCAGGGGTCTCATCATTGTTTTTGTCTCAACAAGAGTAACAGCGGGTCTATTCTTTTATTTTAGTATGAAGGACGCTTTTGTCCTCATATTTTTGAGCAACTTGTTGATCATAACGTACTGATTCCTCTGGTAAAATCACCGGAATATGCATCCATAGACACTTTGAAGTTTGGACTATTTAATACTCAATCTATCTCTAACAAAGCTCTGCTGATTGGTGATTTTATCAACACTAAAATGGACTGTTTATGTCTTATGGAGACTTGGCAGCAACCGGGTGAATATTTTCATCTAAATCAAGTGCTTCCTCCAGGGTTTGTTCTTTATCTCTTAATCCTGTTCTTCAGGGAGGGGAGGCAGTCTCGCAATTATTCACTTGAAAGACCTAAAATTATCACCTATACTGCTTCCAGCGTCCTTTGAACTGTTAGCTGGCAAACTCTGCGGACCTTCACCTATTATAATTGCTTTTGGAGGTCTTATAGACCTCCTAAACTTTCAAGTGTTTTTATTCCAGAACTTTTAACTGTTTTAACTACTTTGTGTGCAATGTCTCCTAATGTCATCCTTATGGGTGATTTTAATATACACTTTGACACCTCAACTGATGCACTCACATATGATTTTAATGAAATCCTTGACTGTTTATTTTAATTCAATATGTGAACTTTTCAACTCATAACAAAGGTCATATTGTCGACTTAGTTTGCTGCTCTGGCATCATACCTCACAATCTTATTCCTACTGAATTACCTGTCTTGGATCACAAAATGATTACATTTGATGTTAGCTTACCTCTTAGTAAAGTTAAGGTTCAGTGTGTGATTACATTTCATAATGTCAAGCATGTAAACACAGAGAGCCTTACTAATTTATTGCAATTACAGCTTGTTTCTCCTTCTGCTACCACACCATTGGAATTAGTAGACCATTACAATGCTGCTCTGTCTTCTGCACTAGCTCCCTTAAAAACATTGACTGTTTCATTTATTCACACTGCTCCCTGATTTACACCTGAACTTTGTCAGCCCAAGGCCATGGGTTGACAGTTGGAACATCTTGCTAAGGAAATGTATTAAGATCATATGTTAAAATACAAAAATGCTCTCTCTGTTACACAAACTATATACTATTCTAACATTATCAATACAGGGAAAAATACTAGAGCTCTTTTTTCCACAATGAATAGGCTAATTACACCACCAGAAAATGTCGCTCACCATAACCTCTCTGTTAAATACTGCTGTAATTTTTTGAATTTCTTCAACTCTATTTCTGTAGAAAATTACATAACTTTCCACTATCACCCATATTCCATTACCAACCACCGTATTGTCAGATTTCAGTTTACCTGCTGAAAATGGTATCTCGGAGCTTATAACAAAATATAATTCTTCCACATGCCAATTGGATCCAATATCTACAAGCTTTGTTAAGTCCCGTCTGTCGCATATTTCCCCCATGATAACTACTATAGTTAATTCTTTCCTTACTATAGGCACTGCTTCAATTACTCCCAATTTAGAGAGAACCTGGCTTAAACTCTAATATCCTTAACAATTATCAGCTTATTTCAAATGTTACATTCACATCTTAAGTTCTCAAAAAGATAGTTGCCTCCCAACTTCAGTCCCATCTTTCAAAAAATGACCTTTTTGAACAGTTTCAATCATGTTTTTGTCCTGGTCAAAATCACAAATGATCTTCTCTAGGCAGCTGACATGGGACTTTTATCAATTCTTGTACTTCTTGCCCTCAGCTCCGCATTTGACACCATACCTCATCAGATACTTTTGAAACGACTAGCTAGTTTTAGAGTCTGTGGCCTTGTCCTCCAATGGTTTTTTTCCTATCTCACTGGTAGTACGCAATTTGTTCAAGTAAAGGAGAATGCATAATTACTCAGTGAGTTCTGCAGGATTCTGTTTCTCATTTATATCTTCCCTAGGTAATATTTTCCAACACAAATGGTATTAAATTTCATTTTTACACTGATGACACACAGCTTTATCCGTCCACTAAATATACTTCTGTTCCCCTACAAATACTCTTATGGCATGTCTCCAAGACATAAAGTCATGGGTGACTCACAATTTTCTCCAATTAAATGGTAATAAAACTATAAAAAATAAAAAGGTGCTACACTCACTAAGGTTAACCATTCTTTCATTTTAATTAACAACATTAACACAAACATCTCTTCCCAGGTTAAGAGCCTGGGCATCATTCTAGACAGTACCCTCTCTTTTTCTTCCCATATAAGTAAAGTTTCTCAGACTGCCTTCTTCCATCTCCAAAACATTTCTTGGCTTTGTCCTTTTCTTATGCAACACAGTACTGAAGTATTGGTTAATGCCCTAGTCACTTCACGGATATATTACTATAATGCTATTCTATCTAGCATCCCACAAAAACATTGCTTTACTAGTGAATACAATACAAAATACTGCTCTTAACTTTTAAAGCTCTCCACAACCTCGATCCTCCCTATCTTAGTGATCTCCTACAGACACTGTACATTACACTCCCTCTCGCTCACTCAGATCCTCATCTGCAGCTCTAATTTTCTGTACCACACATCACTGTTCTATGGGAGGGGAGCTCAAGCATTCTCTCATAGTGCTTCTTAACTCTAGAATTCTCTTCCCTCTCATGTCCCTCAACTAGATTCAATAACACATTGTAAAACTGCTCTCAAAAAATCTCTTTAACTGGTGTACCAATTATGAATTTAACATTGTTACTGCCTGTTATCTTTGATGTTTGCTACTACCTCTGTGCTTTATTGATATTTGATTTTACCATCCTCTTTGTTATTATATTTTATTACTGTTGTTTAATTTCATTGTAACGTGACTTTGAGTGTTAAGAAAGGCACCTATTAAATAAAATGTATTATTATTATTATTATTATTTTTATTGTTATTATTATTGTACAGTCTTAATTATAAATGAAAGGGGGTTAAAACATTTTTTACTATGTGACCTAACATTTTATATATCTTTTAATTGCCTCTACATATTGCCTAGATTACCATTAGGTTTCAGTAATATAAAACCCCAAATCCTTATCGGATGTTACCTCAAATTACTATCACAATCTGGAATTTAAATATCAGTTCTTTTTTCCCTGTGTGTAGTGCTTTGCTTTTGTCTATTACATTAAACCATACTACACTTGTAGACTCACTTCCAGTTTTTTTAAATTGTTTCTGTCTCCTCCTCAGTGTTTGGTATACATCCACTTTTGGTTTTGTTTGCAGATTTCACAAGTTTCTTAACAAATTCAGAGTCTGTGGAATTAATATAAATTAGAAGGAGTACCCATTCCATGTATAGATCTCAGAGGAAATCCAGTAATGCCATTATATGCAGAGCACTCTGCTGTCATCAACATGCGATCCATTTTTCTAATTTACCTCTGATGCCAACTGTTTCTGGATTTAATAGTACTTTGCTGCAGAACTTTATTAGAGGCTTTCAGTGGGTTAGGTTAGGGGTTCCAAACCTTTTAAGCAAACCCCCAACCAAAATGTTGTACCACTTTGTCAGGACCTCCTACCAATTCAGACATGATTTTGGATAATAGTAGATCTATTATAAGCTATATTTAGCTTTCTAATTGGTTTGCACATCAGATAAGTAGGCAATTTTAAAACAAATGCAAAACTACAGAAAACTGTGCTTGATGTGGGCTAGTACAGCATTTTCCCATTCTTGCCTTATGAGTACCATTGGTTAATGTTTGCATTCCCAGGCTTACTGTTATTTCTGACCACATTTGCACCAATATGTAGGGATACCCTCCACACGCTCTCTGATATATATTGTGGATATCAGTGTGCCTTCAGACCTCCAAGGGTGTGCTGCTTGGTATATAATGTGCATATGAGCATGCCTTGTGAGGGAAAGCCCCCTCACCCACACCTGTTATTTGGCACATACTACAGGGAACATAGGCAGTTCTTTTTTTCCACTTCAAGCACTAATTGCAAACTACTTTTGTTAAAAAATATAAAAAATGTTGAGTAATTTTTATATAAAATCTTATGTTAAAACAATCTTTCAAATTGGATTTTTTTTTAAACTCCAATTTTGCTGTTATTGCTGTAGGCCTTCAGGTGACTCCTGGTAGCCACTTAGACCTCACAAGTCATTGATCAAGGAAAATTATGTCACATGCTTTGCTTTTATCTACTACTTAAATTGCCTGTAAAAAAAGTCTTAAAAGATCTGGTTTTTAGGATAACATTTAATTTGTTTATTGAAGTCTGATATCTCCTTTGAACTGTGGCTATAGAGAGTTGTTCAGTGAATTAAAGAATCTCAAGGGTGGTGTTGCTAGAGTGTGAAATTTATGTTACAACTGCCTATAACTGGAATATTGCACCAATATTAAATACACTTGAAGTCAGAAGTTTACATACACTTAGGGTGAATGCTTTAAAACTCACTTAATAACCCGTCCACAGATTTTATCCCACCAAACTATAAATGTGGCATATAGTTTAAGACATCTACTTTGTGCAGGGCAAAAGTAATGTTTTCCAACAATGTTCAAAGACAGATTATTTCACTTTATGTTGACTGTAGCACAATTTTTTCACAAGTTTATATACACTTTGCTAGCTGTGCCTTTAAACAGCTTGAAACATCCCAGAAAATTAGACAATTAGGTTCTGATAGCCAATTAGCCTAATTGGAGTCAACATGTGAATGCATGTTAAGGTCTATTATCAAAACCACTGCATCTTTGCTTGGGAAAATCAAAGGAAATCAGCCAAGACCTCAGAAAATAATTGTACAAACAACAATACACAAGTATAAACACCATTTGAATACACAGCCATCATACCGCTCAGTAAGGAGACACACTCTGTCTCCTAGAAAAGAATGTACTTTGGCATGAAAAGTTCAAATCAATTCCAGAACAACAGCAAAGGACCTTGTGAAAATGCTGGAGGAAACAGGTAAAGTATCTATATCCACAGTAAAATGAGTCCTTTATCAACATAACCTGAAATGCTGCTCAGAAAGGAAGAAGCCACTGCTCCAAAGCCACCATAAAAAAGCCAGACTGCAATATGCAATGGCACATGGGGACACCTTCTAAAGAAATGTCCTCTGGTCTGATGAGTCCAAGATCGAACAATTTGGACATAATGACCATTGTTATGTTTGAGGGAAAAAGGGTGAGACCTGCAAGCCAAAGTACACCATCCCAACCGTCAAACATAGGGGTGGGAGCATGTTATTGGAGGTGTTTTGTTTCAGGATGGATTGGTGCACTTCACATAATCATGATGATGGAAAATTATGTAGATATACTGCAGCAGCATCTCAAGAGCTCAGCAAGGATGTTTAAGCTCAGTTGCAGTTGGGTTTTACAAATGGACAATAACCCCAAGCATACCTCCAAAGTTGTGGCAATATCACTTAAGGAAACAAGGTCAAGATATTGGAGTGGCCATCACAAAGTCATCACCTCAATCCTAATGAAAACTTGTGGGCAGAACTAAAAGTGTATGTGAGCAACGAGACCTATGAACCTGTCCCAATTACACCAGTTCTGTCTAAAGATATTGGCCAAAATTTATTGTCAGAAGCTTGTGGAAGGCTCCCCAGAATGTATGGTTCAAGTTAAACAAATTAAATTCAATGCTACTAAATATTAACAAAGTGTTGGTGACCCATTGGAATTGTGATATAGTCAATAATAAGTGAAATAATCTGTCTATGAATACTGTAGGAAAAAAATACTTTTGCCCTGCAGGAAGTAGATATCTTAAACGGTATGGCAAATTTATAGTTTGTTAGTATAAAATCTGTTGAGGGGTCATAAAGCAGGTTTTAAAGAATTCACCCTAAGTGTATGTAAACTTCTAACTTCAACTGTACATGTTCACATAACTACAGTATATTAAAATGTTTTACTGTCCTATCTTTTTAAATAGCCATTATTATCATTCCTTAACAGAAAGAAAAAAATGAAGCATTACAAAGAGAAAAAGAACCAAGCATAGAAGGATCTAAATTTCCCTCACTGTCCCAGATGCATAAACATCCAGGTATCCCACTTAACATACTGAAAATGGCATTCCAATGTTTTCACACAAAGGCCTTGCAGTCAATTTGACATTTAGCACTGTGTTTTCTTCTAGAATTTGTGCCTGTCTTTAAAAAGTACAACCTTGGTCATATAATTGGTGAAGGTGGTAATGGCCAAGTCAGAATTGCCACGAGGAAGTTTGATAATGCAACGGTAAAAAATTATTGTTAATATTATGCACTCAGATTACAAAAAAAAATTGCCAGCTGGTTAAAACTTAGCAGATTCTGATACTCAACTTTAAATATGAGCTTTAGTTGTATAAATGTATATAGTGATTATGTAAAAAGTTTGCTAACCATTGCAGACAATCTTATAGATTTATCTTTCCATTCTGTACAGGTTGCATTAAAAATTATTCCATTAATTCCAGGATCTGAATGGCTGGATGTGGTAAGCATTAGTAGTTATTTAAAGTAAACTGTAAATTTGTCCCCCATCTTTCTTTCTTTCTTTCTTTCTTTCTTTCTTTCTTTCTTTCTTTCTTTCTTTCTTTCTTTCGTTCCCTAATTTATTTTTATTTTGGGTAGCCAAAATCTGGATAGAAAATAAGAGTCATTACACTTACTTCAAAGCTCCAGGGACCTACAGTATACTTGATCATTGCTCTTGTCCCTGTCTGTGTGGTACATGTATATTCTCTCTCTCTCTGGTCATTATATCCCCTCTCTCAACCCACAATCTGCCTTGTGTTCACAGCTGTCTCTGGCTTTGTTTGATCCAAGTAGGGTCAATAAAAAGGTTGCATATTCACAATATTTTTTCTTACAGTACTGCATTTCTATCATAATCAGAACCATAAGTTCATTTTACACTTGACATGAAGGAGGCGTACACACACACACACACACACACCAATGATGTAACTAGAGAATAAGATGCAGGGCCCTTAACCCTTTTGGATGTTAAATTTTTCTTAACTCTATTCATTTTCATAATCTTGAGCATGTAACATAAGAAGCATATGTTTCAGTAATCAAAAATTACTGTGTATAAAGCATACGTAATTTGGCTTTATACTAATAAAATATGTAAGTATTGCATTCTTTTCACTAATAAATAAAAAACAGATATTTACATAGATTTACATATCTTAATACAAAGAACTATTTCTTAATATCCATATTATAGAATGTATGTTTGTTTCATCTTGTGCTGAACCTTGCTTCTTCTGCATTTCGCAGCATTCACATTTGTCAGAAAAATGGAGAACACTACCATGGATCTTTAAGGCATGTTTAATGCTTCCACCTTTAACAATTTGCCCCATTATTTCATCTTTAAGAATAATTTACTACAACTAGCAGGATTATTTATTAGATATTTTACAATTCATTGTAATATATAGCTAACCAGTTAAAGCTCGTCTGGCTAATGCCTCTGAGAGAATAGATCAAGCCATACTCTCTAATTTACATTTGCACAGCTCCCACTCCATTTTCTACAAAATATAAATCTTCAAGACTGATCAATATCTCTTCTGGAAGAGAAATAGGTGGGAGGTGAGGAAAATTGGGCAGATTTTGTTTAGCAAAGATTCTAATTTGGAGATAGTGGAAAAATTTGTGTTGATGGGAAACTAAATTTAGAGTGTAATTATTCATAGGATGCAAAGACATTATTTATATACAAATCTCTAAATGATTTAATCCCATATGTTTTCCAAACATTAAAAACTATGTAAGTTTGAGAGGGTGAAAGAAGGTGGTTATCATATAGAGGTGCCACAGAAGATAAAATATTCTCTAATTTGATGTGCTTCCTACATTGGTTCCATATTCTGAGTGAATGAAGGACAATTGGGTTTTTATTATATTGACGATACCATGTATTTACTGGCGAACAAAGCAAGGAAGAAGTTCTGCAGGATTTTGTTTCTGTTGCAGACCAAGCTAGTGTGTGTTGTGATAGAAATTTAGCATCTTAGTAAAGAAAGAAACATCCTCTAACAGGACATTTCAGTAATCAGGCAGGAGAAAACTGTTCATTGTATCTTTTAATTACTTTTGATTTCTCCTCAGCAAAATGCTTTGGAGGGAGCATTTTTCAAAAGCAGTCTGTTGCAACATGGCCAGAATGGTCAGAGAAAACAAAGAATGAAGATTAATTTTATAAACTACTGAATTTGCATACAGTGTCAATCAATGCATACATTTTACTCTGGTTGGCTCATTGGTTTACATGATTTATCTAATATATAAATGTCTACACGTGGAAATGTGTGTGTCTGTCTGTGTGGCCCAGAAGTGCGAGGCTACAGCATGAAGCTCAAAAAGTCGGCAAGGGGGTACGAGGAGAAGAAAGAAGTACGAGGCTATGGCATGGAGCTGAAAGAATGTGGCTCCGTCGCCAAAGTGAAACCGCTGAGGAAAAACAAACTTATTTAGCTGCTAATACACAAGCGAAATGAGCACATTAGCAAAACGAAACCTCAGAGGAGAGAGAAGCTTGCTTAGCTGCTGATAGACAAGGGTGACGAGCAAGTCCCCAAAATGAATCTGCCGACTGCAGTTCAATTTTTTTTTAATGACGATTTCAATAGTGTCTAGGAGCCCGGGTTTTTTACAGCACGGGCTTACACAGCTAGTATTAAATAAAAGTTTGTTATATTATATTCTGTTTCTTTTTATACCTTTGAGTTGTGCCACCACCCTTGAAAGTTCTATGCATATAACAATTGTCCATTCTTATTTATTGGACATCTTTAAAGGACATCTGCTGATTTCTTAGTCATCTCTTAGTCATCCTTCAGTACATTTTGTATATTACATCAACCTTTCTGCTGGTGCATTATTTACTTGACCATTTCAATATTTTTCCTAAACCAATTCTTATATTTCAGTGTACATTTTGTTGTTCGTTTGACCTTTATCTGGTTTCCTGGTGTGCCTGAACAGGTTTCTAACATTTATTAAGCCTTTATGCTATTTCTTTAAGGTGAATGCTATGTTACCTTAAAATTACTCTTCCACAGTGTTTATCTATTTGTGTCAGTGCCCAGGTTTTTATAGTTTGTATGTTTGCTTCCCAGTAATAAAATTGAAAATTAGGTAGAGCCATGCCGCCTTCTGATTTAGGTCGTTGTGGGGTCAACCTTTGCATGTGTGGATATTTAGAATTCCAAATAAATAAGGTTATAATTGAATCTAATTTATTAAAAAATGATTTATTAATGTATATGGGGATGTTTAGAAGTAGAAACAGAAACTTCAGTAGTAAATAAGATGGAGGGTAGACCATCTATGCACATCTTGTTTAATTTTGTCCATGCAAACAGCAAAATTTTCTGGGTCTGATATATACAGCCAATGTCTCAGTGGCGATTGCAAATAGCAGTGGTTACAAGAGGCATCCTTGTCTAGTACTGTGTTGTAGTAGTCTGAGATAGTGTTAATACAAATTTAAGCTTCTGGACTTGTATATAGTAGTTTGATCCATGCACATATGTTCGGGCCAAACCCAAATTTAAAGTTCAAAGTGGTGAATAGGTAATCCCATTCAACCATATCAAATGCATTTTCTGTATCCAAAGATAATAAGATCTTTGGAGTGTTGAACTTTATGGGTGAATATATTACATTAAATAGGTGTTGAAGATTAGAAACCAAATGTATACATTTAATAAATACAATTTGGTCTTGTGATATTACTGAACTGTGGTGGGTTGGCACCCTGCCCAAGATTGGTTCCCTGCCTTGTGCCCTGTGTTGGCTGGGATTGGATCCAGCAGACCCCCGTGACCCTGTATTTGGATTCAGCGGGTTGGAAAATGTATGGATGGATGGATGGATATTACTGAAAGGAGCACTTTCTCAATCCTTCTAGCTAGGACTTTGGAGAGTATCTTAACATCATTATTCAGAAGTGAAATTGGTCTATATGATGTACATTTGTAATAAGTCCTTATTTTTCTTAAGAAAAACAGTAATTAATGCTTGGCAAAAAGTTTGAGGTAGAATTTTATTGTCTCTGGCTTCTATAAATGTTGCTAATAAAAGGGGCGCTAACTTGATTGAAATGTTTTTATAAAATCCAGCAGGGTAGCCATCAGGACCTAGTGCATTCCCACTCTGAAGTGAGTTTATAGTGTCTAGTAATTCTAATAGTGTCGGAGGTTTATCCAGTTCTTCTACATTGAGTGTATCTAGCTGTAGTATCCATAATGTATCAAAAAACGCATTAGATTGTGCCTTGTATTCTTTAAACTGAGCTGCATTATATTTTTATGGCCAATGATTCTATCTCAGTCTGAGTTGGTGTACTGATATTGCACTGTGAACTGCCTGCTTGTGGATTTGTTGAGCTAAGATCTTCTTAGCCTTCTCTCTGCATTCACAGTAATAATTTCACAATTTAAAAATGAGTTCTGTTTCTTTTGTTGTCCAAAGGTTAAGTTCTGATTGCAAAGACTGTCTTTTCCTAAAAAATGCCTCATTTGGAGACCTGGCTTATTCTTGATCTATTCTGGTAATTTCACTGATTAACTCTGAGGCCTTCTTGGTGAGATGATATGAGATAATCTGTCCTATTAAAAATGCCGTCAGAGTTTCCTAGAGCATTCCTGCAGAAACCTCTGTGAACATTTGTCTCTAAAAAAAAAAAAAAATCATTTTGCTAGGATATAAATTCTGTACAGTTCTCATCAGCTAATAAAAGGGGGTTACCATGCAAGCTGCAAAATGAGTGTGTGGGGCATAGTGATGTGAGTTCCATGATTAAGAGGGGCATGGTCGGAGATAACAATAGCGTCATATTTGCAAGATATGATCTTGGGCAAGAAATTGTTATCTGTAAAGAAATATTAAATTCTTGAGTTACAATGATGTACAGGTAAGAAGAAGGAAAATGCTCCTAACACTAGAATCCCTGAAGCCTACAAAAAAACCTCATAATCTCGGCCTTCCTTAAATCCCTTCGCCCCTCTCCATCAGTGTCTTTTGTTTTGTAAATGTGTCAATTAGCATAAGCAGCTAGCAGCCTGCTGTCCCATCCCCAACCTTGATAGAGCTCACCTTGGTCAAAAAGTTATCGCAGCTCAAGCCAAATCTCCTTATCTGCATGTGAGGTTCCTGGAGTTGTATAGGGTAAATAATACAGTGTATTGTTATTTGGAATACATGCATTTCATGTGTGTTCCATGTCTGCAAAGATCTGGGTAAGTGTAGGATGAAAGGAAATGTGAGGCAAGAAATGCTGAACACATACCTAAAGCAGAAACTTTTTCCATGTTACACTAATGATGTGAAGTGCATAATGTGTGAAGACTTTAGTCCAAATATCAAATAAACGTGTGCTTTTATTCAATTGTATAACCAAAGAATAAAAAAAGAATTTGATTTACATACCTAAAGCAGAAACTTTTTCCATGTTATACTACTAATGGCGTGAAGTGTATAATGTGTGAAGACTTTAGTCCAAATCCATCTTACTAACCGAAGGTTGTAAACCGGATATGGACACAGGGCGCAGGGCGCTGGGCACATCGAGGCGCATGCGCACTGCTGCACTGCATAGAAAACACAGAAACGAGAGGGTTCTAAACCGGATGTCATGCGCACTGCCGCACTGCAACGAGCCCGCCACCTGTAAACTACACTTGCTCTAATCCACTGTGCCAGTAATGTAGATCACATAACAGTCATTCAGTTTGGCGCCCACCCCAGAGTCCAGAGTCAAACGCAGCGGCGTCCCAAAACGCTGTGGCGCCTGCTGCGCGCCTACAACGCGCTTGCAAAAGGAATCACGGCTCAAACCAAAGAAAACACAGAAACGAGACTACGACCTGTGAACTACACCTGAGGTAAAGCGTGCACACCAGGTTGTACAGCTGCCCGGACGCGACCGCCCACACCACCGCATATACCCTCCATGATATGTCTTCACGCAGCGGCTTCCCACCGAGGCTCATATTGCGCTCTGGCGCTCGCCCCACAGTCAGACGCAGTGGCTTCCCAGAGTCAGTAGGTGGCCCCCAACAACACAACCTGTTCAAGCAGTCGGTGTCAGCGAAGGCAACAGACTCACATCTCCACAAAACGAAACAGCTTTAGTACAGATATGCTTATTGGATTAAATGACATTTCCCCAAACGCATCCGCCCTCCATGATATGTCATCCATCCACATATCGGACGGGACAGAAACTGATTGCCGTTCTAGGATTTCCGATTCGCTAGCGAATCGCGGGTTTACTTGTATGAAATAAACATGTGCGCTTTTTTCAAGAATATAACCAAAGAAAAAAAAAAGCATTTGATTTACATATTGCTGTCAATGAGTTAAAAACCCAAGCTCAAATGTCAATCGACAGGGAGTTTATACATATTCTTGAATACACTATACAACTCCAGGAACCTCACACACAGATACGGAGCCTTGGCTTGAGCTGGGAGAACTTTCTGTCCAAGTTGAGCTCCGTCAAGGCAGGGGATGGAACAGCAGGCTGCTTGTTGCTTGTGCTGATCGACACATTTACAAAACAAAAGACACTAATGGAGAGGTGCGAAGGGATTTAAGGTGGACCAGGATTAGAAGTTTTTTCATAGGCTTCACAGATTCTAGTGTTAAATATTGATTTAGAAATCTCCATGGGTCTGATAAATTATGGTCTTTAATTTCTGATTAAGACCTTTGACATTCCAGTTCACAAAGTTCACTGTTTGGTCATAAATATATTGCTTCTGAACTTTTGTTGTAATTTTTTAATCTTAAATTAAGGTTGTACATTATTGCATATGATAATTTTAACCTTAATTTCAAATATTGCCATGAGTTATGGCTATGAAGCCTACTGTGTTGGCACTTTTTTGTGGAGATTAATCATATAGTTTAGAACTAGCTTGCTCTCTTTCTCTCCTTTCCCAGACCCCCTGCCCCCTCATTTTGCCTCCCCAAGTGAGGCTAGACCACACTTCACGAAATCCCAGTCTTCTGACATGCCTAGAGACAGCAGAGCGACGGGCACTCAGCAGGCTCCTATCAATTATGGAGAATCCACTGCATCCACTACACAGTGTCATCTCCAGACAAAGGAGCAGCTTCAGTGACAGACTGCTGTCACTGTCCTGCTCCACGGACAGACTAAGGAGATCGTTCCTCCCCCAAACTATGTGACCCTTCAATTCCACCTGGGGTGTAAACGTTAACATTATTCAAAGTTATTGTTTGTTTTTACCTGCATTTTTATTACTCTTTAATTTAATATTTTTTTTTTGTATCAGTATGCTGCTGCTGGAGTATGTGAATTTCCCCTTGGGATTAATAAAGTATCTATCTATCTATCTATCTATCTATCTATCTATCTATCTATCTATCTATCTATCTATCTATCTATCTATCTAGAGACAGAGCATGTCCAGAACAAAACAAGCCTTCAAGCAGTGGGGTAGAAGAAATATAGTAGAGATACATATCGGCAATATAGTCCAAATACTATAAACATAGAACATAATCATGAACAGGCTTGAAAGAATAAACCCAGGGTATGATATTTAACAGTACCCATGGAGATGCAGATAACGTATGATAGTACAATCCTAATGCAATAAACCAGGGGTGTGATGTTAAAACAGTCCCATTTGTAAAAAAAAAAAAAAAAGTATACATATTTTGCATATACACATACATACAGACACATATATGTAAATATGTATGTCCCCGTGTTCTTGATGAACTTATTTTAAAATCACAGTCTCGATCCGTTGGACTATTTCCCTCCATAATTTTAAACACTTCAATCACATCACTTCTTACTTAAACTGAAAAGGCTCAGCTCTTTTAATCTTTCTTCATAATTCATCCCCTGTAGCCCTGGAATGAGCCTAGTTGATCTTCTCTGGACCTTTGCTAGTGTTGCTTTGTGCTTTTTGTAGCCTAGAGAGGAAAACTGCACACAATACTCCAGATGAAGCCCCACAAGTGCAGCATAAAGCTTGAGCATAACCTCCTTGGATTTGTACTCCACACATCGTGCTATATAACCTAACATTCTGTTTGTCTTCTTAATGGCTTCCGAACACTTTCTGGAAGTTGATAGTGTAGAGTCCACAATGATTTCTAAATCCTTCTCATACGGTGTACTCTCGATTTTCAGATCTCCCATTGTGTATTCAGACCTAACATTTTTACTTCCTATGTGTACTACATTACATTTAGTGACATTAAGTTTCATCTGCAACAAATTTGCCCAAGCCTGTATGCTGTCCAAGTCCTTCTATAATGATTTAATGGATTCCAAATTATCTACCAATCCACCTATCCTGGTATCTATCATCTGCAAACTTAACCAGCTTGTTACTTATATCCCAATCCAAATTATTTATATATATTATAAATAGCAGGGCGCTAATACTGATCCATGAAGAACACCACTCTTAACATCAGCCAATTCTGTCGAGGTTCCTCGCACCATCACCCTTTGCTTCCAGTGTCTAAACCAATTCTGCGCACAACTACAAACATCACCCTGAACTCCCACTTCTTTTAGTTTAATACCCAACCTTTCATGTGGCACCTTATCAAATGCTTTCTGAAAGTTATGATAAAATGTATTATATGCTTGTGTTATAGCAGGTCCACGGCTCAGAAAAAGTGTCCATTTTTAATAAATAAAAAATTATTTGGCCAGCTCATTCTCTGTGGGTGTGCATTCTCATGCAGCTGCTGGGAGTTGGTGGAGTAATTGGAGTGGGACACACCTGCACATGTTGAAGTAGGCTGTGCGCATTTGGCTGCTGCTTCTCACCGGTGTCTTTGTTTTTGTTTTATTTTGTCCCATCTGACTTTTTCACCTTCACCTTTTGATTAGACTGCTCTTTTCGAATTTAACTTACTATACCAATGCCATTGGTGACTGCCTAGATCACACCTGCTTCAGTCCTGCGCGAGCTCTCTTCCTTCTCTCCTGTTACTGCCTTTGCGGTGAGTATGAATCTACTCTTGCTTTGTTTGCAGTCATCAGTCTGAACTGCAAATGTGCAGCCTGCCTGCTGTTCTTTTCCTTTTCTAGCTGGTTATGCAGTGAGATTTGGGTTGGCTAACATGTGTGGCTGGAGTTAGCATGGTATTGTGTGACATTGTTCACTTTTGGCAGTGTCAACTGGTGTCTGGATAATCATAGCCTGTTCTGTCTCTGGTTTGGAGTTGTGCTGTGTATTGTCATTTCTACTCTTTTGGCAATGCAGCTCATATATTTTCCATATGAACTTAAACATCTTGACTGTCATCCACGATTGGTCTCCCTGACTTATAGTTTTTGCCAGTCACTTGGAATTACTTGGCGTCCTTGCTGCATATTTACGAGTCTAAAAGAGGCCCCTCACGGATCTATTGCTCAGACGCATCGATTCCAACTATATGGACATCTCACCATGTTCACTGGCGTAATGCTAGGGCTGTCCAAGGAATAAATATGGACCATCTTCATCCTCTTCAGGAAGTGTCTGCTCCCTACTCTCCCGGCTGTTCCAACTTTAGGCTCGCCCTACGCTCACTCCATCACTAACAAGAACTAACAAATTAACGATCTCATCTCCCAGAAGGAAGTGGACATGTCTCTATTTACAGAAACTTGGCAACAACCTTGTGACTATTTACATTTAAACTTGCTGTCTCCCTCTGGCTATAGCCACATCTTTTGAATATATTGCTTTGAAACTGGTTTCCTCCCCTCCAGTGCTGCTGTTGTTAGTTTATCGCCTTCAAAAATCTGTGGTGAACTTTCTCTCTGAATTTAATGAACTTCTCACTGTAATCTCATCTCTTTGCCTTGCTGTAATTGTACTTGGTGACTTTAATATTCATGTTAATATCAACTGCTCTCTTACAGCGGAGTTCATCTCAACTTTGGAATTTTTTGACTTGACATAGCATGTTGATTTCCCCACTCATACTCGAGGTCATATTCTTGATTTGCTTTGTTCAAATGGCTTTAATAATGTCTCTGTCTCAGGTTCACTCTCTGGTATTTCTGATCATAAGCTTTTTGAATGTAACTTTAGCATTATTGCCACTACATCTGTTGAGAAAAGGTCTGTCTCATATCGCAACATTAGGTCTATTAATTCCAATATGTTTGCTGCTTCCCTTCTGTCTTCATCTCTTTTTGGCTTGCATAGTCTTCCCACTCCTGAAAACATGGTTTCCCTTTATAACAACTGTGTTTCCCAACTTCTAGATAACTTTGCTCCCTAATGACTAGGAAGGTTCCAGCCACCCGTTCCTGTCCCTGGTACACCTAGGAGCTCAGAGCTATGAAAGCCACTAGCCGGCGTCTTGAGCGGCTTTATAAGAAAACAGGCCTCATAGTTCACTCACAGCTTTACACTGAGCACATACTTAAATATAGGGATGCCATTGACACTGCTTGCTCCAACTAGATAGATAGATAGATAGATAGATAGATAGATAGATAGATAGATAGATAGATAGATAGATAGATAGATAGATAGATAGATAGATAGATAGATAGATAGATAGATACTTTATTAATCCCAAGGGGGAATTCACATACTCCACTAGCACCTTACTGATACAAAAAACAATATTAAATTAAAGATTGATAATAATGCAGGTAAAAAACAGACAATATCTTTGTATAATGTTAATGTTTACCCCCCGGGTGGAATTGAAGAGTCGCATAGTTTGGGGGAGGAACGATCTTCTCAGTCTATCAGTGGAGCAGGACAGTGACAGCAGTCTGTTGCTGAAGCTGCCCTTCTGTCTGGAGATGACACTGTTCAGTGGATGCAGTGGATTTTCCATAATTGATAGGAGCCTGCTGAGCGCTCGTCGCTCTGCCACAGATGTCAAACTGTCCAGCTCCATGCCAACAAGAGAGCCTGCCTTCCTCACCAGTTTGTCCAGGCGTGAGGCGTCTTTCTTCTTAATGCTGCCTCCCCAGCACACCACCGCGTAGAAGAGGGCGCTCGCCACAACCGTCTGACAGAACATCTGCAGCATCTTACTGCAGATGTTGAAGGACGCCAGCCTTCTAAGGAAGTATAACCGGTTCTGTCCTTTCTAACACAGAGCATCAGTATTGGCAGTCCAGTCTAATTTATCATCCAGCTGCACTCCCAGGTATTTATAGGTCTGCACCATCTGCACACAGTCACTTCTGATGATCACGGGGTCCATGAGGGGTCTGGGCCTCCTAAAATCCACCACCAGCTCCTTGGTTTTGCTGGTGTCCAGGTGTAGGTGGTTTGAGTCACACCATTTAACAAACTCATTGATTAGGTCCCTATACTCCTCCTCCTGCCCACTCCTGATGCAGCCCACAATAGCAGTGTCATCAGCGAACTTTTGCACTATTATTAATATTACTATTATTATATTAATATTAATATTACTATTATTCCTCTCTCATAATTAGTGATAAGTCTAGGCCCATCCTTAAAAAAACCTGACCTGGATCCTTCTTCTCTCTCCTGTTACTGGCCTATCTCTAATCTCCCTTTTCAGCTAAAGTGATGGAACGCGTGGTTGCTACACAACTCCATGCTTTTCTTCTAGACAGTACACTCTATGAGCCTTTTCAGTCTGGCTTTCACACACAACACCGCACTGAGACAGCTTTTCTCTGTGTAGTTAATGATCTTCTCCAGTCTGCAGATTGTGGTTCACTTAATATTCTCCTCCTTCTTGACTTAGGCATTTGACACTGTTAATCATGAAATCCTCCTGTCACAACTATCTGCTGTAGGGATCTCTGGCTTAGCCCTTCAATGGCTCACATCATATTTTTCTAATAGGCAACAGTTTGTCACACTCCGCCGATATGCTGTAAATCCTTTACCTCACCTGTGTCGTGTGGTGTCATTCAGGGTTCAGCCCTTGGGCCATTACTTTTTCTACTTTATATCCTTCCTTTTGGTCAGATTATTCACAGACATGGCCTTAACTTCTACTTTTATACAGATGATATACAGTTATATCTTAATACACACTCCCCTACAGATTCACCTCCCAGCACACTCACTGACTGCATCACTGATCTTAAGCTATAGATGGGAAATATCTTTCTCAAACTTAATGCCAATGAAACTGAAGTGTTACTAGTAGGCCCAAACTCCCAACTTTCTAAGACATCCAAATTCTCTGTTTCTGTTGATGGTACACTTGTCAAACCTGCTCCTGTTGCCAGGAATCTTGGTGTTTTGTTTGATTCATCACTTAACTTTCAGTTACACATTAGGTCTCTTTCCAAAATTTAATTCTATCATCTCCGTAACATTGCCCGCCTCCATCCATTTCTATCCTTTAATGATGCTCAAACTCTGGTTCGTTGTTTCATAATGTCTCGTATTGATTACTGTAATTCTCTCTTCATTGGCATCCATGCAGAATCTATACAGAATATACAGTACATTCAGAACTCCGCAGCCAGAGTCCTCACCCACACAAAGCGTTTTGCTCACATATCCCCTGTTTTCTCCCAGTTTCACTGGTTACTGGTTCCATCAAGGATTAAATTCAAGATTCTGCTTCTTACCTTCAAGCCCTACATAACCTTGCCCACCTCTACCTCACTCAGCTCCTAACTCTGTACACTCCATGTCGCTGTCTCAGGTCCTTGAGCAGTAATCTCCTTACTGTCCCACGCACCAGACTCTCCACCCTGGGAGGCAGGTCCTTCAGTATTATGGCCCCTCAACTCTGGAACACTCTTCCTCAGTCTTTCCTTGATTGCTCCTCTTTTTCCACCTTTAAATCTCAACTGAAAAATTTTCTCTTCTACGAACTTTTGTCTTATGAAGAAGAGAGGCAGGAGTGACAAAGAATCGGTGTATGGGAGAAGCAGGTGGATGGGAATGGAGCTTCAGGGAGTAGCACATGTCCAGCGCTCATGAGTGGGCTTGGGGATCACTCTTGTTGAGCGACCTGGAAGCAGGAGTGATCATCATGCTCAGGAGTATTCTTTTGCTGGGTGGAGCCAGCAATAGGTAGCGGAGGGAGGATGGTGCGCTTTCGCAATCATGGTGGAGCCCTGATTGTCAGTGGTGGGAATGGAGCAGAGTAGGGTCCGGTGGCTCCCTGTGGAATGCTGTGGATCGGGAAGTGGAAACACACACAGGCCAGGATTGAAGGTTATCAGCGCCTGTTGGTTGATGCCTCTCTGTGCTGCGAAGTCCGAGTAGGATAAGCCAGAGAGGTGTCTGTTTTTAAGGGAAGCACCGGGGACTGAGAATCTTAAAGAAGACTCATGTGTTGTTTTAAACTTGTTTTAATGGATTATTTTTTTGATTGTTTAAACCTCCACATAACACCTTTTTATTGGGTTGTTTACAGTATTTATTGAATTTTTGGAGCTCTGCACTTTGGACACTGTTTGACTGATTTTAATAAAAGCACTTTGTCACTGTTTTCACTTACCCCTTGCTTTGTGAATTTTGTCCTTATCTGCCAAGCTCATCTTGGCTATGACTATTGACGATGTCAGGTTCAAGAGGCCCCTGAACACAACAGGGAGCATTTGGCCAACCCGCACCATCACAATGCTCCAGTTTTATCATAGCCTTTTGTTGCTTCCTCATAGAATTCCAGCACATTAGTAAAACACGGCTTCCTTCTTCTGAACCCATGTTGACTGTTCAGAAAATGCCTGTACTTGACATGTACTGCTCAATCTTATCCTTAATAATTCCTTCCATTAATTTTCCTGTGATGCACATTAAGCTTGTTGGCCTGTAGTTGCTTGGTTCAGCCTGATCACCCTTTTTATATAACGGGATAATAATTGCCATTTTCCAGTCCTTCGGAATTTCTGTAGTGCACAGTGATCCAAATTTCTAATTAGTTCTGAAATTGTAACAGGTTTTTTGTACTCATTCCTTCATGTGAAAAGTAATCACATTACTAAACTAGTTGTGTTACCTGGTGTAAAGAAACACAAACACAGCATAAAGGTTTGGGGTTTCCGGCCCCGTATACTGTACAGTTTGCAAAAAACAGTCAAAATGAATTTCATAAATATAATCAGACAACCAAGATGGCGTGGTGGGGAATATTTATAGTGAGGGACTGGAATTGACAGAGGAATGCTGGGAAGGAACCAAAATGGAAGCTGGGAGTCGTGATGTCATCAGAAGTCGACAGAGGGAAGGGAAAGAATGCGGAAGTGGTAATGCGTGGTCAGGGACTCAGAGCAGATTCACGGCGGCAGTGCTTCCTTCTTTCTGCAGGAACAAAGAGAGAGTGGTTAGTGCCCCACCATTCCCTTTTGGCACGAGGTTTCTCGCTACGTTTTGGGTCCTTCCGCAGCTCCCTATGCGCGCGTGCATGACGCTGGCTTCACCCAGGAAATTTCATAAGCCTCAGTTATAGTATCATCAAATTATTAGATGTACCATAAGTTCACAGGAGCACCTTACTCTTGAATAGGCTATATACAATTGCTCATGATTATTCATGTCAAAAATAAATTCCTGCTTTTCCTAATTCCTGATTGATCCCTGATTAATCTTGGATTTTGTAGATGGTCATTGCAAAATACACTTTTACAGGAAACTATTGTTATGAATTGAAATAGGTAACTAGTAGGAATAATGGGAATTTTGGATATAAATATAAATCTCCTGTAGGACACCCTGTATTAGATATGAATGTAACACTTGTACCATTAGAAGGTTTTAGAGGATTTCAATGAAAAACAGTACACAAATTGAAAAAGGGCTAGTGTAAGGAAACAATCGTTTACTTCAGAGAAAGTGGGGAACAAAATATTGCTACCAATAAGTAAGGCTGGGCAATATATTGACTTTTTAAAAAATGAAAAACATTTTTTCATACGAGATATAGGATGAGACAAGATAGTTTATATCGCCTTTCTATTCTCCCCATTTGTCTCTTTTACAACTTCACCCTGCTTCAAGTCCTGCAGGCAGCGACAGGATGAAGATGGATAAAGACACAAAGGAAGCTATTGAAGAAGAGCTGGTTGATAAAAAGAAAAACAATGGCTCATTTATTTGGAGATGGTTCGGGTTCAAAGTGTCAGATGAGCAGCAGAATAATGTATTCTGTACAGAATGCAGAAAACAAGTCATGACAAAAGCTTCGAGCGTTACTAATCTTTTCCAACATTTACAATAGCGCCATAAAGTGTATTACGAAGAGTGTGTGAAAATGCATGCTGCAACCCAGACCGTGAAGCCTTCCCAACCTCCTGTCCCAAAACAAACCACTTTACAAAACTCATATACCGGAAATGCACCTTATGAGAGAAAAAAGTGAGACGTGGGGCAACATTAAAGCAGTGGCTTATTATATCGCTGATTTTTTTCCCCTTTTCTCCCAGGGCTGAATATTTTTCCAAAAAATTTAGGTTTCTAAAAAGCACACAAAGCAATAGTTTCTCACATAAATCTACATATAACGTTTATTGCTGCATGCAGTGTGCTGTCGCTGTGTGTTAGAGATCTGGCAACTGATGCCAGTAATTCACTTTCATTTCAGATCTTGATTTCCAGATCACTTGCACCAAATCATAGTCCATCAAGTCAGAGTCCAAATCAAAATAATCAAATCATTTACAGGCTGCAGATATATGTGTCCCATGCAATGAATATTTTTAATTAGTGGATAGTTTTGTAACCTGTAAATATATTGTAGTGAACTTTTTGAAACATTAACAGTCACAGCCACAGTGGCTGGCACCCAGATTCATAATTTATAGTGCTTGATCTTACTTTGCTTTGTCAAACTTTTCTCCTGCTCATTTTCCACACCACATGTTGTGTCTTTTCCCTTCTTCACTCATCTGTCCACCTTAATGGTTAATGCCACTCACTCTTCTTGTGCCCCTTGTATCCTTTTTGCTAGCAGCCTTCATTTGTGTAAACCAGAAACAAAATCAACTGAGTGGCACTGTGTCTGTCCTGGCTTTGTTTTAGTGCTGAGCAGAAAAAATGATGTGCCACATTAGTCTTAACACACTCATTACAGTTAGTGGAGCACAGTACACTGGAAAAAATGAGACCCTGGTAGAAATTTGTCAACCAGTAGAAAAATTTATTTATCATTTTTTCAGAGGTATAGTACATCAGGGTGCTGCCTTTTTTTTGTAGCAAAAGAGATGAGTGTGGTGGGAAGTGCTCATGTATGAAAATACTACTGAGAAACTACAAATATTTCACAAATACATAAAATTAGGAGAATAAAGTACTATAAACTAATGGCATTTATTAGGATGCTCTCAAGATAGAGTGCTGCCAACAGAAAATACATTTTGGTGTGATTTAATGTATGCATGTTCCACTTCAAACACTGATGACAATGATAATAAGTTGGCACTGGATTAACCAATACGCAAAATAAGTACAATGGGCACCAAGAAAAACAGGGCACCAATGTTTTTAAAAAAAGTAGGAGGAAACTGGCTCAGCTCCAGGTGGCCATTTAGCTGGGTTAAGTCCCCCAAACTATCATGTGAAGCTCTTCTACCTACATTGTCAAGGATAATGCTTCTGGTTGTATTTTTGTGACTTTTATCATATCATGCCACATCTAGTATTTCAGATATCCCTTTTACTTGGTTTGGAGTTCAGGCTGGAGAAAAATTTTATGTACAAATCAAGTTATAAGTAGACAGCAGTAAGCATTATGCTTACATCTTTTGATCCATGTTTGCTGAAATGCTGTATATCTTTGAGGCTAGAAAGTGATGAAATGGAAAATGTATTCAAATAAAGATATTCCTTTATTAAGATATTTTTTTTAAAATTGTCCACCATCATCAATTTCTTCAGGAAGAGGATTTTGAAAATCAGTAGTGTGACAAGTTTGAAAGCTTTCTTTAGTAAACTGCATTGCAGGGCTTGGTTTGCTAGGCCCTGCTGAGGCAGTATCCTGTCATTGCAGATGTACATTTTGTTTTGGTTTGTTTGCTTTTATTGTCAATCTTGATTCTTTTTTAATAATTATTATAATACATTTTATTTATATGGTGCCTTTCCCATGCTTAAAGTGCTTCACAGAAATTAAGAACAAAAATGTATATGCAACAATGGACACATATAATATCTATAATATCTGCATAAATCATAAAACCCAGACACAGGGGATGCACAAACCAGTGTGTTTTTTCGTGCCAGTCCCAAGCCTGGATAAATGGGGAGGGTTACATCAGGAAGGGCATCTAGTGTAAAATTTTGCCAAATCAATATACGGACAATACAAATTTTCATACCGGATCGGTCGAGCTCCAGGTTAACAACGACCGCCACCAGTACTGTTAGCCAACAGGGTGCTGGTGGAAATTGGGCTACTGTTGACCGAAGAAGAAGAAGGAGAAGAAGAGGGGGGAGATGTGTCTGGAGGCAGGAGGAGAGGAGGAAGGTAAATAGAGTGGAACTGAGGGTAGGAACTTTGAACATTGGCAGTATGACTGATAAGGGGAGAGAGTTAGCAGATATGATGGAGAGAAGGAAGGTTGATATATTGTGCATTCAAGAGACTAAATGGAAGGGGAGTAAGGCCAGGTGGATCGGAGGTGGATTCAAATTGTTCTATCATGGTGTGGATAGGAGGAGAAATGGAGTATGGGTTATTCTGAAGGAACAGTATGTCGAGTGTTTTGGAGGTGAAAAGAGTGTCAGACAGAGTAATGATTATGAAGCTGGAAACTGGAGGTGTGATGATGAATGTTGTTAGTACATATGCCCCACAAGTTGGGTGTGCAATGGATGAGAAAGAAGATTTTTGGAGTGAGTTGGATGAAGTGATGAACAGTGTACCCAAGGGACAGAAAGTGGTGATTGGAGCAGATTTCAATGGACATGTTGGTGAAGGGATCAAAGGAGACAAGGAGGAGATAGGTGGGTATGGTGTAAAGGAGAGGAATGAAGAAGGTCAGAGGATAGTGGATTTTGACAAAAGGATGGACATGGCTGTGGTGAATACGTATTTTAAGAAGAGGGACGAACATAGGGTTATGTACAAGAGTGGATGAAGATGCACACAGGTCGATTACATCCTATGCAGAAGAGTCAATCTGAAGGAGATTGAAGACTGCAAAGTGGTGGCAGGGGCAAGTGTAGTTAAGCAGCATAGGATGGTGGTCTGCAGGATGATGTTGGAGATCAAGAAGAGGAAGAGAGAGGGCAGATGGTGGAAGTTGAAAAAGGAAGACTGCAAGGTTGAGTTTAGGGAGAAGGTGAGACAGGCACTGGGTGGTAGTGAAGAATTACCAGACAGCTTGGAAACTGCAGCAGATGTAGTAAGGTTTACAGCAAGAAGGGTGCTTGGCGTGACATCTGGACAGAGGAAGGAGGAAAAGGAAACCTGGTGGTGGAATGGGGAAGTACAGGAGAGTATACAGAGGAAGAGGATGGCAAAGAAGAAATGGAATAGTCAGAGAGATGCAGAAAGTAGACAAGAGTACAAGGAGATAAGGCACAAGGTGAAGAGAGAGGTGGCGAAGGCTAAAGAAAAGGCATATGATGAGTTGTATGAGAGGTTGGGCACTAAGGAGGGAGAAAAGGACCTGTACCGATTGGCTTGACAGAGGGACCGAGCTGGGAAAGATGTGCAGCAGGTTAGAGTAATAAAAGATAAAGATGGAAACATACTCACAAGCGAGGAGAGTGTGTTGAGCAGATGGAAAGAGTACTTTGAGAGGCTGATGAATGAAGAGAACGAGAGAGAGAATAGGTTGGATGATGTGGAGATAGTGAATCAGAAAGTGCAATGCATTAGCAAGGAGGAAGTAAGGAAATCTATGAAGAGGATGAAGAATGGAAGAGCTGTTGGCCCAGATGACATACCTGTGGAAGCATGGAGGTGTTTAGGAGAGATGGCAGTGGAGTTTTTAACCAGATTGTTCAATGGAATCTTGGAAAATGAAAGGATGCCTGAGGACTGGAGAAGGAGTGTACTAGTGCCGATATTTAAGAATAAAGGGGATGTGCAGGACTGTAGTAACTACAGGGGGATAAAATTGATGACTCACAGCATGAAGTTATGGGAAACAGTAGTAGAAGCTAGGTTAAGAAGTAAGGTGATGATTAGTGAGCAGCAGTATGGTTTCATGCCAAGAAAGAGCTCCACAGATGCAATGTTTGCTCTGAGGGTGTTGATGGAGAAGTATAGAGAAGGCCAGAAGGATTTGCATAGCATCTTTGTGAATCTGGAAAAAGCATATGACAGGGTGCCTCGAGAGGAGTTGTGGTATTGTATGAGGAAGTCGGGAGTGGCAGAGAAGTATGTAAGAGTTGTACAGGATATGTACGAGGGAAGTATGACAGTGGTAAGGTCTGCAGTAGGAGTGACAGATGCATTCAAGGTGGAGGTGGGATTATATCAGGGATCGGCTCTGAGCCCTTTCTTATTTGCAATGGTGATGGACAGGTTGACAGACAAGATTAGACAGGAATCCCCGTAGACTATGATGTTTGCTGATGACATTGTGATCTGTAGTGATAGTAGGGAGCAGGTTGAGGAGACCCTGGAGAGGTGGAGATATGCTCTAGGGAGGAGAGAAATGAAGGTCAGTAGGAACAAGACAGAATACATGTGTGTAAATGAGAGGGAGGTCTGTGGAATGTTGAGGATTTAAGGAGTTGGCGAAGGTGGATGAGTTTAAATACTTGTGATTAACAGTACAGAGTAATGGGGATTGTGGAAGAGAGGTGAAGAAGAGAGTGCAGGCAGGGTGGAATGGGTGGAGAAGAGTGTCAGGAGTGATTTGTGGCAGACGGATATCAGCAAGAGTGAAAGGGAAGGTCTACAGGACGGTAGTGAGACCAGCTATTTTGGTCGGGTTGGAGACGGTGGCACTGACCAGAAAGCAGGGAACAGAGCTGGAGGTAGCAGAGTTAAAGATGCTAAAATTTGCATTGGGTGTGATAAGGATGGATAGGATTAGAAATGAGTATATTACATGATCAGCCCAAGTTGGATGGTTGGGAGACAAAGTCAGAGAAGCAAGATTGCGCTGGTTTGGACATGTGCAGAGGAGAGATGCTGAGTATATTGGGAGAAGGATGCTAAGGATAGAGCTGCCAGGCAAGAGAAAAAGAGGAAGGCCTAAGAGAAGGTTTATGGAAGTGGTGAGAGGGGACATGCAGGTGATGGGTGTAACAGAACAAGATGCAGAGAACAGAAAGTTATGGAAGTAGATGATTTGCTGTGGCGACCCCTAACGGGAGCAGCCGAAAGAAAAAGATCATCAGCATGAATCGCTAAATACAGATAAATACATGATCTACAAATCATTGAAACAGAATAACAGTCAATAAACCAGAATAAAATCCAAAATCATGAAAGATACAAGAAGACCCTACACAAATAAAGTAATTTGTGGTACAAACACAAATCTTTCTGAACATCTGGATAGAGAGGGTAAACTGAAAAAACGATCAGAAAGACAGGTTAAGTTAAATGTCTTCTTGAACAGATATGTTTTAAGTTGTTTTTTAAAACAATGAATTAAGTCGGCTGATCTTTTAAATTTAGGGAGGTCATTCTAAACTCTGTACACCACAAAACTATGCTTGTCACCTGATGTATGGTTTATAGGACATTTAATGGTTTATAGGTTACTAATAGAATTTTATGCTCTGTCCTGTAAGACACAGGAAGCTAGTGAAGACTGAGGAGGATGAATGTTATGAGCTTGCTGTTGTGAATCTGTGTAAGGACTCATGTAGCAGAATTCTGAACCAACTGGAACTGTGATAACAGATTATTAGGGGCATCTACCCATTGAAAGTTAAAGTTGTTAATTTGGGATATAATAAAAGCATGGACAAGTTTCTCAGCATTGGAAAAGGAGAGGAATAAGCAAGCATGGGATATGTTGCAAAGGTGGAAAAAAGAAAGTTTCTTAATGTGATGAATGCAGTTAGAATTACAAAGGAAGGAATCAAAAATGTCATCCAGGGTCCTAGCAGAAGAAGGTCTAATGACATTGTTTCTTAATGTGATGAATGCAGTTAGAATTACAAAGGAAGGAATCAAAAATGTTATCCAGGGTCCTAGCAGAAGAAGAAGGTCTAATGACATCATTGTTAAGAGTGACTGAAATGGAACTCATGTTCTTAAGCTGAGATTTACTGCCAATTAGCATTACTTTGGTTTATTAACAGTTTAGTTTTAAAGAGTTTCATTCCTTCCAAGTTTTAATTTTATTGAGAGGCAAGTTGTGAGCTGAGAAAGCTCTAATGAGCTTTCACTTTTAAAACTGCAGTAAACATGAGTATCATTCACATATAAATGATAACCCAGTCTAAAGCTAGGAATGAATAATATGGCCAAAGGGAGGCATGTAGATACCCAAGAGCAGAGGGCTGAGAACAAAGAACTCTTTGTTTGACTGTCTCTGCTGCTGTTTCCAAGACTTACAAAGTCTTGTCTAGTCAGATAGGACTTAAACCACTGGACAGCAGTGCCAGAGATATCCTGAAATTTCCCATTCAGGACAGTAGAATATTGTGCTCAAATGCTGCACTAAGGTCTAACAGAATCATTATGCTGGTGTGCCTGGAGTCTGCTGCCATAAGGAAATCATTAATTACTTAATACTAGAATCCCTGAAGCCTACAAAAATATTTGTAATGCCAGGCAATCTTAAATTCCATCGCACCACCTCATCATTGTCTTTGTTTTGCAAATGTTTCAATCAGCAATGGCAGCAGGCAGCCTGCTTACTCATCCCCCACCGAGGCAGCTGAAGTCAAGTCAGATGCAAAATTCTCACAGCTGAAGTCTCTTTATCTGGGAATTAGGTGTTTCGAATTGTACAGGGTAAATTATATATTGTTGTTTGTTCCACGTCTACAAGGATCTATGTAAATGTAGGATGACAGGAAATGCGTGGTAAGAAATGTTGAACACACAACTAAAACAGAAACTTTTTTCATGTTATAGAAATAATGAAAAAATGCTGATGTGAACTGTATAATATGTGAAAATTGAAGTCCAAATATCAAATACAGTAATCACTTTTGCAAAGGTATAACACAACAAGTGTGCTTGTTTGGAAAATTGTGTACTTGTTTGGAAAAGCCAACTAATTTCAAAAACGTCATGTTGATTTATACTACAGAGCTGAATGCTTAAAGGAGACCTCCTTTTGTTTTTAAGGAGCTATTTTATCTAGTTCTGAATGGAAGGCTGTTTTATATTTACAAGACTATCTAATGTGGATGGAACAAAGGAACATAAAAAGAATCTGAAATGGATATAGCAAGAATAGAGGAACAGATATTTTTAATGTTTCTAAAATAAATTTTACATTTATAGTTAGAGCAAGAGAAGGCATTGAGACAGTAAAAAACACTGCTTTAAGGTCAGTAACCTCCAAATTAGTTCTGTGAGTATTGCCAATAGATAATCTAGATTTACAGATCAGATCTAATATGTGATCACCAGAGTGTGTAGGACAGGGGTGGCTGCACGTTTTCATTCTAACCATCTTCTTCATTAGTTTTTGCTGCTAATTAACTTATTTTGCCTTAATTATAATTAACTTGATTCAGGCCCCTTAGTTGTTTCTTTTTCTATAATTAGCTGCCAAATAATAATGAGGCACAAAACAAGCCGCCAGATGACCAGCTTACCCGTGCCCATCACACAATATCTGAAAATAAGGAAAGGTGAAGGTCTCAGTAAGGTTGATCTCTCAGGTCCCCAAAACATTTTGACGGAGTTCTTAGAAAAAACAGAAAATCAACAGTTTTGTAAATGTCTGCTGTGTCAGAATGAGAGCAGCAACACCCATAGAATTAAATAACGAGTTTAATTAACAGCAAGAATTGGTTTCTCATCCATATTACTAACCAAGAATAAACCAGATATGGACGCAGGTACACGGCGATGTACTGCGCAGGCGCCTACAGCGCGTGTCTCATACACTGCAAGTGAAGTCGTATCCACCGCGAACGAAGGAGTCACGGCCCAAAAACGAAACAGCTCAACTAACGTGAATGAGAAATGAAGCAGCAACGCGCCGATAGCTAACGACTAACGACACAGCCACACAAAAAAGAGGATTCTGCGCTGCACCCTAGAGTCAAACGGAAGAGGCTACGGAGGCCCCACAGGTCCACAAAGATAGTACGGAAGGCGCGGGAAAGTACGAAAGGCAAAGGCGCCTACAACGCGCTTCTGAATAGGACATGAAGCAACAATGCGCCCATAGCTAACGACTAATGACACAGCCACACAGAAAACAGGATTCTGCACTGCACCCCAGAGTCACACGTAAGACACTACGGCGTCCGCAAAGGTCCACAAAAACAGTACAGAAGGCGCGAGAAAGTATGACAGGCCCAGGCGCCTACAACGCGCTTCTGAACTAAACGTCCACACTACACAGCATGGTCTGGGTAATGAGAATAAACGAACTCTCCGTATTAAACGTACGGCATCCTCACACGTCCAGACCATATAGCATGTGTGAATCATATTACAGTGATGCATTATTAACGGTACAACCACAGAAAATGCTCCATATTAACAGTAAGTGCAATTATCCATATTACTATTGGTAGACAACGGATAACTAATGGAGTCACAGTCATGGCTCCAAAACGATCCAGCTCAACTAACGGAGCTACAAAAGCGAGCCCGCATGGATAGAAACAATAGACGTAGGCGCCTACAACGCGCGTCTGAAACCGCGGAAGCAAAACTGTCTCGGCTCCACAACCAAACAGCTCCGCATGAACAAATACAATGTACATAGACACCTACAACGCGCGTCAGAAACTGCGGAAGCAAAGCAGGCACAGGTTCAAAATGAAAGACCACAACTGACGGAGATACACACATGAGCCCGCCTGGATATAATCAATGAACGCAGGCGCCTACAGCGCGCGTCTGAAATGCCGCAAGCAAAGCAGGCACATATCGCATGCATACATCAATGTATTTCGGGTTACCCAACACCGGGGGTTGGCGAGCGAAGCGAGCAGGGGGCGGAGCCCCCTAGTTAAGAAACTGGTTGGAGTGAAATTAATTGGAGTTTGAAGCCCCAATTTAGCTGGTCAACTGTTGACTTGTTTCACATTTGATTTCTGTTTGGCTGTCATTTAATGAAGAAAATAATTAATTCAGAGGACTCAATCCTTAAAAACAGGGATATTAAAATGAAGGGAAAAAGAAGTTAATTAGCAGTGAAAACTGGTCACTGATTAGGAAAAAGGTTAGAATGAAAACCTGCAGCCACTGAGGCACTCCAGGCCTGGAGTTTGCCACCCCTGGTGTAGGATAATCAACATGCTGCACCAAGTCAAAATGGTCCAGTAAGGAGAATTGATTTGTCAGCATACATGAAGGATCATGTATATGTAGTCTGTACAGTATACATTTTCAATGGTATACCATTTTTTAATGGTATTTACAATTTATGTTTATTTCTTGTTCAGTTTTTCTTATTTTGTTATTTTGCACAATATAAATATTTTGGATATACTTTAATTAATCACATCAGCTGACTCAATTCATTCTATTTAGAAATAACTCAAGTGATTTGTTTGGGAATGCATATCGTCTACCATGACATTCTGACTCTTGTTTCAGTTTTCTGCTTTCTACAGGAGTTCAGGATGATTTGCATTTGCATCATAAATTGTACTATTTATTCAGTGTTTTCTTCTAACACTTGCATTTTTGTATTTTACTTTGATTTATTGTCTGTTATAGCTTTGTGTTTCCTGTGTTTAGCATCATTTAGTGTTTAGTGCTGATATTTTGTATCCAACATTGTGTGTTTGATATTTTCCTGTTTTTTTTTCCTTGTTGATTGTGAAATTCTGTGACACGTTTTGAGCATGGGATTGGTGCTATATGAATAAAATGTATTATTATAATAATAATAATATCCTTCCTTAAAGTTCTGCTGTATTCACTCATGAAGCTGAGTCCATCTCTTGAGCTTGGGGGCTACTATGAGGTTGGTTAGAATGAGGATGGTTCACTTGATGGATAAAGTCCTCCTCAGTGTATGAGCAGTGCCAAGGAGAAGGATCTTTTTGACCTCTTGTATCTTGATATTACCATGGATTTTGTTGGTGTAGTTTTCCATCCCTTTCTTGACCATCCAGAGAGTACCTATTACCACTGGTATTATTGCAGTTTTTATACCCCACATTTTCTCAATTTCTATTTCTAGATCTTTATACTTGGAAAGTTTTTCTGTAGTTTTAGGGAGGTACTACTATTATTACTTGTATCCAAATCTGTCTTATTTTCTTTATCACTTTGTATTGACATAACCGTTGATGGCTTGTACTCATAACATTTGCCTTTGACTTGGATGTTATAGTGTTTTCATGTTGCCCACTGGAGGTATGCTGCTGCTTTTTTATATCTTTGTACGTATTTCGTTTTGGCCAATTCTAAGTAGCCAGAGAATAAATGGTCTATTATCTCTTCTTGTATTTTGCATATCTTACACATCAGGTTGTTGCTGTCTTTCAAGATCTTGTTTCAATAACAGCTGGTCTTGATGCATTGGTCTTAAGCAGCAATGTAATGGTAGGTGCCACCGTGAGTGGCAGCCTTTCCAGCAGCTCCGTGTACGACTTTATATTTCTACCTTTTTCTTACTACATGGACATGGATTTTTACACGCCAAGACTCGTCTATTCAGGTAGTCAACTTCAAGCGCTGAAAACAAAGGGCCGTGCAGTTCCCTCTTTACCTGACGAGGTAAGAAGGCGGTATTGTGGCAGCAGAGCTGACGCTAAGCTAAAGGCTATTCGGCTAGCGAGAAAGTGGCGATACAAGCCTTCAGTGCCTTCTGTGATCCTTGCTGCGCTGGTGAAAAATGTCAAGACCTACAGAGAATGCAGTTTGTTGTGTTTTTGTGAAATGTGGCTAATGACTAGCATCCCAGATGCTAACGTGGAGCTAGGGAATCCATTCCCGGGCATGAAACTACTGGAATTCCCGGCTGAATGGGAATGGCCAAGCTCGCATATATAGCATGTAAAAGTGTAAAAATCGATGAAGAAATAACAGAGTTATAGTTGAAAATAATTAAGGTGGCGCCATTGCTGCAGCTTGCACTTCATCAGACAACAGTTTTGAACAGCAACTTGAAATTGCAATGCGTCAGTCTGTTGCATCCGCATTATCTGTGCCAAGAAAGTTGCCATCACAGAATGATGACAAGAAACTGGATGCATCAGTAAAAGCTGAAACAGCGGTGTTTGAGAGCAACGGCAAGCGTGGGGGTTGTTTAGCACAAGTATATCAGTATCTGATGACTGTGCCGCCTACTTCAGTGGAGGCAGAGCGTGCTTTCTCAGTGGCTGGTGTACTCTGCATGAAGGTGCACTCTCGTCTGGACGACCGCACACTCAAAACGTTGTGCTTTCTACGCTCTTATTACCGCAACTAACTAGATACCTGTACTTATATGAAAGCATGAACTGCTTGTAGTTAAGGTTAGTCTTTTATTGGTGTCAACATATTGCAATAGTTTTATTAAAAATAAGTGTTGCTCGCTCTAAAACCGTTCACATGTGAGATGCCCGTGCACTGTGTCATTCCCGGGAGCCCGGGATTCCCGGGAATGACATGCAGGATTCCCAAATTCCCAGGAATGGATAAACCCGTCCGGGAATGGATTCCCTACGTGGAGCTACCCGGGTTTAGCACAGTTAGAGCGGACAGAGACACAAATACCTACGGGAAGGAGGAGGACTCTCTCTTTATGTGAATACAAAGTGGTACAACCCTGGATATGTAAAAATCAAAATCTCCACTTGCTATAGGGACATCGAACTGTTGGCAGTAAGTCTACGTCCCTATTACTTGCCCAGAGAGTTTGGACACGTCATTGTTGTTATTGTTTACATCCCTCCTTGGGTGGACGTGGAGATAGTGTGTGACGTCATCCATGCCGCTGTTGCTAAACTACAAACACAGCACCCCGAGGCGCTTGAGCTAATCGCTGGAGACTTTAACCATGTGACGCTGGAGAAAACATTACCTGCCTTCTCCCAGTATGTGGATTGTAACACCCGGGGAAATAGAACTATTGACCTACTGTATGCAAACATTAAAGACGCATACAGCGCCTGCGCTTGGGAAAGCAGATCATAACCTGGTTCTGCTTCAGCCTCAATACAAACCAAGAGTGAGGAAGCTACCTACAACCACACGCTCATTCAGGAAGTGGTCCCCTGAGGCAGTGCAAGCTCTGAGAGACTTCTTTGGAACTACGGACTGGGATATCCTGCAGGGATCATATAGTGAGAACATTGAGGAGGTTGTTGACTGCACTACTGACTACATCAATTTCTGTATGGACATTGTAGTTCCAGTAAGAACAGTACACTGCTATGCTAACAACAAGCCATGGATTACAAGTGACATCAAGTGCCTTTTGAACCAGAAAAAAAGGGCTTTTAAAGGCAGTGATTAGCATGAGCTCAAGCGCGTGCAGAAGGAAGTCAGAGTCCAGCTCAGGGCGGCGAAGGAGCAGTACAGGAGAAAGCTGGAGTAGAAGTTGCAGAATAACAGCATGAAGGAAGTGTGAGATGGGATGAAGATCATTACTGGTTGCAGCTCAAAGCTGGATGCCATCATTAAGAGAGACATGGAGAGAGCGAACCTGATGAACAACTTCTTTAACAGGTTTGACCACCATAACCAACTGACACCTCAGAGTACTGCATCCTCCACCCATCCTTCTGCTGATACCAGCATAGGAGAGAGTTTCCCCCCACCCACAATTACAGCAGCCCAGGTAAGCAGAGAGCTGAGGAGACTTCGGGCCAGCAAAGCTGTTGGTCCAGATGGAGTATCGCCACAACTGCTGAAGGCCTGTGCGTTGGACCACCTACACCTGAACACCAGCAAAACCAAGGAGCTGGTGGTGGAATTTAGGAGGCCCAGGCCCCTCCCAGACCCTGTGATTATCAGAGGTGACTGTGTACAGAGGGTACAGACCTATAAATACCTGGGAATGCAGCTGGATGATAAATTGAACTGGACTGCCAATACTGATGCTCTGTGCAAGAGAGGACAGAGCCAACTATACTTCCTTAGAAGGCTGGCATCCTTCAACATCTGCAATAAGATGCTGCAGGTGTTCTATCAGACGGTTGTGGCGAGCGCCCTCTTCTACGCGGTGGTATGCTGGGGAGGCAGCATAAAGAAGAGGGACACCTCACGCCTGGATAAACTGGTGAGGAAGGCAGGCTCTATTGTAGGCACGGAGCTGGACAGTGTGACGGGCGCTGAGCAGGCTCCTGTCAATCATGGAGAATCCACTGCATCCACTCAACAGTATCATCTCCAGACAGAGGAGCAGCTTCAGTGACAGACTGCTGTCACTGTCCTGTTCCACTGACAGACTGAGGAGATCGTTCCTCCCCCACAATATGCGACTCTTCAATTCCATCTGGGGGGGTAAACATTAACATTATACAAGATTATTGTCTATTATACCCTGCTTTGCACTCTCCACCTTGCTTTTTTTTTTTAACTTGCACCGTGTTTTAATTGCTCCTTCATTAATATTGTTTTTATCAGTATGCTGCTGCTGGAGTGTGTGAATTTCCCTTTGGGGACTAATAAAGTATCTGTCTGTCTGTCTGTCTGTCTATCTAATGATGATTCCTTCAGTTTCTAACTTCAGATCTGCATGTTTTTAGCCAATAGTTTGTTTGGGCTTGGTTCACATCTTTGTCATTTATTTGTTTTGGATACTGTCTATGTAAAAATTTTTCTCCCCATTTGATCTTTAGTTGTTCTAGGTCTTTGATTAAGAGTTTGATGGCATCTATTCTGTTGATAGTTTTCATTTCTGATTTAAACACTAGTCATATTCGCCTGTAATATTCTTTTTGAATTTTCTGTTTTCTTGTTGTATTCCATTTCCTTCATTCACACCATGGTATTTGTATATGCCCTCTTGTTCTAAATCTTGGATGACAGTATCTAGATCAAACTTGATGTTCTCAGAATTTATACTTTTCCCTCTTTTAAGAGTTGCTTTGGCACATTTGTCAAAGCCAAATTCCGTATGAATGTCATCACTAAAGTCTTGGAGAATGGTAAGTAGGCTTTTCTGTTTGTTATCATTTCTAGCATAGGTATTCAAGTCATCCATATAGAACAGGTGGTTGATGACCTTGTTTCCTGTCTTGTACTCATAGCTGCTTTTGTTCAGAAGAGAAGACAGTGGAGCAAGAGTAATGCAAAACAGAAGAGGCGAGAGAAAGTCCCACTGAAAGATTCCACATTTGATATTAATGGGTCTGGATGTTAAGGTTCCCTTGTCATGGTTGAGTTGAAAGTTTGGCTTCCATTTCATCACATTGGTTCTGATAATCATGTTATCATGATCAGTGAAAAGTTGTTGATTTCTAGGCATTTTATTATCTAGCTGTGGGTGACAGAATCGAATGCTTTCTTATAGTCAACACAAGCTGTTGTAAGGTTCTTTTTCTAGTCTTGATCTCCTCCATTATGGCTTTGTTCATCAGCAGTTGATTTTTGTAACCGTAGTTCCTTTTCCTGCAGGTTTTTTGTCCTACTGGTAGCAAATTATTATCCAACAGGTGTTTGTAGGTTCTAGCCGTTAATATCGATGTTAAGATTTTACACATCATAGGGAGACATGTGATTGACCAGTAATTTTTGGGGTTGGAAGTTTCCTTATTTTTGGGGAGTACAAATTGTTAACCAGCTTGGGCATTCCTCAGGGTTTTCTGTGATCTTGTACTCATGGGTCAGGCCTTCATGTAGTACCAGCCAGTGTTTTATCCAGAAACGGGCCTTTCAGTTGCATGATTTCTGAATTGCTGTTGTTGTCTCTTCTGTGGTTATTTCTGACCACTCTTGTTTGGGTATTTTTGGTTTTCATTCCCTATTTGCTTTATCCACTTAGTATTTTCTTTATGTTGTTTTTACATTTCCCAGATGTTGGCCCAGAAATATTCAACTGCTTCTTTTTTCACGTTTTTTACAGATTTCAATGTTCTACTTTCCTATTTCTTGGTAACATTGTAAAACGTTTTGGTGTTTTCTATGTACATTTTGTTCTGGTGGAAGAACATTTCTCTATTTTCATATCATCTGATTCTTTGTGATTTAGCTTGCATCTCTTGTTGCTTTTTGATGATAGTTGGTATGTCATTTTTGATTTTGATGTTGTGTTTTCTCATGAGGGCTCTTTTTTCCTCTTCTTCAGCAGTTTAAAATAATTAATTCACTTTTATGCACAAGCCGGTTCTTGATTATTCATGATTGCTCTGTTTGCTGTGTGTAATGCTGATTTTGAATGCCTGTCATGTTTAATTTTCGGTATTCGTGGTCTTTCATCAATATCAGTTTCTTTTACAATCTCCCACTTTCTCAACATGTTTTCTACCATTTCCTCTACTTGTTTGTCAATATTATGCTTAGCATTTAGGTGGTCTAGTGCTTTTTTTCCTTTCTTTGGTGCCTAGCTTTTAAGATACTTTATCTTTAATCTGTTAAATTTCAGCTTCTGTCAGTCTCGTTTTTTTTATGATTCTGTTAAATTTCAGCTACTGTTAGTCTCGTTTTTTTTTTTGATGTCCCATCTGGTGTTTGCAAGACTATTGCCAGTTATTTTAGGTCTTGATGTTGGGTTTTTCTCACACCAGATTTGTATGTATCTGTGGTGACTGATCTTTTTGGGTTTGTTATAGCTTTGAAATATGCTTCCATCACATTTTTGTATTCCTCCCTTGAACATTTAATTCTGGTTGGTTTTTAACAGTTTTCAGGTAGTGCATTTTGAGGGCCTCTGTGAGACGATTATAATTGAGGGCCTCTGAAATCCATTATTATTATTATAATATTTATTTGCCTAAAATGGTTCTTATTAAAAGAAACATTAAAGTAGAACTACCCACTGTTAACCTATGGAAATGGGCCAACAGAAGCATCTTTAACGGGATTCAGTCTGAAAAGTATATGCACATAGATTATATTATGATATATGCCACAACCATGATAATTTTTAATTATATTGTGAAATACATTTTTGGCCATACCACCCACCCTTAGGTGCAGTATTATTATCAACTAATAAATAAAACACATGTCAGCTAATTTTCTTTTTTCTATAACAAACTTAAATCAAATCAGTTAGAGAAATTTTAAGATTTTGAGATATTAATTCTTCTGTTGTAAGGGTTGTTTTTACCTCTAAATATTTATATATAGAAAAATCTGTTCTTAGCAGATACCTACTGACCTAGTTGTATAATTATGCCAAATTTAAGCTTTTTAACTAAACAGGAAATAATGTTTTTGATTGATGAGTGAGTGAGCCAGCATTGAATTTTATGTATATAGATACTTAAATTTTACACTTCTTTCTAATGCAATGCAAATAAATATCATTTGAAAAAGAACATGCATGGCATCCAAATGTCCTTTCAATATTTTAATAAGGATGAAACAACCAATAATAGCAAATGTGAATTAAGCAGTTAAACAAAAAATGAGACCACATATATTAGCACTGTGCCATTTCTTTAGTTCACAAAAATAATTCTTAATATAAAATAAATCTTTACAATTAAAAACAAAGTAAAGCTAACAATTTTAACACCTGTGAACATGGAACTAGTAAACATTAAAATAAATGCTATTCTAGTGACCAGTAAATGAGAACAGTTTGATCTGGTGGTGCCAGTTACCTGCAGTGTTTGCTGTTTAACACAATCAATATCCTTATGTCTCTCTCTCTTGCTGCTCTTTATACTATTAAAAATGCATGTGGCAATCAAAAAGAAACCATTAGCATTACCTTACCTACATTCCCAGGAATGTTTAAAAGATATGATGAAGAAAAAATGCATGTTGAGATTACACAACTACATTTTATGACACATGATGTTTATAGCTTTTTCATTTGAATGTATTGATGAAGTTTTGCCTCTGTTAATGTAATTGCTTATGAGCGCTTTGATCAAGATTGTATATCACAATGAACAAAACTATTCAGGCATTAAAATTTAATTATAAAAGTTCCAGGGCACACTATGCTCACTTCACTCTGTCCCTTTTAAAAATAAATTAAAATTGTCTCAGTTATTCTTTGAAAGGGTTGTAAAACTGAAAGCATTTTACTTTTCAGATAATTTTGTTTTTGGACAGGGGCTAATTTATTTTATTGATGCATTTTGAAGTTACCATAATGCCATCTTGTTTCTCATGGGGCTGCCATTTTGAATGTTTATTGCTATAATTTGATGACTTGTGCTCAGGGGGCATGGTCACAGAGGTCCCAATGTGTGATTTCAGCAGCATTTCTTTATTTAGGCTGCTGCTACTGCTTGTGTATTTTTGTCCAATTTTGTGTATTCAGTTTTGAAACATTTTGCAACTTTTTTCATTTTGACAGGCTGGTTACTGGCTTTTTGGCTAGGGATTTCTTGACTGGAAATTTACTTCATAGTGGTTACGACACCCACTAACCCGCTTTGCTCTTTAACTGTCCAACAATTTCCACCCTTTGCCAGCACAGGATTATAAAAAGCAATAAAAAAATGTCCTTGGTTTGGAGTGCCATTTTTTTCATGTCGCCATTCAAAGAATTGTTCTTTTAACAGCAAGTTCTGGAAAATGGTAAATTAACAAACTAAATAACTTTTTATTTACATTTAAAATTACATGTCATTTAAAATTTTCATTTAAAATGATACAGCTGTCTATCTGTACAAATACAGTAATTGTAGTATTTAACACTAGAATCCTTGAAGCCTATGGAAAAACTCATAATCTCAGGCCACCTTAAATTCCTTCGCACCTCTCAATCAGTGTCTTTTGTTTTGCAAATGTGTCGATCAGTGCAAGCAGCCTGCTACCCTACCCCCCCCCCCCCCTCCCCCACTGCCGGAGCTGAGTCCATCACAAAATTCTCAAGAGCTCAGGTCTCTTTATCTGGAAGTGAGTTGCCTGGAGTTGTATAAGGTAAATAATGCATTATTCTTTGGAATACATACATTTCAAGTGTGTTCCATGTCTACAACAATCTGTGTAAATGTGGGATGACAGGAACTGAGCTGAGTTGTGTCATGGTGCAGCAGTCTATTAGCTAGCAAAATTGCTGTGAAGAAGCTGTCTGTTGTTAGGGTTCAGCCTTTGTCCAGAAACAGCTCCATAAGCTTTATGACCACAGACTTGAAAGGTCTCATCAAAACATTGCCAGATGTCCGAGATTGCAGCAAATCTGTAATTTTTCACACGTTCTGCACAGGTGTCTTTGTTGTCAAAGCGCAAATGCCACATGGTAGTCTGATAGCTGTCACGGGACATCATATGTTTGATTGCCGGTACAACAAATAGTTCTGAGCAGGCATCAATCGCAGCACCAACTGTGGTCATCACTGCTCTTGTGAAAAGAATGGAGATAAATGTCATCAACTCAGAGAGGGAGAGTCAAGTTTGTTGTACAACGTGAACGTCACTGACAGAATAAAAGTGAATAATAAAAAAACTAACTTTTACAGGTAGCCAAAATTTATGCTGGGTGTTACAGACTCAAATCAAATGTATATTTTTATTATAGTAATAATAAGAGCAGCTTACTACTCAAAACATGGAGCACCCGGCATCAAACCTGGAACTTTTGGGTTATAAGGCAGCAGTTCTTACCTCTACACCATTCAAGAATACATATCAACTTCCTGTCAATTGACATTTGAGTTTGGGTTTTTAACTCATTGACAGCAACATGAAAATGGAATGATTATTTTTTCTTTGATTATATTCCTGAATAAAAGTGCACATGTTTATTTAATATATGGACTAAAGTCTTCACACATTATACACTTCATGTCATTATTAATATAACATGGAAAAAGTTTGTGCCTCAGGTATGTGCTCAGCATTTTTTGCCTTGCATTTTCTTTCATCCTAGACTTACACAGATCGTTGTAGACACGGAACACACATGAAATGTATGTATTCCAAATAACGATACATTATTTATCCTATACAACTCCAGGCACCTCACTGCCAGATAAAGAGACTTGATCTCTCAGAATTTTGTGATGGACTCAGCTCCGTCAGTGGGGGATAGCAAGCTGCCTGCTGCTTGCGCTGATCGACACATTTGCAAAACAAAAGACGCAGATAAGGAGAAGTGCAAAGTAATTTAAGGTGGCCCCGGATTATGAGTTTTTTTGTGGGCTTCAGGGATTCTAGTTTTAATTGTTAAGCGACTAAGCCACTTGCCATATTGGAGTGCTGTATATAATGAGATGAAGACACATGATTGATTGATTGGAAGTATAGGCTTTTCTGGTTAATCAACAGTTGCTCCTAATAAAGCGACCACCAAGTGTACTGTGTATGCTCAATTTTGCCTACTAGTGATTACTTGTGATTGTCATACTTCAAATACCTACTGGATAACAATTAAGTATCCAGTAGAAATATGAAGCACATTTGATAGCAAGTGAAAATTATATACAATATATTTCAGAATGACTTAAAAATTAATTGATTTGCATACATTTGCACTAAAAGGAAGGCTGCATCTTCTGCAACTGCAGCTAAAGGAGTCCACTTTCATCAGAATGTACATTGCACTTACTATGAATATGACTGACGATACAGTGCATCCGGAAAGTATTCACAGCGCATCACTTTTTCCACATTTTGTTATGTTACAGCCTTATTCCAAAATGGATTAAAGTAATTTTTTCCTCAGAATTCTACACACAACACCCCATAATGACAACGTGAAAAAAGTTTACTCGAGGTTTTTGCAAATTTATTAAAAATAAAAAAAACTGAGAAATCACATGTACAGTACATAAGTATTCACAGCCTTTGCTCAATACTTTGTCGATGCACCTTTGGCAGCAATTACAGCCTCAAGTCTTTTTGAATATGATGCCACAAGCTTGGCACACCTATCCTTGGCCAGTGTCGCCCATTCCTCTTTGCAGCACCTCTCAAGCTCCATCAGGTTGGATGGGAAGCGTCGGTGCACGGCCATTTTCTGATCTCTCCAGAGATGTTCAATTGGATTCAAGTCTGGGCTCTGGCTGGGCCACTCAGGGACATTCACAGAGTTGTCGTGAAGCCACTCCTTTGATATCTTGGCTGTGTGCTTAGGGTTGTTGTCCTGCTGAAAGATGAACCGTCGCCCCAGTCTGAGGTCAAGAGCGCTCTGGATTTCATCCAGGATGTCTCTGTACATTGCTGCAGTCATCTTTCCCTTTATCCTGACTAGTCTCCCAGTTCCTGCCGCTGAGAAACATCCCCACAGCATAATGCTGCCACCACCATGCTTCACTGTAGGGATGGTATTGGCCTGGTGATGAGCGGTGCCTGGTTTCCTCCAAACGTGACGCCTGGCATTCACACCAAAGAGTTCAATCTTTGTCTCATCAGACCAGAGAATTTTCTTTCTCATGATCTGAGAGTCCTTCAGGTGCCTTTTGGCAAACTCCAGGCGGGCTGCCATGTGCCTTTTACTAAGGAGTGGCTTCTGTCTGTCCACTCTACCATACAGGCCTGATTGGTGGATTGCTGCAGAGATGGTTGTCCTTCTGGAAGGTTCTCCTCTCTCTACAGAGGACCACTGGAGCCCGGTCACCTCCCTGACTAAGGCCCTTCTCCCCCGATAGCTCAGTTTAGATGGCCGGCCAGCTCTAGGAAGAGTCCTGGTGGTTTCGAACTTCTTCCACTTATGGATGATGGAGGCCACTGTGCTCATTGGGACCTTCAAAGCAGCAGAAATTTTTCTGTAACCTTCCCTAGATTTGTGCCTCGAGACAATCCTGTCTCGGAGGTCTACAGACAATTCCTTTAACTTCATGCTTGGTTTGTGCTCTGACATGAACTGTCAACTGTGGGACCTTATATAGACCGGTGTGTTCCTTTCCAAATCATGTCCAATCAATTGAATTTACCACAGGTGGACTCCAATTAAGCTGCAGAAACATCTCAAGAATGATCAGGGGAAACAGGATGCACCTGAGCTCAATTTTGAGCTTCATGGCAAAGACTGTGAATACTTATGTACATGTGCTTTCTCAATTTTTTTTTTTTAATAAATTTGCAAAAATCTCAAGTAAACTTTTTTCACGTTGTCCTCGTGGGGTGTTGTGTGTAAAATTCTGAGGAAAAAAATGAATTTAATCCATTTTGGAATAAGGCTGTAACATAACAAAATGTGGAAAAAGTGATGCGCTGTGAATACTTTCCGGATGCACTATACATGTCAATGTTCTTTTAAAAGGACTAACATGTGCATTGATATTACTGAATGATCTGTATTTTACTTATTCTGCCTTTAATGAGTTTGGCTATGACATCTGGCAAACCTTAAGTTCATTGTCTATTGTCACTGATACAACTTTGGATAAATGCATTTTACATATTAAATCTAAAATTGATATAAATAGTTTGTGGAATTATGAGGCATTTGCTCTGGTAAGTTGATTTCACAATGTATAACTTCAACAAATTGCAAATAAAATTAGTTTTTGCATTTCGATAATTGTCATGAAAGACCAAGGGGTCTGTGCTATCCTTTAACAATACTTGTTATGGACGATCTGAGCTGCGTTGTTCATCAGATTTTCAATTAATGGGCATGCTAAGGATATACTACGGACTGTTGAAAGCAAACTGACTTTTTTGCTTAAATGTAACCATAAACGTCTACTACCAGACCATTCTTGCCAATTTTTATGTTTAAACAAAATGTAATTAAGAATGGAGCAACATTAGATGAGTGAGAAAATGCTGTCACTGACCAAAAGAAAGTGGAGAGGAATAACATTGTATTTGTCATATATTATTAATTCTTGATATTTCCAATGCATAGTTTAGGTCATAATGTGTTACAATTTTGTAATGAACATATAAGATTAATTTAACTGAGAATAACAGCAAAACAAAGCAACAAAAAACTCCTGAACCTTCCTTCAAGGTTTTGTTTCTCATTGAAAATGAATTTCATAAACTCTGAACCCATAACACTCCACTAACTTTCATCTTTAGCCTTGTATAAATCAGGCAAGGAGATGGCACATACTTGTCTCAGTTACGAAGCGCGACTTGGGCAAATACATTTTGATGGAACTGAAACAGGCTGAAAAAAACCTGGTTTCTTACTCTCTCAGCACCCTTCATGGATAGACAATTATGATCTTTGTCTTTATAGACACATCATTATATTTGAAGATATTTTTCCATATCTTTCATTCTTGTCCTGCCTTTTTATTAATAAACTAGACAAAAAGCCTGTTTCGACAACGTAAGATGAAACGGGCACGAGTTTGTGTCAGCAGTGTATGAAGAACAAATGTTAAGTAAGAAATAAATAAGAAAGTGATGTAAGTAATGATAATTAACTAAGAGGTTTGGGATATGTATGACTTTATCACGACAAAAAATACTGTACACTTAAAAAATACATGCTGTCTATGACAACGTTTTTTGTTTGTATACTGGAGGCCTGTCAGTATGCAACTAAAGTTGTAAAATCTCTCTGTAGACTACATTTTTTGCGAAGACACTGTCACTGTGTGGTAGTAATTTCCCTTGATGTGGCCCATCTTTAACTTGCACCTTCACATCACTCGCCCTTCTGACTCTTGAAAAAGCCACATACAATTGACCATGGCTGAAAACGGGTTCGGCAAGGAATATTCCTACTATGTCAAATGTTTGTCCTTGTGACTTGTTTATAGTCATGGCGAATGCTAGTTTGACAGGGGATTGTCGTCTTTGCAAGACAAAAGGGAGATCCACATTTGAAAGTTCCAAGTCAATTCTCGGTATGAAAACAATGTGTCCTTTGGCAGATCCAGTTAAAGCCACATTTCTCCATGTAATATGTTCAAGACTCCGATATAGGTGTATTGAAGGAATGCGTAATTGAATCAGAATGCGTAATTAGGCCTCGAGCTGTAGTCAAAATCGCCTTTCAGGCCTCTAGAGCTTTAATCGAAGTCGTCATTCTGTTTGAATGTTTGCGGCCGTTGGCACAAAGTTACGAGAATAAGCAGTGTTGAAAGGGCGAGGATGCAAGGGGGCATTACAATCACTCCAGATGGTGTGGTAAACATTCAGTACTTGGTGTGAATAGGCCAGCAGCATTTTATTTTACTCAGATCTCAGCAGCGGTGCACGACAATGCGTACCGCGCCACCTGTGGAGATTTGTATGCAGCTTAGAATGTGTACCTTGCTTCCCACACATCAACATCTGCAGACGACGGTAGTGTAATGATCGTGATGGCTGTGGAGTTGTTCCTGCCGTTGAAAGTTCTAAATAATAATATGTTGTTACGTATTATTTTGAGTGTGAGGGTTGGCTGTGATCGGGGCTAATATCCTACGCTTGGGCGGAAGGATTTGGGATTTCAGAATAATCCAAAATGCGTAGGCTAAATCCGCCGCCTGCCACGATGTTGGGGTTGGATTTCAGTCTCGTAAGGTTTTTCGGGCAGCTGCACAGAAGGTGACTGCGCATTTGGCTTTGGACGGACGTGAGTGAGTGAGTGAGTGAGTGAGTGAGTGAGTGAGTGAGTGAGTGAGTGAGTGAGTGAGTGAGTGAGTGAGTGAGTGAGTGAGTGAGTGAGGAGGCAGGCAAATTATGTAAAAGATGAACTTATGTTTTTGCCATCACCTCTAAAGTTGTAACTTTTGTTTTCTTCATATTTAACTGTGGCCTAATATTTCCAATCTGTTTCTTGGACTTTTTTATTGTCAGATATGTAGTAAATATATCACAAGTTGTTGATTTTTCATCCTGTATTCCTTTAAATCTCTACTGCTATCTACCAATTGTGCATCTCCCATTATATTTTCACTGAAAGGCTTGATTATGTATGGTGACAGAATTCAACCCTTTTCTATCACCTTTGTCACTCCTCAACCTGTCTGCTCTTCCATTTTTACTCATGACTGTAGCTTGTTGTCCAGTATACTATTTCTCATGAGAACAATGAGGTGTAGAGGTACACCAATTTCTCTGAGGGCATTCCTCAGTTTTACTTGTTTAACACAATCAAAATGTTTGTCAGGTAGTTCATAAACAATCTGTTGACTACCTTATTGTATCATATTTTATTATGTAACATTCATCAGAAATATTATCTTTAGTTAATCTGCCTTTTCTGAATCCAGCTTGTACATCTAGAAATAACAAAGTCTGAACTCTTCAACTGAACTCTTCCACCCCTTAGGACAGAGAATGTACATTGTGGACACCAGGGGGTACACAGCTCCCCAAACACCTGACATAACAGACAGACAAGTCCCAGCACACCACAGGCTTTATTTAAAGTGGGAAACACTTTTCTTTTGTTTCCCACCTGTAGCACACAGTACAACAAGCACATAGCACAGTACAATAAGCACCAGATACGCCATCCTTTCTTCTGTTTTCTCTCTCTTTCTCTTTCTTCCTCCTCCTCCCTCAAGCTTCATCTACTTCCCCCCGACTATGGCTCCTGGAGTAGTGATAGCTGGATCCTTTTATAGGGCACCCTATAACAGTAAGTAACAATAAAAAAATCAGAGCAGACACATCATTGAACTAAGTGACTCCTGAAACTAATAACTAAAGCTATAATAATACATACTCAGTAATAATAATAATACATTTTATTTATATAGCACCTTTTCCATGCTCAAAGTACTTCACAGTCTAAGAAAGAACAGCAGTACATATATAACATGGGGTAAAAGTAACACACTGAAAAAAAACATACGGGATATATAAAGCATGACATAGAATAAGGACTCTTGCAGTAGAGTTTTGAATCAGCTGGAACTATGATAGAAGATTAGAAGTGCCAGCTGCCAGTAGGAAGTTACAATAATCAATGCAGTATGTGATAAAAGCATGGGCAAATTTCTCAGCATTACAAAAGGAGAGGGCTGAGCAAACACGGGATATGTTACAGAGGTGGAAGAAAGAAAGTTTCTTAATGTGGTTTTTATGGGTGGAATAAGAAAGGGAAGAATCAAAAATGACACCAAGATTCCATGCATTAGAGGAGGATCTGATGATATCATCATCAAAAGTGATTGAACAGGAGCTAATTTTATAAAGTTGCACTTTAGTGCTAATTTGAAGGAGTTTAATTTAAAAGATTTATGCTTCATCCAAGGTTTCATTTTGCTGAGACAAGTTGTGAGCTGAGAAAACTCTGATGAAGTCCCACTTTTAACAATGAAATAGAGTTGAGCATCATTTGCATAGAAATGATAACCCAGTCCAAAGCTACGAATAATATGGGCCAAGGGGAAGCATAAAGATACAAAAGACTAGAGGACCAAGGACACAGCCTTGAGGAACTCCTCATACGACTGGCACTGAGCTGGACCTGCTGTTCCCAAACTAACAAACTCTTACCTATCTCTCAGATAGGGCTTAAACCCCTGGCAGCTAGTTCCAGAGATACCTAGAATGTTCTTCTTTTTGGACAGCAGAATGTCATGTTTCACAGTGTCAAATGCTGCACTGAGGCCTAAAAGAAATTATTCGCTGGTTTGCCCAGAGTCTGCAGCTATACACAAATAATTAGTTACCATAACCAGAGTGGTTTCATGATGTGCTGTACTCTGAAACCAGACTGAAGGGGTTCCATCAATTTATTAGAAGTTAAGTAATTGTTGGGGAGGCTACAACATGCTCAAGAACTTTTGACAGAAAAGGTGAGTGAGAAATAGGCCCAAAATTGTTATGACTATCAGCATCAAGACCAAACTTTTTTAACATTGGAGTTACAGAAGCAATTTTAAAGTGTTATTGTTGTAACAGTCGGGATTATGGCATGAAGGCAGGATTTAAGTATTGTGGTGGGGATGGGGTCCGTTACACAAGTAGTCAGCCTCATCTTACAAACCAGGTCATTAACGAATCACAATGTGACTGATGAAAATTAACAAAAAGAGCTGGATGGAGTTGGAAGACAGGGAAAGATATACATTGATGATGGATTTATGTTAGTTGAATTATTTAGACTTTTAATTTTATTACTGAAAAAGTAGAGAAATTTTTCATTGACTTTAAGTAGAGAAGGTAATTGGGCCAGTTGCATGTAGTTTATTAACTACAGAGAACAAAGCCCTCAGGTTATCATGTTGTGGTACACAGGCTAAAAACATACTGTTTGCAAATCAAAGAATGTCGTTGTGATGGAATGAACTGTTACAAGGACAATTAATACACTGCTGTTGAACACATTTAAACTGACAGAAAAGAGTCATCTGTTGAATATGCCAGAAAACCTATTAACTTCTGATGTGAAACCCCTTCTTCATAGCTGGCAGCAATTTATTAACACAAGCATTCACTGAAAATGAACTTTAATACCAACATCTGACTTTCTCAATGTCATAGACACTGTTACATACAGTAATGCATCATCATAACTCCTTATATAAAGAACTATGGCATTTACATAAGGACAAACTAGTAATTGGTCTTACACCACACCTTATTTTTAGTGTTTTTCCCAAAATGGATATAATCTAAAATTTACCAATATAATAACTTAACATGAACCATAAGCATATCATTTTTGTAATTTAAGATGTCTTTTTTAGGATTAGTCTTAACAACTCAGCCATATGTGATAAGATGATTGTTGATAAGTTAGGATAGTAGCTGGTAATTGCTTAACAATTGTTGTGTTTAACACACTTCTTGAGCATTTGGTTCTGAAACTGAGAGTGCACTATTTTCCTCTGCTTATGTGTGAAAACGCTTGAGTTCAGACACTGAGAGAACATATTCACAATTCCTCCTGTACTCAGTCTCTTGCAAACTGACAGCCATTACCTGATACAGGTGGACTCCCATTGTAATGAAACTCATGGGACCATAAAAATATTTCATTATAACATAAATTTTGTTATAATAAATATAGGGAAAATAAGTATACTATTGTAACTGGGACGACCGGGGCTCTGCTGCATTTGGTAAACAGTAAACCAAGGTCAAAGTAATTGGATGTCCTCTGCAAGGTCAGGTTTACTGCATAACATGCTTGTCACACAATGTTTAGAACATTTAACACGAGGCTTTGAAATGCTTTTCCTCGCACTCTCCTGATCTCTCTTCTCCAGACCACATATGCCGCAGCGGTGATTCTGAGCCACTGGTGTTCTTCTCATCTAAAGGTGGGAGCTAAAGCTGGTCGACTGTGTCGCGGCTCCAAACAGCTCCTGTTTTGAATGGAATCTTGTGACTGTACCTGCCTCCTCTGTACAGTAAGAGTATCTGTATTTTCTTTGAACACCTGGACTCACCTCCCTGTTTCTTGTGCAACTCTGTGACCCAAGCTTAACAATAACAGATAATAGTGCTTCTTAAACTTCAAATGTTTTATTTGACATTAGATGTAACTTTCTTTATAGAAATACAGGTATGAATGCAGAATGAAAATGAGATGTAACTTTTTTTTTTTTAGTGGAAATACAGGTGTGAATACAGAAACAAAATGAGACGTTAGATGAAGATGAAGGCATGATTCCAAATGCTTTCACCACATCATTTTTCTTCATTCTGGAATCAACTTTTTCTTGGAGGGTTAAATTTTCTTCTAGCGTAAACTGACTTTGTTTCTCACTTTTTTTGTTCATCTGAAAGGGCGGAGTGGTGGCTCTGAGGCTAAGGATCTGCGCAGGTATCCCGAAGGTTGCCGGTTTGAATCCCCGTCACTGCCAAAAGAGATCCTACTCTGCTGGGCCCTTGAGCAAGGCCCTTAACCTTCAATTGCTCCAGGGGCACTGTACAATGGCTGACCCTGCGCTCCGACCCCAAGGGGTATGCGAAAACTAACAAATTCCTAATACAAGAAATTGTATAAGGTGAAATAAAGAACAAAAAAAAAGAAGTCTTTGAGAAGCACAATGAAAATAGAAAAGTATAGTATCCGCACGTAACACAACTACCCATGCGGAGGCTAGTGGAGTACTGAATTTGACTATACATGTATGATGTCGTGACTACACTCTCACAAAGACTGCCCAAGATCTGAAATTTCACAACAGACTTTTTCTTTGAGACAGCCTTTTACAGGGTTCTTGAGACTTGTAAGTGTAGCATTAAGTATTTTTTGCATCACATTATTATCTTTGCTGGCCATTATTGGTCTAAAAAACATTCATTATGCTGAAATTTACATTTCGTTAAAATGAAATCCATTTAGCATAATGCCGTATGAACATTTGTTTAGGCCCACAAAAAGTATTCATTATTTTGAAAAATCCGTTACTTCAGTATTCGCTATAATGGGATTTGACCTGTATTAGCTAGTGGGGTATGCCAAATAAAAAAATGTCTTTTTAACTTGTTGATTGTAGTCTGTGATGGAAGATTGCTCAGTATATATATTTCAAACTAACCTGAGAAAGAATCTCTAATTAACAACAGATAATGGTTATTGTTCAATCCAAAAATGGAAGAGGCAACCATGGAGCATGGTAATTCTGGCTTCAGAGCATTGCATACACTGCAAGACTGCACAATTTTTTTCCAATGTGATTTCCTGTGTTTCAGGACAGGTGAAAATGTGATACGCTTTTTTAGTGTATTAAAAGCACACTGTTAATGTTGTGCCCAACACCAGACTATAATACCAAACTTACTAAGATAGATTGCCTTGGCTTAGAAATGTTGCAGTGAGGCTTTGTCTTCAGGTGGTAAATTGGCTGGCTAAGGTTTCAAGATTTTTTCAGTATATAGCTCCTTATGCCAGAACTTACATTTAAGAAGTTTCAGGTTAATTTTGACCTGCTCTGCTCTTTTTGTAATGTTAGTTCACTTTCAGTAGCATTTTCCTTATCCTTTGTTACCTCATCTTGTAAAGTCCCAATGCACATAAATATGCCTTGATGGTTTCCCCTAGATTTTAATTTCTAGAACTGAAGAGGTGCTTTTCCATTGTGATGTTCGTTTGTGGGCTGACCATTTCTGTCAGCTTCCTTTTCTGGCTACTGGGCTCCTCACACAAATCAGTCAGTGTATTTATATCTCGTCTTTTTATCGACATAAGTGCCAGGGTATACTGTATCTGAAATAGTGTTCCCAATCAATACCCTGTGGTCTTGCAAGATTAAGGGGTATATAGGCTCTAGTTTTATGTGGCTTGTCACTATGGACTGCGTTGATAAAGATGCTGTGTTCCTGTTCAAATTTCTTGCAATTCTCTGCCATATTGTCATCAAACTTTAGCAGCTCTGGGCACTGAAAGCTTCATTCATCTCTAACACCAACATGTAACTCATAGTCTCTAAATTAAAGAAACATTCTTTCCTTAAAGGACTAAGGTATATACACAAGGATAAATTACTAAGAAGAAGTGTATTAAAGAAGTTATGAAAAAGAAAAAGAAACATTTTAAAAATAACGTAACATGATAGTCAATGTAATTGTCGTAGGCTTATTTTAGTACTGAGAATGAATTTGATGATTGTAAAGAGTTTAATTTATGATTGTAAATGTTGTATATGAGAAATGCACATTTTTAGGATGTAAGGATCTCTTGGTAGATGACGTTTGCAGTTCTGCCCTCGGGCTGTAAAATGACAAAGCTGTCTGCTGAGCTTACTCTTGAGCATGCAACATACAGTTGGCCATGTGAGAAGCAATCTTATGTCAAGTCAATGCCGACCTTTTTTAGAGTCTGGGCCTGTGACTTATTTATTGTCATAGCGAAGCAGACCCTTCCTGGAAATTGGAGGCATTTGAATTGGAATGGAAGGTCACAGGGTATGAGAGGGATGTGAGGAATAAATACAGCAAAGACTGTTGCTTCAATGAGGTTCTTGTGCAGAGATTTGATCTGAAGCCTGGTGCCTTTACAAAGTTTTTGTGGTTGTAAGTTTTCGTAGTAGCATAATTGGTGCACTGACCTTCAAAAGTGGAGGCATGCCTGGAGGATTAAGAGTATGAAGAAACTTTACTGGATAGTGCACCGTGTCCTCTAGTTCTACAAAAGATTCACAATAACAGGCTTGAAGCGGTGGAGTAAAGAAGAAGGGAGCAGTGAGCACGACGAACAGCTGAGGAGAGTAAAGAAGCAAGTGGAGGCGGCACATGAACGCGGGATGTTGTTTATGTATATAGGCAGGGAGCCAACCATGTGGTAGGTGCGCAGACAGCGGCCATGCGGAAAAAGGAAGGGGGACCGGGGGCGGCCCTTGTGCGTCTCTGCTGTGAAATAAATGGTCTGTTAATGGAAATAAGGAATGAAACTGCCAAAAGAAGAGGTCAGTTCCGAAAGTTTCTTACAGCATAATGGTGAGAACTATTTTTGAAATTATTTTTGAAAGTTCGTTAAGGGGCAAGTTGCGAAATGAAACATACTTAACGTTTGTAAGTACAGTGTAAAGGATGAGCATGGGAAATTTGGGCTTCCTTACATATATTGAAAGTCGCAAAAATAGTGAGGAGGGAAATTTGAGCTTCCTTACATATATTGAAAGTCGCAAAAATAGTGAGGAGGGGTTTCCCCTATCTGTATATACAGTTTAGCGGTTACTCCCATTTCCCCCCATTGGGTGTTGCAGTAGGACATGAAACATACCTAACTTTTGTAAGTACACTGCAAGGAATGAGCACACGAAATTTCAGCTTCCCACCTATATGGAAAGTGGGAGAATTAGTGATGAGTCAGTGAGAGCTTTGCCTTTTATAGATATAGACTAGCAAAATACCCGCGCTTCGCAGCAGAGAAGTAGTGTGTTAAAGAGGTTATGTAAACATATATATACATATACATACAGTATATCTATACTAATAAAAGGCAAAGCCCTCACTGACTGACTGACTGACTGACTGACTGACTGACTGACTGACTCACTCACTCACTCACTCACTCACTCACTCACTCACTCACTCACTCACTCACTCACTCACTCACTCATCACTAATTCTCCAACTTCCCGTGTAGGTAGAAGGCTGAAATTTGGCAGGCTCATTCCTTACAGCTTACTTACAAAAGTTAGGCAGGTTTCATTTCGAAATTCTATGCGTAATGGTCATAACTGGAACCTGTTTTTTGTCCATATACTCTAATGGAGGAGGCGGAGTCACGTATCGCGTCATCACGCCTCCTACGTAATCACGTGAACTGAAAACAAGGAAGAGATTTACAGCACGAGTCAAACGCGGGAACGAAGGTAAATGACGTTAATTATTGAGTGTCTTTTAATACTGTGTAAGCATACATATTAACACGTGCAGTTAAACGTGTGCATTTACGGGGTGATTTCTCAGGCTTAAAAGCTCGCCTTTTATCAAACGCGGGAACAAAGGTAAATGACGTTAATTGTTGAGTGTCTTTTAATACTGTGTAAGCATACATATTAACACATGTGCAATTAAACATGTGCATTTACGGGGTGATTTTTCAGGCTTAAAAGCTCGCCTTTTATTAAAAAGGTAAAAGCAAACTGTTTTCATTCTGAAGGGCACAAACCACGTTAGATTTCAGCTGTTAAACGCGCAAAAATGTCGGTACACCAGAATAATAAGCGCAACATATTATCAGTTGTATTGTATGCTTACAATACATATAGAAATGTCTTAATCGTTAACTAATAGTATGGGATGGTGTTTTTCGACTCACGCCTTGATTTAAATGATTGCATGTCTTGGTGGGTTTGCGTAGCTTATTGTCAATATCTTTACACCTCTTTTTAAGACTTACTGACTGAAACGGGCTTTCACGAAAAAAGTTAGGGCTTTGCTACAGGATACACCCTCCACAAGTTAAGGAAGTAAAAATAAAAGGTATATATTTCTGTTTTATTTAAATCTTTTAAGTTCGTATGCATAGCCCCATTTATCTGTTTTAGTTTTTTTTTTCTTTCTTCAGTAATATTTAATCCCCTTAAAGAAAAACAACATATGCATTTTACTTTTTTTGTATCTCTTTAGTAATATTTTAGTGTAAAAGGATAACCAGTATTTAAACCTTTTATGTTACTTTATAAAGTTATATTACACAATGTTGAAAAATTAATAAGAAAGCTACATATTTTGGCAGCTGCTGCTTTAATTTTCAATGAAATGAAAAAAGCTCTCCAAGAGAAAACCTCAATGAAGAAGAAACAGAATCTAAAAAGGAGAAACTCTCATTTATAAAGGTTTGCTGCAGATGACTTAACTGAAAATAAATGAATAGTTCCTATGTGTATAATACATATTTATCTATTTGACTTATGCCTTTATTGCAGCAACTTGCAACATCTGAGGTACAAGTTGTTTCATTACTTTTGTTTTTTGCAGCACAGGCAGGTGAAGTGACTTCCTCAGGGTCACACAGTGGTGTCAGTACCAGGATTTGAACTGACAAGCTCCGGGTTTGCTGAAATATTACTGAAGAAAGAAAAAAAATGAAAACGGGCAAATGGGGCTATGCATACAGATGTCCATCCATCCATTATCCAACCCGCTATATCCTAAATACAGGAGCCAATCCCTGCCAACACAGGGCACAAGGCAGGAAACAAACCCCGGGCAAGGTGCCAGCCCACCGCGGGGCGCACACACCCATACACACCCACACACCACGGACAATTTAGAATCGCAAATGCACCTAACCTGCATGTCTTTGGACTGTTGGAGTAAACCGGAGTACCTGGAGGAAACCCAGACAGACACGGGGAGAACATTCAAACTCCATGCAGGGAAGCGAACCCGGGTCTCCTAACTGGCACCTTTCACTGCACCACCATACCGCCCGCATACAAACTTAAAAGGTTTAAATAAAACAGAAATATATACCATTATTTTTACTTCCTTAACTTGTGGAGGGTGTATCCTGTAGCAAAGCCCTAACTTTTTTTCATGAAAGTCCCTTTCAGTCAATAAGCCTTAAAAACAGGTGTAAAGCTAAACTTGCAGCACCGCTATTCAATTACACTTGCCTAACGCCTCTCCTAATGGGAAATACTGTGGGATCTGGGCATCCGTCAAAGCACCAATCACAGGCCCGATTAGAAAGC